>NW_019393020.1:20000-332675 GCF_000648675.2 Cimex lectularius | reverse complement strand
CGTGACTTGGATCCCGGAGAAGTGGATGTCTTCATCATACTCTCACCCAACCTAATTTTACATAACATAACATAATTTTGTGTGGTGTTTAGTGATCGTTATCCAATGGTTATTTGGAGATCGTGAGGTGCGGTCTGGTGTGACGAAGGTTTTAGGAAAACATTTTCTTTATTCTGCCAATGTTTCGGTTTTTATTGAGATCATCTTCAGAGCCTGGGATTTATAAACATGGTTTAAAGTTTACAAATGGATGTAGAATGTGAAAAAAATTACAATGTTTATAAATCCCAGGCCCTGAAGATGATCTCAATAAAAACCGAAACATTGGCAGGCTAAAGAAAATGTTTTTCTAAAACCTTCGTCACACCAGACCGCACCTCACGATCTCCAAATAACCATTGACTAACGATCACTAAACACCACACAAAATTATGTTATGTTATGTAAAATTAGGTTGGGTGAGAGTATCCCGGTCTTCTTTTCAAAAAAAGTAAAGTATCAACCAATAATTGTAATTGGTATTATATCCTAAAATATCAATTTAATATTATTTGAACGTAAACATTATTTCTTTCAATTAATTAATCTTTTTATGTAAGGTCTTGGGTGTAATGAAAAAGGTAGTGTCACGAGTGGGATTCAACCCCCCCCCCAAGTTTTGGGTTAAAGATTAATTAATTTAATAAATATACTTCATCATATCTACTATTTGGTCCTCAAGTGATTCCTCTCAGATCGCGGGTTTATAGTAAGAATCGTTTCGGTTTTTTGTACTCATCGTGCCAATAAAAGCTGTCGTCCCGCAAGGGAGTGTACTAAGATCAATCCTCATCACAATCTGAACAGCTGAGATACTACACGTTCTAAACCACAAATCATATCAAATATCGTGATACCATTCGATATACCACCACACCGCGACCCTACCTAGTATTAAAGCAATCCAAGAACACCTAGACCTCATAATCAACTGGTGAATTCGGTACTGCTTAAATTACATTTGTAAGAAAGACGTGAAATTTACGCTCATATTTCAGACATGGCCAACTGGCAGCTAGGCATTTGGAGCTAGGCAACAAATAACATCTAATGTCCATGTATTTCCAGCGCAGAATAGCATGTCTGCAACTTCAATGCTCAATTAAAGGAAGTACAGGAATAAAATGGGATCTCCCTGATTCGAAATTGAAAAAATCGAACAGGTTATTAAATTTTTTTTGTTTTAACTTTCATTTTTGTAAATTTTTCGCTGAAGATTTTTTTTTATCATCTCGTAAAGCAAGTATAATTTAATTTCTTTCAACGATTTTCAGCTCGATGGCTGAGGCAATAGAGCATAAAAAGATTAAAAGAACGCCGCCCATATACTTTTTTTTAATCACAAATTTTAATAAGGAGAGGATATTTTTGTTTTACGTATTACGTACTAATATACGGACAAAGTATATTAAAAAATGAACTTATACAAGGCTAGACAATTTTAGATTAAAAAAATGAATTTATACAATGCTAGAAAATTTCAGATTAAAAAAATGAATTTATACAATGCTAGAAAATTTTAGATTAATAAAATTAATTTATACAATGCTAGAAAATTTTAGATTAATAAAATTAATTTTTATACAATGCTAGAAAATTTTAGATTTAACAAAAATTATATAATGCTAGGCAATTTTTGATTAAAAAATGAATTGATACAATGCTAGAAAATTTTTGATTAAAAAAATGAATTTATACAATGCTAGAAAATTTTAGATTCAAAGTATTTGTACACACTCAGTGTTTTCCGGAATCTAAAATTTTGTAGCATTGTATAAATTCATTTTTTAATCAAAAATTGTCTAGTATTGTATAATTTTTGTTAAATCTAAAATTTTCTAGCATTGTATAAATTCATTTTTTCACGTTCTACATGTATTTGTAAAATTTAAACAATGTTTACAAATCCCAGGCCCTGAAGATGATTTTAATAAAGTTCGAAACGTTAGCACGATAAAGAAAACGTGTTTCTAAAACCTACTTCACGGCCGACCGAATTTCACGATCTCCGATTAATCATAAAAACTAAAAATTCTGAATTTTTGTAAAACCCGTTTTTTTATGTTTTCGACTGAAAATATCTAAATTATTAACTTAAGCCTTAGTTTAATAATTTATTGTTAAAGTTAGTGGTATAGATAATTTTAATATTTGGTAATTTCTTTAAAAAAACTAAAGAGTAAATATAAGTAAAATTATACTTTAACTATTTATCAGCTGTCCTCATTTTCCTTTGGTTAATTAAATCAAAAGTCGCTACTGAATTATTTTAAAACAAGGTTTTTGTTTATATTTTTAGAAAACTTCATAAGTTCAGTAAAATTGTTTGAAATGTAAAAAAAACTGTTGATATTTTCACTAGGATGATTAATATCCTATCATGACGGAAGTGACGTTTATTACGTACTATTTTTAGTACGTAGTTCGAAACGTTGTTTGGTTTTTTTTGTTGACAACAGTAATAAAAAGTTTACAGAGAGAACTAGATTTGTACAAAACAATTTAACAAGATTTGATTTCGCGGGTAGACAAATTTTAGAAAAACATCTATTTCAGAAAACTGAAGATTTGTAACAAGCAAACTTTTCACCAATCGCGACAAGGTTATTAACAAATCTGATGCTCGTTAATCAGTATTTATCCCTTTTTTTAGCCCCTCTGTCAAACGGATTTTCGTTAACGCGATCACGACTCGATGGACTGTGAGATTAATCGATCGGAAAACCCGACACGACATGAAACAAAATCATGAAAATTTACTTTTTAAACAACAAAATGTAAGGATTGATATAAACTCGTGTTTTTCTGAGAAAAGATAATTTACTCGCCATCTTTTCACGTTGTTATTAATAATTCAGTGAGTTCTTAATCAGAACCAAGGACGATCTTGTGCCTGTTTTCAAAGGGTCGTCATCAATCATTCAGTTGTTATCCTTTCTTCCAAAATGAATCTGCTCCTGACAGTAGTGTGGATAAAATTCATTAGGAAGATCAATTATTGAATTTTTGATTTGATCCTTAGTTTATATTTCAATTTCTTTGTAATCCTAATAAACGTCACTTCCGTCATGAAAAGGATATAATCATCCTAGTGAAAAAATTAACGGTGTTTTTTTTTACATTTCAAACAATTTTCTAAAATATAAAGAAAAACTTTGTTTTAAAATAATTCAGTAAAGACTTTTGATTTAATTTACCAAAGGAAAATGAGGACAGCTGATAAATAGTTAAAGTATAATTTTACTTATATTTACTCTTNAAAAATTTATTTTTTATTCCAAAATATTCTAGCATTTATAAATTCATTTTTTTATTCCAAAATTTTCTAGCATTGTATAAATTTATTTTTTCATATCCTACATGTATTTGTAAAATTTAAACAATATTTATAAATCCCAGACCATGAAGATGATCTCAATAAAGATCGAAACGTTGCACGATAAAGAAAATATTTTTTTTCTAATATTTCAAAATTGATTGTTATAATGATTTTTTCCCCTGTCTGATGATTTATACTTCAATTGTTTGAACCCTACTGAGCTTTATTAAAATTTAGTTGAGAGTATTTGATACTGCTTTAGGTATGGTTACTTACTTGCTCAGAAATCCTTGGTTCACGAAAGAATTCTTTAACAAAAAATATAGCTCAAGAAACTCCACAAATTACTTAAGATTCTCATTATTTAAAAGAAACGTTCACAGCTTATGCTATATGTAAAAAGGATCTTAAGCAATTACTTAAACATAATAAAACGAACTTCCAAGATGACATTAAGATAAACCTAATAAAAATAATGGACAGTAAAACTTTCTTATTCAGGGTCAAAAAGGTAGTTCAAGATCTTTCAATATGAATCTAATACAATTTGAAGGGTGGAAAACTTACTTTGAAAATTTGTATTCTACCCAGATTGATCACGTCCACTTTCTTTACATTGGACAACGTTATTGATTGGAGCAGAAGTCTACGAGACTCTTGCATTGTTTATGTTACTTGCAAAAACAATAAATCTCCCGGTCTACATCACGTTACTTATGAATTCATAAAACTCTGGTTGTTTTAAAGCCCTTGGCATTCTCGGATTGAGTCGATTTTCAAGAAATTTGAAACCGTCTATTAAAATCATAATTATGTTTTTGTTAAGTACACTTTAAACAAACTTTAAAATTGTTTTGCCAAGATGATGTCGTTAAAATACCTCGAAAGATTGGTAGATAACAATTGAAGTTTTTTCATTCAGATCCAGATCCTTATTGTTGGTGAGCAAACATCTGACCTTTTGAACAAAAATTAAAAAAAAAATGAAATATAAAAATAAAGCATTCTCCTTTTAATTAATAATTTGTTCAAGATATAAAACAGTTTCTTTTATAAAATACCACTTGAAAATTAGTTAAGATTAAAAGTCATATAAAATTAAGTATAATTTAATTAATAAAATATTGAATGATATTTTTAATCAATCCTTGGAACACAATGTATTTTTCAATAGCTTACGTAGGGGACCGCGGTAGCCGAGTGGTTAGCATGAGAGACGCTCACGCCGCGGTCGTGGGTTCGATTCCCTCCGTCGCCTCTGGCCCTTTTTTCCCGATAACCCCCAATTTGAACACACAAGAATTCGTACCATGGCTAATATGCAAGACCATAAGGCCAATAAAAAAAAAAGAAAAAAAAAGCTTACGTGAGATATTTAACTTCATATTAACCTGTGAAATGAAACCATAACAAACTTTCTACGTCAAATAAACTACGCTATTAAGAAGGGAACATTTATTTCGGGACACGCTGTGTGTATATTGCTCAAATTACATTTTCAGTGCTACAGTTTGACCAAACGTCATGAAACTTTATCATAAATTTTTCTTTAACGTTTTTCTGTACTTTTGGGTACTTTAATTTAGAATTTTAAATGTTGGTTTACTGCAGAAATTGATGTAATGTCAATCAAAAATTTACTACTGGGTCTGCTGAGAAATGTTTTTTTTCGGATAAACTTTGCTTTACTTAAAGACCGCAGAAACCATATCAAGGAGTCCATTGCAAAATGTTCAGAAGTTCTGGAAGAAAGTAATTACCAAATTACATATAACATGGCTACAATTCGTAAAACAAATTGTTCATATATAGTTGTTTACATTTGAACTAATAATAAGTTTTTGAAATTTTATTATATACTACACACTTAATGATATACACGGTGAATCATTTTTTGACNGTCAAAAATGATTTATTTTGCCATTAGAATATTGTTCATGATATTAAAAGAAAATTAACTCTGGAAATGGCTTGATCTGATAATATTATACAAATGTACATCTCAGTACATCTACAATAAACAGTATTGTTTTGATTTAGCTGCGACAGAATTATAGACACACATTTTGTTTACGTTTATTTCATAACTCCATGATTTATTCAGTATTCACTGTACCGTGCCTTCGAGTAAAGTGATTACTGTGAGTTCATTTGGAGCAATTCAAAGTTATTTTAAAATGCCCAAAGGAAGAAGATTTTCTGATGAGGAGCGCCGGTTGATTCACTTGCTCAATGAAGATGGAATGAGCCGCCGAAATATCGCCCGATGCATAAAACGAAGTTTTTCATCGGTTTCGAAGATAATACGACTAGGTGAAGACTACGGAAGAGGGGCTCTGGAAGATCGTCCTTGATCAGAAGGACAAATCGTACATCGGCGCGTTGCTTCAAAACAGCTTTTCGACTGCAAAAGCCATCGCAGAGAAGGCAGGTGTTGATGTTTCTGTTCGAACTGTTCAGAGATTCCTTAAAAAAACTGAAAACATAGTACGAAGAAAACTGAAACGCAAACCATCTCTGAAACCCCACCACAAACCAGCCCGTGTCAAATTTGCTGAAAACCACATTTTGAAAAATGAAGATTATTGGCAAAACTGACGAAAAAAAAATTCAATTTGGACGGCCCGGACAGATACACATACTACTTTCATGATCTAACTAAAGAAGAAAAAATTTTGTAACGGCGCCAAATGGGTGGTGAATTTTTGATGATTTTGGGGTGTATTGGGTGTAATACAAAAGGGAATCTTTGTTTTCTTCCAAAAAAGGTCAATTCGGAATATTACGAGAAATTACTGGACAAAGAAAAAACTAGTTTCAGCGATTTATACGAAGGGACTCCAATATTCCAGCAGGACAACGCACCCATACACAATGCAAAAATTGTTAAAGAAAGGTTTTCACAGAACAGCATTGAAAAACTTGAATGGCCTGCACTCTCACCAGATTTGAAAATTATAAATAATTCCCTAATTTCGTGGTCCGCTTGACCAATTAATATATTACGATTAATTAAGGTTTTTAGTTGAGATAAAAACGTCAATGGCACGAGCCGGATTCGAACCCAAGATCTTCGGCTAGATACGCCGCTGCTCTACCAATTGAGCAAAACGAAATGGAAAATGGCAAAAAGGAGGGAAAACTCATAAGGTGGGGTTGAGATAGGAAGTTAATGTCCGAGCGGATTGAGGTCACAATAACTCAAGTGGTAGAGCAGCGGCGTATCTAGCCGAAGATCGTGGGTTCGAATCCCGCTCGTACCATTGACTTTTTTATCTCGACTACAAACCTTAATTAATTGTATTATTGATAATGTATGGGGAAAATGATCGAGGATGGTATATCAAGACTGTAACCAGTACAACTCTGTCGACGAACTTAAAACAGCTGTCACCACTGCGTGGAATAATTTGCCTCAAGATTTAAAATTTGTACAAATCCATTCCAGAAAGATTACTGGAAATAATAAAACTAAGTGGTAATGGCACAAAATATTATAACCTTGTCTTAAATTGATTTTATCCCATGTGCCTATAATTTTGTCGCAGACAAAATCGTTTAATTTTAGTATTTTAATAATTTTTTCTCTTATTTACTGAAAAATTAATGTTTAATGAAGAAAAATATTTATTTCCTGTGTTCTGAATAAATATTTGTAATACAAACCCATTACATTATAAATCATAACAATTAGGGGTGTATATAAATTTGTCACTCGGTTGTGTATTATATACGTTTTTGAAAATTAGTAAAAAAATTAATCTTTATGTAAGGTTGAGATAAAAAAGTCAGTGTCACGAGTTGGTGTTCGAGTGGATCGAAGTCACGATAGCTCAAGTGGTAGAGCAGCGGCGTATTTAGCCGAAGGTCCTGGGTTCGAATCCTGCTCGTCACACTGACTTTTTTATCTCTACCAATACCTTACATAAAAATTAATTAATTGAAAGAAGTTATAATCGGACCAAGAATTCTAATGGAATTAGTAAAGTTCCTTAACCAAACAGTTTTCAATAAAATTTATTAGAAAATATGTTTTCACATTTTATTTATCAAATAAAACAAATTCTATTCGATTTGTTCAATTGATAAATAACAAAACCTATCAAAGTCCTGTTGAGCATAGGACTCGTTTTATTTTTATATATTTTTCCCCCAACCTTGCTTGACATAAGCCTAGACTTGTTATATTTGCTCGAAATTTACTTGTTTTTATTGTTGGGTGAATTCAACGTTTCGGTCTCGATATGTATTTTTTCTTTCTTTCTTTTATATTTGGTCGTACATGCCAGCAATACTTAGCAACGTGGGTTCTTGTACTAAAATGTAATAGCCTAAGGTATATTGTATTTTATTTGTTTGCAGTGAGTTTTTTAATTTTTTAGTTTGCAGTTTAAAATCATTTTTCTGGTGGCTTGCTTAGAGGAGAAAAGGTTTTTATTATTAAATTGTTCAGTTGTATTTGTTTATTTGATATCTCTGCACTTATTTTTTTACTTCATGATTTATCCACTTTTCCTGATAATTAAATAGATTTTTCGTAACGAAAAATCTTCGATTTTTTGTACGGTTTTTCTTTTGTTATTTTCTTCTTGTATGTATCAATATTAAATACTGTAACAAAGGTTTTTACGTATTTTTTTAAATATTCTTTCAAAAAGACGACCACTTTTATACGTAACTTTTCATATAAACAGTAATGTTCATACAACACAAACTGTTACACTGTATAAATACATACGGCTGAAACATAGTTCTAATTAAGAGAGAAGTGCCTCTCTCCCAGTTACATAGTGCTAATAACGATAATGTTGCAGGTGCAATGTACAGTATTGCTTTACAAAGCGACTGAAGATTATGCCGGTTAATTAATCTCTTCCTTTTATGGACCGGCTTCGGTATACCCGATTGGTCATGTCCTCTTAAGTATATTTAAGTAATAACAATTGTTTGTTCTATCAAAACTTTCGAAATTTTTCGACAAGAATGGTAGTCTCTTACTCTCGGAGATTACAGACGTAGTCAATCTGTACGTTTTCTTCCAGCCGATTTTAAGTATCGATGAATATGGCAAATGCTAAAAGCCTGGAATTACAATTAGTTTAGGGTGGATAGAGCTGTGAAATTTAAGGTTAAGATTAGGTTTATGGGCAAGTTAGCTTTGGTAAGGTTAGGCCGGTGTAGGCTAAGTAGAGATAAAGTAAGGATTAGGGTTACGTTCGGTTTTTAGTTTAAAGTTAGGGTTACAGATGGGATAGGTTAAATATTACAATTAGAATTAGGGTAAGGAATAGATTACGTAAATAATAATTAAAGCTATTGCCGTTTCAAACTAGGGTAAAGACTAATGTTATTTTGGCTTCAGGTTATGTTTATGAAGGGGAGACGGTTAGGCAATTAAGATTAGGATAAAGAGAAGAATTAGGTTAGGTTCGGTTATGTATGTAAAAAATTAAGGTTACATTAGGCGAGAGTTAAAGTTAAAAACGGGATAAGTAAAGTAGGTGATAGGATATAGTTCAAGCATACGTTAGTTTACAGTTAGGGTTAAAGTTGGGATAGGTCAGGTTGGGATAAGGTAAGGATTGGATTATGTTAAGTAAAAATTATTACGGTTATTGCCGTTTCAAACTAGGGTAAGGACTAGTGTTATGTTTGCTTCAGGTTATGGCTATACGGTTAGGTAAGTAAAATTAGAATAAAGAATAGACTTAGGTTAGATTCGGTTATGTATGTAGAGAATTAAGGTTACGTTAGACAAGGGTTAGGGTTAAAAAGCCTCAAACCAAGTAAAGTAGGTGATAGGATATGGTTCAAACATATGTTAGTTTACAGTTAGGGTTAATGATG
This sequence comes from Cimex lectularius, assembly GCF_000648675.2. Lineage (NCBI taxonomy): Eukaryota > Metazoa > Arthropoda > Insecta > Hemiptera > Cimicidae > Cimex > Cimex lectularius. The sequence goes on along the minus strand of NW_019393020.1, from coordinate 323,470 downwards.
GGATAGGTCAGGTTGGGATAAGGTAAGGATTGGATTATGTTAAGTAAAAATTATTACGGTTATGTCGTTTCAAACTAGGGTAAGGAGTAGTGTTATTTTGGCTTCAGGTTATGACTATACGGTTAGGTAATTAAAATTAGAATAAAGAATAGAATTAGGTTGGTTCGGTTATGTATATAGAGAATTAGGGTTACTCAGGGTTAGAGGGCTAGGGTTAGGGTTATAAACGGGATAGGTAAAGTAGTAGTAAAGACAGGATATGGTTCAACCATATGTTAGTTTAAAGTTAGGGTTAAAAATGGGATAGGTCAGGTTGGGATAAGGTTAGGATTTTGGCTATAATTATGGTTTGGGTTACGGAGAAGATTAGAGAAGGAACAGATAGTGATTGGTGATACGTGTGGTTACAGTTTAGGTTAATGACCGAATAGGTTAGGTGAAGATAGGGTAAGGATTATAATTAGAATAATGGTTAAAATTAAGTTAAGGATTAGGTCAAGTTGGTTTAGGGATTAGGGCGAGACAGGGTAAGGATGAAAATAGTATTAGAGTTAAGATAGGTTAGGTAGGGAGAGGGCAAAGATTGGCATTTGCTTAAAAAGGGTTAGGCTGGGTTAAGTAGGGTTAGGTTTCGTTTTGGGAAGGTTAGGTTTTGAGTTAGTTTTAGATTTTACATGCTTCAATGATTAAAGATTTTCTAAACTTCATTAAAATACTTCAGCTTTTATAATTACGAATTTAGAGTTAGGGATATTCTGCTTGGATTAAATAGTTTTATTTTTGAGTACAATAGTAATAAATCAAAATAATACTGAGTGAACAAATCGCTGTCATTTTATGTTTCATGAGAATCCACTGTTCAATGAAATGTCAAACCAATTGTTATGTCAAACCACATTTTTTCTTATTTTAAATCCACAGAATCTTTAATATTCACTAACGACAATTTATTTAATTTTTAAGCCGAAATATTGCAATTCTCAAAACAAACAAAAAATTATGAAAAAAATTATAATACAGGTCTACTAATTAAACAAGAGATGGTAAACGTATTTTGAGTACAAATTAAAAAAGTGCGGGCGAGAATGGCAAAAAGCCTGAAAAATTATCGGATCCGATCGGACCAATTTGATTTGGCAATTGTACAAATTAAACAAAACGACCTTAAGTTAATGGCTCTTTTTCCAATTCGTTCGAATTCAGGAATTTTATTTGGCATCTACTACAAGGCCGAGCGTATAACTTGATTTACTTACCGTACGTGCAGTGAAACGTGGAAACGTTTTCAAAAAAATCCCCCCAATTTACTGTTTAAGAAGCTCAATAGAACAAAAAGCTTTTAACATTTTTCTTCAACATATAATAACGTTTAGTCCTTACGTGAAGTTTTCCCTAGCACGTATGCGCAAGGACCGTCAATTAATGTGAAATTGCATCACTTACCGGATAGATTCCAGGGCGTAGTAGATGAATGAATGAACGTTAGTAGTTAGTAACTTCGAATATTTATTGATCACGCATGATTTAGACGAAGAACTAAACTCTTAGACATCTAACGTAATTAACAAATAATACAAAGTTTATATAAATAATAAAGGGAAGAGTATGTCGATTCACTTTTTCTAAATGATATTCATACTCACGGATTTCTGAGTTATCACAAATCTGTTTATAGAACCATCATTTACACAAAAAACAATTTCACAAAATTTTCTCTCTTTTTGCCATTTTGAGAGGGAAAATTTGAACGGTTATAGGTTGAGACGGAGAGTTGGTGTGACGTAGGTTTTAGAAAAACATTTTCTTTATCGTTCCAACGTTTCGATCTTTATTGAGATCATCTTCAGGGCCTGGTATTTACAAACATTGTTCAGGGCCTGGTATTTACAAATATTGTTTAAACCATACCAACCTTCAACCGTTCTAATTTTTCCTCTTTTTGCCATTTTCAACGTATACAAACACCTTGAGCCCTGAAGATGCTCTCAGTAAAGATCGAAACGTTGGAACGATAAAGAAAATCTTTTTAGGGGGAAAATTCGATCAGTTGTAGGTTGAGACGGAGAGTTGGTGTGACGTAGGTTTTAGAAAAACATTTTCTTTATCGTGCCAACGTTTCGATCTTTACTGAGATCATCTTCAGGGCTCAAGGTGTTTGTTTACGTTGAAAATGGCAAAAAGAGGGAAAATTAGAACGGTTGAAGGTTGAGATGGTTAAAACAATGTTTGTAAATGCCAGGCCCTGAAGATGATCTCAATAAAGATCGAAACGTTGGCACGATAAAGAAAATGGTTTTTTGAAACCTACATCACACCAGACCGCATCTCACGATTTCTGAATAATGTTGAGATGGAGAGTTGGTGTCAGAAAGGATCGAACCCACGATCTTCGGCTAAATACGCCGCTGCTCTATCACTTGAGCAATCGTAACCTCGATCCACTCGGACACCAACCTCCCATTCTCAACCTACCTTTAGAATTTTCTTGAAAAATGGCAAAAAGAGGGAAAATTCGAAAGGTGGGGTTGAGATGGGAAGTTAGTGTCCGAGTGGATCAAGGTCACAATAGCTCAAGTGGTAGAGCAGCGGCGTGTTTAGCCGAAGGTCGTGGGTTCGAATCCCGCTCGTGACACTGACTTTTTTACCTCAACCAACCTTACATAAAAAGAATAATTAATTGATTGAAAGAAGTAACTTGGACAATTGTCCACTAAAACGTAAATGGAGTTATGATACTTTACTTTCTTTATAAAAGCCCTAATTTAAAAAAAGTTACCCCTTTTTTAAAAGTTTTTGTTTATGTACAAGTGTATTTTTTCTTTTCATAATTTATAATGTTCTAAACCAGGCCTACCTGCTAACAAATACAAGTTTTAATTTTTTACGAGGGTTCACAACAGCATAGGTCATAAAAACCCTCAGGGTGCCGGTGTTTTTGAAAAAAAAGTCCATTTGTATGTCGGGTTCGAACTGCAGGGCCGCTGGATTCGAACCCAGGACCTTTACCTTACAGTGAGCGCCGTGTCATCGCCTAAACCATTGCGGCCACCGATGCCCCACCTAAATACAAATTGCTGCCTACTGAAAGCAAGCGGTTTTGTACAGATATTGTTATATTTATTTCAAATTAATGTTTAATTTGTATAGAACGTAAATATATAATTTAAAATCTATTATTTTACAATTCATTAACTATATTAAACGTACAATCATGAATACGTTGTTCTTTACTAAACCACTGTTCAAAAATTAATGTTAAGGTGAAAACTTTTGGCTTAAATAATTCAGTTTGCAGAGAAGATAGATACAACGACTTCGTGCTCACTTCCTAATCTTCTAAAGAAAACGTTTACCTTTTTTATTACATTTTGATCAATTATTCGAGACAAACACACCTTCGAAATATTCTAGTGTAACAGTATTTCATGCATGACGGGAAAGCTTGTTTATAAAAGGGAATGATGAAAAATGGAAAACCATTACTTTTAGAGAGCAATCTTCGATTTCATTCAACATTTTTTTTATATGATATAAATCAGATGACTATTTTAAATAATGTTTTATGGAAAAGGACTCACTGTATGATTGGACGTGTTCATTGCTGTATATGAATTTTTTTAATATGTAAAACGTGTGATTAAACTCTTGTCGCGATTTTTTTCAACTAATATGACATGATGTGAAATGATTCTTCGATAAGAACGAAAATAAAATAATACGTCATAACTTATAAAGATCGAAATTCTATATTTCCCAATCCGCTAGAATGATGGAACGCATACGATATTGAAGAATTATTTTTGAAACATCTTATATTTCACACATTCATCCACCGAGAAAAATATTGGTTTCACACACAGGGTGAAAAGGTAAATGAAAACGAGAAAACCTTCTCCTGTCGTTAATTGGTTTGGCAGTGTAAATCGATATCGTATACAGTGATCTGTAATTTTCGTTAACTGGATGGAGTGGACTTTCACCAGTGGATCGAAGTTACGATAGTTCAAGCTGTAGAGCAGCGGCGTATTTAGCCGAAGGTCGTGGGTTCGAACCCCCTCGTGACACTTAACTTTTTTATCTCAACCAAAACCTTAATTAAAAATTAATTAATTGAAAGAAGTTATATTTGGTCAATCACACCACGACATATAATGGATTTATTCAGCTTTTGTGTTGATAATTAAACAAAATAAAAAAGTAGAAATTATTCTTAAAAATCACTTATGGTATACCAAGCACATATCACTTCTCTGTTGAATAGCATGATTGTCTGTTGAATTATAATCAATTGGAATGTTTATGTATTAACAAAACACTTTATTACTATGTTTTCAAATAAAAATAATTAATTGACTTTTTTTTACTACTATCACAATATTTCATTGAAAAAATAATTCAAATAAGTTTTTTTTCCATTATTCCATTACCAACTTTATAAAAATTTACAGAATTTACCTGAAAGGAAACCCAACCCAAACAAAAGTAACTCTCTCTGACCCATATTATAGTTCTTATCTAGGAATGCATTCAGGGAATAACAGTAGATTACAAGTAACCCAGAAATAATCAACTTTTTTTACTTTGCTTTAATTAAAACGATATAACGTTTTTATTACTTAAATTATTTTATTATCTGTATAAAGTAAGAAGTACGACTTCTTTTCAATTAGTCGAGAAAGTCTGGAAAAACATGTTGAAAGTTAAAAGTTTATCAGCTGCGTGGCCTTATAAATTTTCAGTAAAGATTAAAGTTTTAAATTTATTTGTATTTTTTAATGTTGTATTTTTTGTAGTTCATTTCTTTTAGTTTTTTTAATCAGTTACACTCTTGCTCTCTTGCTCCTCTCTCTCTATCTCTATATATCTACCTATCTATTATCTATCTATCTACCTATGTATCTATCTAACTACTTATACATCTCTTACTTTTCTACTTTTCTCTCTCTCACTCGCTCTTTCTTTCGCTTCTCTCTCTCACCCCTCTCTCGCTCTCTTTCACTCTCTCTTTCACTTTCTCTCTCTCATCACTTTTTTTAAACCACTTTTGCGATGCTACCTACCTATCTATCTATCCATCTATCTATCTATCCATCCATCTATCTATCCATCCATCCATCCATCTATCTATCTATCTATCTATCTATCTATCTATCTATCTATCTATCTATCTATCTATCTATCTATCTNAATCCATAACCATCCCTAACCATATATATATTGACCTATCTATCTATCTATGTATCTATCTATCTACTTATATCTCTCTCACTTTTCTCTCTCTCACTCGCTCTTTCTTTCGCTTCTCTTTATCGATCTACCTATCTATCTACCTATGTATCTATCTACTTATATATCTCTCACTTTTCTCTCTCATTCGCTCTTTCTTTCGCTTCTCTCTTTTTCTCTCTCTCTCCCTCTCTATCTATCTGCCTGTATATCTGTCTATCTATCTATTTATATATCTCTATCTATGTATGTATCTATATATCTATTTACTCATATCTCTTTCACTCGCTTTTCTTTCGGTTCTCTCTCTCTCTCTACTTTCTCTCTGCCTCTTTCCTTCTCTTCCTATATATATTTATGCTTAGTATGTCGTCCTTCCGTTTTTTTTGTCACTCTGTTCATCATACTACAATTGGAAGCCTGCGTTAGGACTTGGCTACATATATTTATCTAAATAATATCCCTCATTGTGCGTCCTGCCAATTTCCATTTTGCTGTTTTGTCTATTTTATACATCTTGTCTCTGTGTTAGTTCTAGTTTCCTAGTTGTTTCTTCGGCCTTTTGTGTGACTCCTTGCCTACTTTTCTCCAATGCCATTTGAGTTGATCCAAGTCTATTTAATGTCGGTTCTATTAGCAGCTAGATTTATATACATAATACACTTTTTTCGATAGATTTTCCCCCTATAATCTAAACTTAAAATGTTTGTTGATTTATCAATAATTTGGTTAACACAGTGAATATTTGTTCTTTATCGCATTTTTTCCCGATAGATTTAGAATAATTTCATGTGCGATTAATATACCAATATCCTACCCAATTGGATTAAAATTAATTTAATATTTGCCCTTGGTACTTAAAACGCTTGGAATTTTGCACTTTTTATTAATCTACTTTGAAACATGTTTGAGAGCCGGAGAGAATTCATTTAAAATCATTATTTTAAACCACCTCTCTTTTACTTCATTACATTGTTTATCACTTTTATATATATAATATATTGTGTGTGTGTATGTACGTTCAATAACAAAGGATTATTTAAGCGAAAAATCCAATTCCCATTGAACAATTGAAATATAGGCAAATTCATAGAAATTTTATTTTTAATTTCGTTGTTTTGGGGATAAAACAGTTTTCCAGAGGAGTTATTAATATTTTTGCCACAAAGATAAATTTTCTGTAGCTTCGAATTTCAAATAATGAGGGAACGAAAAAGTATAAGGGGAAGGACATTAGGTTGCCACTAATATTTCATAATTCTTAACTCGCATCACAAACGTTGTATAAAATCCAGAAATTTTTTATTATTTATGCATTTGCAAAATTAATTTTAGATTGATTTTGGTTTCAGAAAGAGACCACAAAGGAGATGCTGTTGTTAGGTCTCTTCCTCATGATATGCCACAAGTCCCATACCATCCTGAACAGCAAACCTTGGCCCGAGGACATATTCACGAACAACACCACCTTGACCCAGTTCTACGAGAATGATTCGTATCGGGTCTTGGACTATGAACGATTCGAGTGGAATTGGATGAACACATCGGCCAGCGACAGCAGACTTAAGATGAACCATCGGGTCGAGAAGAAACTTCGGATCGAGGACTTGAAAGTCGACTGGCCTGTCAAACGGTCTTGCGAGATCCCTGGGGACTTCCTGCTAGGAGGACTGATGATGGTTCATGAACGAGAGGACACAATCACCTGCGGGCCTGTAATGCCGCAAGGAGGTAAGAACTACAAATTTTGTTGTGTATGACGTAGCTAGCTTCTAACTTTTCAGTGGTGCAATAAATTTTTAAAGTCACTCCTATTAACCTAATCTAATATCTAGGGCAATATAACTAAGTCGTTTATTTTTTCGTCAATCGTTTGTTCATCATGACTGAAGCGCTCTTGAGTTCATGGCCTTTCAGTCAAACTTTTTCATTTCATTTTTGAAAATAATCTTACCAAAACGTGAATATATTATTTTTTCCCTATCGAAACAAAGATCACTTGAATCCTTTTCAAAAAGATAGTTCCTACTCACAGTAAATACGGACCGGATTTCGAGCCCTTTAGCTCATCATCAGTTTGAAGCGGGGTTTACCAACTCAATTGTAATGATGTGATATTAAATATATAGGACAAAGCGGTAGAGAAATAAAAACGAGAGTAAAAGAACACTTGCCTAAATCGAGCAAATTTTCGGAATTTAAGGACCATCTATAAAAGAAACAAAATATAATTTCAATTCAAATTTAAATACAAAATTGTTACAAAGTTTCAACAAAGGGAGAGAACTAGATTGGTTTGAGAAATTTGAAATTACAAAATGTAAAATTGAACATGATAATAAATGCATTAATAATATAACAGATTTGATCTATCGTACCTCCCATTTTAAATATGTACATAAATAATATTAAACGTCCAAATAATTAAATTAATTATTTTATTTAATATTGTTTTTATAATAATTTAATAATATTAAGGTATCATTTTAATTTTCTATCTTTTATCTTTAATCACTAATTTATTATTAATTTCTTACAGTATTTATATGTTGAAATCCTTCAATCTGATGATGAGCTAAATGCTCGAAATCCGTATCGTTGCAAAACAACTTACTGTGAGTAGGAACTATTTAAAAAAAATGGATTGAACACCAAACTCACTCCATCATTTATCATTTCTACAGATCACTTGATGCCATGTAGTACCCAATGATGTATTCCATTCCTTGTACCATCTTATCCGGACGAAAAGCCTTCGTTTCGAATCACTGCGAACATTTTTCGACTCCTACCAAAACAGTGTAGTTTTCCTTGCCTATATCATTAATTATGTATCTTTAACTATACATTTCCCATCACAAAGTTTCGTACCTCGGAAATGTATCCTTGTGCAAGCAAGCCACGATGTTTTGAATCTGTCTTTTAAGTAAGATTTTCAAATCAGGTTAAAAAAATTATGAAGTTTCGTCTAGGAACACATCAAAGCGATGACTTCACCGCAGTGGTACTTTTGAAAAATGAAATGGGTCTGATACAAAATTTTGTGGCCAGAAAAGAAAGTTTTGAGGTTGGCTTAAAAAGGAGTATTTTCTCTACGTTTTTCCCCACTATAGGCAATAGATTTATTATACAGAAGGATGATTTAAGGTGATGATGTTTTTCTGCCTTGCGATTATCCTTATGAGATAAATTTCTTATTGTCATGGGGAGTAGTTTGCAGTATAAAATTGTAAATGTACCTAAGGAAATCAATAACCAAATAATAAATAAGGAAAATAATAACCAAAGAGGTAGCGCATATTGGAATATGGGCAGTGTTTACTAAAATACTTCCTAGTTCACTAATTTCGTGGTCCGCTTGACCAATTAATATATTACAATTAATTAAGGTTTTTAGTTGAGATAAAAAAGTCAATGGCAGAGCGGGATTCGAACCCACGATCTTCGGCTTGACACGCCGCTGCTGTACCACTTGAGCTATCGTGACCTCGATCCACTCGGACATCAACTTCCTATCTCAACCGCACCTTTTGAATTCCTTTTGAAAAATGGCAAAAAGGAGGGAAAATTCATAAGGTGGGGTTGAGATGGGAAGTTGGTGTCCGAGCGGATCGAGGTCATGATAGCTCAAGTGGTAGAGCATCGGCGTATCTAGCCGAAGGTCGTGGGTTCGAATCCCGCTCGTGACACTGACCTTGTTTATCTCAATTAAAAACCTTAATTAATTGTAATACTTCCTAGTGGTGCCAGGTCGTACATTTTTAATACGGAAAATCACAAAACCTTCTCTAGGAGAGGATAGCTTATGTGATAAGATTTGCTGGAAAAGACGTACGGTTATTAGGTCTTATTAGATGGTCCTATTGATGTCGGGAATCTTCAGGTCTGGATGAAGACAGAAAACGATAGATAGCAATGAATTAAGAAGGGTTTTTTTGTTTTTGATTACAGGTAGCCCAATAATTTCGATGGACAGGTAAAAGGAACGGATTTTATGTTGCTGCCCAACGAGATGTGGCTTCTGTGGTCAGTAAACGTGTGTAATCGTTGTCGTCTTAGGTTCTTCTTTAAATCAGTTTTAGTCTTCTGTCAGATTGATACAGATTACTCTGCCATTAACTGTTTTTTTTAAATTATTATTTATTAAAACTGGTCTTATTAGACCAACCATTAATTTTACATTAATCTATTTTCGGAAAATCACTGGTATAAGAAGTAAAACAGTGGACCTAATATGTTACCTTGTGCTACTTAATCTGTTGCGCGCTTTTTTTTTTTTTTTAAAGATGGTAAGTTGAAAAATTAGAACTAGAGAAATAAAATATAACGTTTTAGGAGTTTTTGACGATTTCATTTTTATAACTTATAATGACATGATATGTTATGTTCGTTATTAAAATCGCAAACAAGAAATATTCTCATTTATTTACCTCATTCAACAAACGAAATTTGTATTTTTATTATTTGGAGGTAGTGAGGTCCGGTCTGGTGTGACATAGGTTGTAGAAAAACATTTTCTTTATCGTACCAACGTTTCGATCTTTACTGAGACCATCTTCAGGGCCTAGGATTTATAACCTTTGCGTAAATTAGGCAAATGCGTGTAGGATGTGAAAATAAATTCACTTTTTTCACATCCTACATATATTTGGATAATTTAAACAATGTTTATAAATCCCAGGCCCTGAAGATGGTCTCAATAAAGATCGAAACGTTGGTACGATAAAGAAAATGTTTTTCTACAGCCTANTTTTGAATTTTCCCTCCTTTTTGCCATTTTTCTAAAGGAATTCAAAAGGTGCAGTTGAGATGGGAAGTTGATGTCCGAGTGGATTGAGGTCACGATAGCTCAGGTGGTAGAGCAGCGGCGTGTCAAGCCGAAGATCGTGGGTTCGAATCCCGCTCGTGCCATTGACTTTTTTATCTCAACTAAAAACCTTAATTAATTGCAATACTCCCTAGTGGTGACCAGGTCGTGCATTTTTGAGACGGAAAATCACGAAACCTTCTCTAAGAGAGGATGGTTTATGTGATAAGATTTGCTGGAAGAGACGTACAGTTGATAGGTCTTGTTAGATGATTCTATTGATGTCGGGAATCTTCAGGTCAGGATGAAGACAGCAAACGATAGTTAGCAATGATTTAAGTAGGTTTTTTTGTTTTTGATTAGAGGTAGCCCAATAATTTCGATGGAAGGTAAAAGGAACGATTTTATGTTGCTACCCAACGAGATTTGGCTTCTGTAGTCAGTAGTAATCGTTGTCGTCTTAGGTTCTTCTTTAGATCATTATTTAGTCATCTGTCAGAGATTGATACAGATTGCTCTGGCATTTAACTGTTTTTTAAAAATTATTATTAATTAAATTTATTTATTAAAACTGGTCTTATTAGACCAACCATTAATGTTATAGAATAAATAAATGTTTACATTCTTACAAACCCATTGGTACAATAAGATTTACATTTCACAATTCACTATTCATTTTTAACTACACAAGTTCATATGGCTTTGTTGTTTTTAATCTTCTGACCATGTTTCGGCTAAGTAAGAGTTTGGTCGCTTCCATATTCTCGTGCTGGCTGAGGCGAGGCTGGTGTTTGGCGGCAAATCTTTGTATTTCCGCCGTGACTATGTAAGTCCTTATTTCTTATGTACCAAGTTGCATTGACCATGTTACGTAAGATTTTATTTTGGAGTGTTTGTATGAATTTCATATTGCTGTGTTTGGTACAAACCCATAGTTGAATACCATATGCCCACATAGGCTTTATGACTTGTTTATATAATAATATTTTATTTTGTATTGCAACGTTGGAGCCATGTCCTGTCAACCAGTATAGTTGTCTATACCTTAACCTATTTCTGTCCTTTTTTTTCTTCATTTCTTTCCATCTCAGCTTGGCATTTAAGGTCATTCCCAGATATTCAGCTGTATCGATGTATGGTATAGTAGTTCCATCGATTGTGCCCGACGGAACATGATCCACTTTTTAGTTTGTAAAGATTAGATGAACTAATTTATGCTGATTTAGCTTGATTTTCTATTTTTTGTTCATTCGTTTATCTTATTACATGCATTTTGGAGGATTTTGGTTGAATAATGAATGAATAATAGTCCTAGTGATATCACCGCTGTGTCATCTGTAAACGTTGCAATTTTTACTACATCTATTTTCGGAAAATCACTGGTGTATAACAAGAAAAACAGTGGACCTAATATGTTACCTTGAGCTACTTAACTGTTGCGCGCCTTTTTTTTAAAAAGATGGTAAGTTGAAAAATTAGCACTAGAGAAATAAAATATAACGCTTTAGGAGTTTTTGACGATTTCATTTTTATAACTTATAATGACATGATATATTATGTTCGTTATTAAAATCGCAAACAAGAAATATTCTCATTTATTTACCTCATTCAACAAACGAAATTTGTTTTTTTATTATTTAGAGGTAGTGAGGTCGGTCTGGTGTGACATAGGTTGTAGAAAAACATTTTCTTTATCGTACCAACGTTTCGATCTTTATTGAGACCATCTTCAGGGCCTAGGATTTATAACCTTTGTGTAAATTAGGCAAATGCGTGTAGGATGTGAAAATAAATTCACTTTTTTCACATCCTACATATATTTGGATAATTTAAACAATGTTTATAAATCCCAGGCCCTGAAGATGGTCTCAATAAAGATCGAAACGTTGGTACGATAAAGAAAATGTTTTTCTACAGCCTACGTCACACCGGTCCGCATCTCACGATCTCCAATATTCATTAACTAATGATCACTAAACACTACATATAAAATTTTGTATAGTTATGAAATTTGAATTGGAACGATGAAAAGCAAAATTTCTTCCGACTAGTCATTTTTTTGCTATTAAAATGTGTACCTAAGGCTTTTAAAATGTGCCTAAAATATATTAGTACATATGACAAATGAGACCACAATTTTTTTTCACACGGTCACAGCAATAACTCTAATCCCAAAGCTGAACCTAGAGGTCACATGCCATCCGAAACCAGCCAAAATATTAAGAGGCAAGTAGGGAGAGAACTTGATCCGTAGGGGAGGATGGATCGAGAAGTTGGTGTGAAACATTCGGAATTAGGATCGGATCAGTTTGTTGAAAAAAGTAATTGTTGAGGATAATAAAGTTAGTGACGTAGTAATTTTAATGGAAAGGACTTTTAATTGAAAAGATTGGACGTGTTGGGTGTTACATGGCTTGGCAGAGCCCACAGTACCACTCCGTATGTTTAAAATGGTCGCAGTAAAGTCTTGAATAACGTTAGATTAGTGGTGATAGTCAAGACAGATTTTCGTCCTAGAGGTCATCGTAGTTAACTAAGTTTTCCTTTAAGTTGTTGTCTCTTAAGTCTTGTGTGGGGATGTCATGTCAGTCTGCTTGGTACTCCTCTAAGTATAAGACTTAAATGGACGTTGGTATCACTTTGTGGTTAGTTTACAGTGCAGAGCAGGACTATCGTGACTAACTGAGTGCAGTTTTCTTGATTCGCTTTGTCTTCCGCTTTTTGTACCAGTGTTCAATAAGTTCAAGGAGTTCTTGGATGTTGGAGGTAACTTGGATAGGTTTTTAGTTGAGGTAGATGGTAGTATAGGTTGTATATTTAATATAGCATTTCATATTATTTTATATCTTACTTAAAACAAATAGATGATTTATTGCATTAAATACGAGCAAAAGTTTTTTTTTGCTAAGTTGTTTTCCTTTATCTGGAAACTTCGAATAGAAACATTCTATATCATTGCAAAGGAACTAAGTGAACTTAAAACATCTGCTAATCCTCCCACCAACATCTAGCTTCAAAAAGGGCTGGCTTTTTTCGATGTTTATGTACCTTGAGAGCATAATCCTATTAAGATTTTAAGATAACAAAAAATTAAATTTGCTTTTTGTATTAAAGCTTTTTATAATCACACTTTCTTCAAAAATGAACTATTTAATTAATAATTGATATGTAATTATTTTCTATAAATTTAAATTAATAAATTAACTAAAAATCTAATGACAAAATTATTAGGCTCGTCCATCAAGTCTCCCGTATTTAAAAAAAAAAATTCATTATTGTATTATGAAATCATAATTCTGCAGCTTCATTGACACGTATTTTATTAATATTTCTTGGAGAATTTCTATTTCAAAATGGCGCGGATTTCAATGAAAAAGCGTAAGTTTAGCGTGTAACTGTTGAAACATTCGTCTTGTGAACTTTTCACGGGCTTTTAGTTCGGACAGATCCGGGGGTCAAGCAGCATGCCCGTGAGAAATTCACGAAGTTGGCGACGAACCGGCGACGACATTCTATACAAAGATTTCATTTAATACGACCTGTTCTACAATTAAAACTGTGCAATTTTTTCCAACTTAATTTCCTCAAAATCTGTTTTTTAATGTCAAAAACTTTCGACAGTATTCTTGTTATAAATTTGTTTACGGAGGATATAACATAATACGCAGGATTGTATTATATAGGACAATTTATATAAAAAATTACAAAACCGAAAATACCTTTCCAGTAAGTAAAGCAAAAATTTTAATAGTAAAAAAACATTTTAAGTTGATTTGGCAAATTTGTCTTCGATTTCCGTTATTCCCCTTAAAATTTCATAACTCCATAACTTGGAACGTCGGAAAGCTGAATATTTCTTGTTTTAGGCTATTTTAAAAGGATAAAGATATTATGAAGTGAGAAAATTAAAGGTGAATTCAACAAGAACTTATTATAAGGTCTAGGCATGTAGATAAAGTTTGTCCCATCTAACTGAACGGTGCTCCTTATAGAGAGCGTGTAAGAGTGCCACCCTATATGATAATCTGCGAGTCTCTTGTTCCGATTTTTGTAGTAAAAATGGTCGTTTTATTACATATAGGATTTGATAGTTTTGTGTTCATGGCGTGTAATGAAGTATGTGTATTTATTAGCGCGAATGTGTAGTGGAAGTTCACTAGTTATATAAAAAATGTAAATGCGGATTGGCGTGGGGTAGGCATGAGTGTCCCCCGCTCTAAAACGTTCACACCATTTAAAACATTAAAAAAATTAAAAAATAAAAACACCAAAGTTCAAAAAGACCAGCAATAAAACCCCCATGAAACATACACCTACATACAATCACCTAAAAATTGAATATGATGACGTGTATGTTACTGTCAAACAGAAAATATTTTTTCAGAAAAAGGGTTGTCAAATTGTGCCAAAACATTAGATTGCTCCTAAAACTTATGGATTTATTTAAAAAAAAAGTACAAATTTGTTGTTTACAAAGAGAAAAGAGTACAACAGAAGATTTTTCCTAATAGATCAAATATTTTTTGAGATAACACCGCAAAATGACTTTTTGGCCTCTCTTTGAACAACTAAATGACTTTGCAAGGCTTAAACAAAAAACGACTTGAAAAAAATGCATGTAAAATTTAGAATCAATTAAATGAAAGTAGCGTTTAAAAATCAAATAAGAAAAAAACACTGTTTTCACGAAAAACCGTGTTATACCAAGATGAAGAAAATATTTTATATATTTTCACCAAAAAAAATAAAAAGAGTTGTAAAATTGTGTCACAACTTTAGGTTGATCCTAAAAATTATGAATTTATTATTTAAAAAATCTACAAATTTGTTGTTTCCAAAGAGAAAAGAGTACAACAGAAGATTTGTCCTAATAGAGCAAATATATTTTAAGAAAATTATACCGGAAAATGACTTTTGGTCTCCCTTTGAACAACTAAATGATCATGCAAAATGGATGAAATACAGTATAAAGTTAGAGTTAGATGCTTAAACAAAAAGCACATATTTTCTTGAAAACCAAACGCATGTAAAATTAAAAATCCGTCGAGTGAAAGTACCGTGTAAAAAATAAAATAAGAACAACGTTTGCCAAAAAAGCCGTCGTTAACCCACGATGAAGAGGTTATTTCATATATTTTCTTCAAAAAAACAAAAAAAGTTGTAAAATTGTGTCACAACTTTAGATTGATCCAAAATTATGATTTATTATTAAAAAATCTACATCGTTGTTGTTTACAAAGAGAAAAGAGTACAACAGAAGATTTGCTCTAATAGATCGAATAGATTTTGAGAAAATATTACCGAAAAATGACTTTTGGCCTTTTTTTGAACAACTAAATGACCTTGCAAAATGGCTGAAATACGGTATAATGTTAGAGTTTGATGCTTAAACAAATAACACAGATTCTCTTGAAAAACAAATGCATATAAAATTAAAAATCAATGGAGTGAATGAAAATAAAAAATATAAAAAAAAAGAAGAAAACCCGTCGTTATCCCAAGATTAAGAGGTTATTTTGTGTATTTTCCAAAAAAAAAATAAAAATAAAAAAGAGTTGTAAAATTGTGTGACAACTTTGGATTGATCCTAAAATTATGGTTTATTTTTTAAAAATCTACAAATTTATTGTTTATGAGAGAAAAGAGTGCAACAGAAGATTTTTCCTAATAGATCAAATATATTTTGAGATAACACCGCAAAATGACTTTTTGGCCTCGCTTTGAACAACTAAATGACTTTGCAATGCTTAAACAAAAAACAACTTGAAAAAAATGCATATAAAATTTATAATCCATTAAATGAAAGTAGCGTTTAAAAATAAAATAAGAAAAACCACTGTTTTCCCGAAAAACCGTCGTTATAGCAAGATGAACAAGACATTTTATATATTTTCTCCAAAAAAATAAAAAGAGTTGTAAAATTGTGTCACAACTTTAGGTTGATCCTAAAAATTATGGATTTATTATTTAAAAAATCTACAAATTTGTTCTTCCCAAAGAGAAAAGAGTACAACAGAAGATTTGTCGTAATAGATCAAATATATTTTGAGAAAATCATACCGGAAAATGACTTTTGGCCTCTCTTTGAACAACTAAATGATCATGCAAAATGGATGAAATACGGTATAAAGTTAGAGTTTGATGCTTAAGCAAAAAGCACAGATTTTCTTGAAAAACAAATGCATGTAAAATTAAAAATCCATCGAGTGAAAGTACAGTTTAAAAAATAAAATAAGAAAAACCACTGGTTGCCAAAAAAAACCGTGGTTATCGTAAGATGAAGAGGTTATTTTATGTATTTTCTAAAAAAATAAATAAATATAAGAGTTGTAAAATTGTGCGACAACTTCGGATTGATCCTAAAATTAGGGTTTATTATTCAAAAATCTACAAATTTGTTGTTTACAAAGAGAAAAGCGTACAACAGAAGATGTGTCCTAATAGATCAAATAGATTTTGAGATAACACCGCAAAATGACGTTTTGGCCTTTCTTTAATCAACTTAATGGCTTTGCAAAATGGCTGAAATGCAGTATAATGTTAGAATTTGATGCTTAAGCAAAAAGCACAGATTTTCTTGAAAAACAAATGCATGTAAAATTAAAAATCCATCGAGTGAAAGTACAGTTTAAAAAATAAAATAAGAAAAACCACTGGTTGCCAAAAAAACCGTGGTTATCGTAAGATGAAGAGGTTATTTTATGTATTTTCTAAAAAATAAATAAATAGAAGAGTTGTAAAATTGTGCGACAACTTCGGATTGATCCTAAAATTATGGTTTATTGTTCAAAAATCTACAAATTTGTTGTTTACAAAGAGAAAAGCGTACAACAGAAGATTTGTCCTAATAGATCAAATAGATTTTAAGATAACACCGCAAAATGACGTTTTAGCCTCTCTTTAATCAACTTAATGACTTTGCAAAATTGCTGAAATGCAGTATAATGTTAGAATTTGATGCTTAAGCAAAAAGCTCAGATTTTCTTGAAAAACAAATGCATGTAAAATTAAAAATCCATCGAGTGAAAGTACAATTTAAAAAAGAAAAAAAGAAAACGACTGGTTGCCAAAAAAAACCGCCGTTATCTCAACATGAAGAGGATATTTTATATATTTTCTAAAAAATAAATAAATAAAAATAAAAAAATAAAAAAAGAGTTGGAAAATTGTGTGACAATTTTGGATTGATCATAAAGATTTTGGATTTATTATTAAAAAATCTACAAATTTGTTGCTTACAAAGAGAAAGAATTTAACAGAAGATTTATTCTAATAGATAAAACTGATTTTCAGAAAATAATACCGAAAAATGACTTTTTAGCCTCTCTTTGAACAACTAAATGACCTTGCAAAATGGCTGAAGTACCGTATAATGTTACAGTTGTTGCTTAAACAAAAAACACAGATTTTCTTAAAAAACAAATGCATATAAAATTTATAATCCATCAAATGAAAGCAGCGTTTAAAAAAAAAACAAAAAAAACACTCTTTGCCCGAAAAACCGTTGTTATCCCAAGATGAGGATATTTTATATAAAAAAATAAAAAGAGTTGTAAAATTGAGTCACAACTTTAGATTGATCCTAAAAATTATGGATTTACTATTAAAACATCTACAAATTTGTTGTTTACAAAGAGAAGAGAGTACAACAGAAGAATTGTCTGTCCTAATAGATCAAATAGATTTTGAGAAAATAATATCGAAAAATCACTTTTTGGTCTCTCTTTGAACAACTAAATGACTGAAAAATGGCTGAAATACGATATAATATTAAAGTTTGATGCTTAAACAAAACGCACAGATTTTCTTGAAAAACAAATGCATATGAAATTTAAAATCCATCGAGTGAAAGTAGAGTTTAAAAAATAACATAAGAAAAAGCACTGTTTGCCCGAAAACTGTCGTTATCCGAAGATGCAGAGGATATTTTATTATTTTTAGCCAAAATAAATAAACAACATGAATAGCGCACTTTGCCCGGTTGACACTCGGGGACCTGCGCGAGCTTTGGCCCAAAAGCAGAGAAAGGTTGCTCCATGTATTCATATTAGAGACGAGTCATGCCTTGGCTCTATATAGAGAGCGTGTAGGCATGCCGTCGGATTTAAGAATGTTCTCGGACACGGTAACACTTTTCAGGATACCCTGCTCCGCTTTTTACGGGAGTTGGGGATTTTTTATTATATACAGCCGTCAAAATATGTCTTGTGTTTTGTATGGGTGAGTGTATTTAGTAGAGTGAATTGGGAGGGGCTAAAGGTGAAATAGCATTCACCCTTTGAGTTGTGTACGTGGCTTGGGTCGATGGCGGAATATTTATAAAAATACCCCATCGAACCCAATTAGATTAGTTTGCAGGTCGAATGCAATGCATGTGAATGTATTTATTTGTGTGAATGCATATTGTCTGTGTGTTGTTATACAAGCCCTCGGGGCTGACATGACTAAGCTATCGGATACCCAAAAGAAAAAAAAACAAATTTAAAGCGATAAAGATGAGGAAAAAATGCGAAATAAGTTTTTTTTAAAGTGATCCGTTCACTTACTGGCAATGACAACGGGCATTTATTTCCAAAATATCTGTTCATCAGCACGATGTGTTGATCGAACGTTCTTCGTTAAACCAATACGAAAACGTTCTGCCTCTTGCTCATTACGTCCATGCCAAGCATTTGCTTATTTTCGAGACGGAAGTAGAATAGAGCATACTCTTGGCACAATCCCAATGTCGGTCATGGTTTACATTGGTCATCCGCAGAGGAATTCCGACTCCGGCAACTCCGCTGCCGTTTCAGAGTCATAAAATGTTCTGTTTCCCTACGGTTAAAAATAAAAAGGGCCGACAACTTGGAGACCGAGACGATTTATACCCCCTTGCCAAATTAACAAGCGATTCTTTCCGTAATACACTCGACGAAATGAGCCGGGGATGTTTTATATTTGTCGAAATCTGAAACATGAAAATATATACGAGTAGTTATGAAGTTTCAGAGTTGAATTCCTGATTTATAGGCACTTCCGTGCTTCAAGTTACAAATTTATCCGATGTCTGCTTTAAAGGCTTTTAAATCACTTATACGCTTTTATTAGGGTCGTTAAGAACGGAAATGTTTCAACACAATCAAACCTTTGACCGCAATTATTTCTTTAATGTAATCATGTAATTTTTTAATTAAATCAGCTATAAGGCACATTTGGTTTAATTAAAAACTGCAATATTCCGTTGCCTTAGATCAAAGAGAATTCTTTAAATGGAAATATTGTTTTAATATAAATCTTTTTTACTTAAAAAAAACACGCTTAAAATGTGGAAATTTTAAGCACGATTGTTTCTGGTGTTAAGGCATTTGATCGAGAATCTATTTAGTTCAAACAAAAGCTTATTCAAAATTGAAAACAATATTGGAAAAAATTCACTTATTTCGTGGTCCGCTTGACCAATTACTTTATAATTAATTAAGGTTTTTAGTTGAGAGGAAAAAAAGCCAATGGCACGAGAGGGATTCGAAACATTGACAAACATTGAAAAATGGCAAAAGGAGGGAAAACTCATAAGGTGGGGTTGAGATGGGGACTTGATGTCCGAGTGGATCGAGGTCACGATAGCTCAAGTGGTAGAGCAGCGGCGTACTAGCCGAAGGTCGTGGGTTCGAATCCCACTCGTGACATTGACTTTTTTTCATCTCAACTAAAAACCTTAATTAATTGTAAATTATTGAGAAAAAATCTGATATACAGAAACAAACGTATAATATATTTTTCACTGGTACGTTTAGCAAAATTTTGGTCATTAAAAGTAACTTTTTTTACATTTTTTCTCTCCGAAAATTTTCATACCTGATAAACCTTTTTACAATATTCAATATTTCTAGATGAAATTATCAATATTATTTTGAGTTAGTATAGCTATGATAAGACAAATAAACAATAATTTAAAAAATTTAATTAAAAAAAAGGCATTCGACCGAAAAAGCATTATGAATTCAAATAAAATTTATTAGTAATAGGAAAAAATAATTGAAATAATATATTTTTCATGTAATGTTTTTTTATAACAAATTTACCCTGGTTGGTTTATAAAATTTTGGTTTTAAATCTATCTACAAAAAATAAAATAAAATAAAAGGCATTCGAACGAAAAAGCATTATGAATTCAAATAAAAATTTATTAGTAATAGGAAATGTTTTTTATAACAAATTTACCCTGGTTGGTTTATAAAATTCTGGTTTTACATCTACCTACAAAAAAAATAAATAAAAAATCATGACAGGCTCAAGTTAAAGTTATGGAATAATTTCAATAACAAGAAAATTAATCTATGTATATTTTTTTCAAGTTCAATAATAAAGGATTATATCAAACCATTGACCTTGCACATGAAATAAGTAAGAAACATCTCAAAGATACAACAATATAGTTTAAGAATTAATGTTTTTTACAATCGATACCCTAAATATTTGATTTTTAACTAATTAAGGGGTTAGTTAAGAATTCAAAAATGGGTTGATAGAGCTTTTTTAACTAATTAAGGGGTTAGTTCAGAAGTTAATTTAAATATTATTTTTCATATCGGAGCTGTTTCTTCTCGTTTGGATTGTTTTGCCTGCAAAATTGGGAATGAGTGTAAGAATTAATGTTTTTTACAATCGATACCCTAAATATTTGATTTTTAACTAATAAATAATATTAGTATTTAGAGATCGTGAGATGCGGTGTGGTGTGATGTTTAGAAAAACACTTACTTTATCATGTCAACGTTTCGATCTTTATTGAAATCATCTTCAGGGCCTGGATTTATAAGCATTGTTTAAATTATACAAAAACATGAAGGGTGTGAAAAAAGTGCATTTACACGTTGCTAGAAATTTTAGACTTAAAGTATTTTTACTCTCTCAAAGTGTTTGGTTTCTGTGAAGATGTATCATTATTGGGTGTCGTGTTGGGAGTGCCAATGAGATGTTGATGTTTTATGTTTATAAACGTTGGATTTTGAAGGAGTGGGGAAAGAAGTAGGGTTAGAAATCTATTCTTCTATGCGGAGTCGGCTTAAGAATGGGTACCTTTCAGGATTATGTAGACGGGGATAATTAGGGAAAGGAAAGACATTTTTGAAGAATTCTACGTAGAAATTCACTAGTTTTCGGAATCTGCTTGACCAATTCAATCAATTAAGATTTTTAGTTTAAAAAGGTCAGTGTCACGAGCGGGATTCGAACCCACGACCTTCGGCTTGATACGCCGCTACTCTACCGCTTGAGCGAGAGTAGCGGCGTATCGAGCCGAAGGTCGTGGGTTCGAATCCCGCTCATGATACTGCCTTTTTTTCAACCAAGAATATTTAATTGATTGAAAGAAGTAACTTGGTCAATTGTCCACTAAAACGTAAATGGAGTTATGATACTTCTTTATAAAAGCCCTAATTAAAAAAAAAATTACAACAGTATTATCATAATTAAACATTTTTTTAAAGTTTTTGTTTATGTACAAGTATATTTTTTCTTTTCATAATTTATATGTTCTGTACCATGCCTCCTGTTAACAAATACAAGTTGTTACCTACTGAAAGCAAGCGGTTCTGTACAGATATTGTTATATTTATTTCAAATTAATGTTTAATTTGTATAGAAAGTAAATATATAATTTTATAACTCGTGACACTTTTTTATCTCTACGTAGAAATGTCAAGTACTACAAAGAAAATATTTTTCTAAACTCACTAATTTCGTGGTCCGCTTGAACAATTAATGTATTACAATTAATTAAGGTTTTTAGTTGAGATAAAAAAGTAAATGGCACGAGCGGGATTCGAACCCTTCGCTTGATACGCCGCTGCTCTACCACTTGAGCTAGCTCGAGAATCCAACCCGATTATACGACATTTGAAAAATAGCAAAAAGGAGGGAAAATTCCAAAGGTGCGGTTGAGATGGGAAGTTGGTGTCCAAGTGGATCGAGGTCACGATAGCTCAAGTGGTAGAGCAGCGGCGTATCAAGCCGAAGATCATGGGTTCGAATCTCGCTCGTGCCATTGACTTTTTTATCTCAACTAAAAACCTTAATTAATTGTAATTTTTCTAAACCTACATCATACCAGACCGCCGGATTTCACGGTTTATTTATTTTTTAATTAACAGTTACTAAATACTACACTATAATAATACTTTGATGGTATTAAACTAAAAATACATTACAAAACTGTTAAAAACTTGAAGTTTGTACAAAATACATTATGTTTAGTGGTCTGATTGACCAAATTATTTCTTTCAATTATTTAATATTTTCATGTAAGGTCTTGATTGATGAAATGAGTAGAATCCCGTTCGTGAAACTAACTTTGTACAAAACTGTGAACTATGCCATTTTCACTGATTAGACCTAATAATTTTTTTGAGGGTTCATAAAATTTGCTGTTTTTTACCGAATTATCACATAAACCAAAACCATCGTAACGTGATATAATTTTTTTATCAGCTCATTTGTATTAAACATACGGTTCCTTTCATAAAAACGATTTTATACTTTTCCATGCGTATGGCTCAAATCGTATTCCCGTGTTAAAGAGTTCGGCCGAGAATCCATTTAAGGGTACAGAGGAACGCCCCAATTGGGAAGAAGTTTTAAAGGAATGTTAACGATGGATTCGATTAATAAAACCGGAGAAGAAGGGCTTTTTGATGATGGCGATAGAACGTGACGACCGCAACCAATAAACCCACGGGAGCACCGAACCCGAACTAAGGTCGAAAACAAAGTTGTAATTTGTACTCAGAAAAAAATCAGAGTAACCCTGGTCCATTTCCTTAAATTGAAAAGCAACATTTAATCTAACATTGTATTTTTAAAGAATTTTAATTTTTTTAAATTCCTGTTCTATTTTATAGACGTGTTTTTACTGCTTGTTTTCCCCCTCTGCATGATTTAAAATGAAATATTGTGCAATTTCATGAATTGCCATCAGAACGAATCCATCATCGACTGTACTTCACAGTACAAAAATACAGTAAAGAAAACTGACATTTCAAATTAAACAAGTATTTTGCGTTTCTACCCCTTGGAAATATGTAATAGATTGCATTTATAAAAAAAATTACAAACATATTTTTTTAAATAAAATTCGTAAGAGAAGAGTGAACTAGAAAATATTTTTTTCTATTGGGATAAGTGATCAAAAATATGTTGCAAAACATTATCCTTCGATCAAATTACATTAAATAAAAACCTAATTCGCTATTTTTCCTGGTCCGCTTGACCAATTAATATCATTTAATTAATTAAGGTTTAAGTTGAGATAAAAAAGTCAGTGTCACGAGCGGGATTCGAACCCACGACCTTCGGCTTGATACGCCACTACTCTACCACTTCAAATCCCGCTCGTGACACTGATTTTTTTATCTCAACTTAAAACCTTAATTAATTAAATGATATTAATTGATCAAGCAGACCACGAAAAATAGTGAATTTAATGAATTAAAATCAAGTGTGCTTCACTAAAGCTCTCCTTGGCCATTTCACTTGTCGCCGAGAATCAAATAGATTACACGACATTTGCAAAATGGCAAAGAGGAGGGAAAATTCAAAAGGTGCGGCCCGATAGGATCGAAGTCATGATAGCTCAAGTGGTCGAGTAGCGGCGTATCAAGCCGAAGGTCGTGGGTTCGAATCCCGCTCGTGACACTGACTTTTTTATCTCAAGTTAAAACCTTAATTAATTAAATAAAAACCTAATATTGAAAACTTTTGATCTAAAAAATTTCCACCTTAATAACAAAGAATACAATCCGAAAAAGTCTTAAAACAGAAAAATAGTTGGTTAATTCCCTTTCTCGGACTTTTAATTAGGAGCACAGCTTGGAACAAGTGCCATGGCTGTTTCGTGGCATATTAAAGCAAAAAACTGGAAAAACGGAATTAACCTAGCCCCAGGTGCTTACTCGAATCGAAACATTCCCTTCTGGTACGGAAAGGAAATTATGTTTTTTTTTTCATGGTTCACCAGGATTCTGTAACCAGAAAAGCTGTGGACAGTGGTTGGACCTACAACATAAAAATTGAAAGGAGGGCTGGATTCAGCCATCACTTTTTATTTATTACTGTTTACTATTTAATTAATTCATGAAACGTTGCTCGAAAAAGTGTCATGATTTTTTATCAAAATTTTATGTCGTACTCATCTTTCAAGATGGGCCATTTGAAAAAAGCACAAATTATAAAATTTTGTCGTTTCGGATTTGCGTTTGCTTTTTTATAAGAAATATCCAATTTTCAAAAAAAAAAAAAATTCACTTAAACGTCTTTTTCCAGTTTTGTTTTGATATTTGACACCCAAGTTCATTTTGCGTTAAGTTAGAAAGTCCTATTTACTGAGGTGTTTTGATTTTTTTCCGTTAAATCACTCCGTTTTAACTTAAAATGAACCCTTGCCAATTTCAAACTAAATTTTTTCCTCTTCTTACTCCAAATCAACAAATAATTTCAAATCGACCTTTTTAACTTCAAATTTGTCCTTTCTTTAAAACATGAAATCTATTTAGGAGACAGTATGAAATATAAGCACGTAAAGAAATATTTAATAAAAAAATTCTGCGATCAACATATACAGATATAAAGTTTTTCTTAGTTTTATAAAAAGGAATAAATAATTTATTTTTCTTTAAAAAAAGAAAACATTGAAGAGTGTACGCAGTCTTCTCAACTGATCAATTATAAAGTATTAAAAGGTTTTAGGAGCATTTTATTACCACTATCCGATATAAAATTTATTACGTTTAAAAGAGGTTTATGTACCAATATTTTTTTTAAACAAGAAACAACTGTAGGAAACAAAAACAATGGTTGCCAGTTCGTAAAGTACGATCTTGCCAACGCTGTCCAAACTTCAAGCAAGTTTTGAGGGACAAGAAAAGTCTTACGAAGTATTCTAAAATGAAAATATTATGGTTTTTTGTCGTAGAAATTATTTGCAATTTAAAAAAAAATTAAAATATCGTGTTTCTTCATCTTATTGGCATTCTCTCTACCTCTCGTTCGACAGTTTAAAATATAATAAGCGCAAAATATTTTATACTTTATAATAAAAATATGTAGTTTATAGAGATGAATACTATAGTAGAGTACTGGATAATCCTGGGATAACATGGGAAAAACGGAATAAAACTGGATAACCCTCGGTTCTCTTCTTCACCTCAGATTCAATTCACTCACATCAATACAAATTACGACTGTTTTGCTTTCATCATTTTCAATCAAGTCGTACGACATATTTTATCAATTCGAGGAAGGGTACTCGAATTTGAGAGTGAATATCTTGAAATACGTTCTCGCTAATAAATACATTCGTCCCGACCGTTTGTGCCTCCTGCTTGGCCCACAGCTGAGCGTACTTCAACATTCTTCTTTTGCTCACTTGATTTTTTTCTAGGCACTTTTTAAAAAAATTAATGATAAGTACTAAATAAAAATGTTAGAAAAAAATATATACTCAAAATTTAAATTTAAATATATATAAAAGAAAAAAGAAAAATACTTATAAATTTAAAAAAATTCTCTAGCTTTAGAAAATTTTTTTTAATCTAAAATTTTCTAGCATTGTATAACTTTTATTTATTTATTTTTAATCTAAAATTTTCTAGCATTTTATGAGTTCACTTTTTTAATCTAAAATTTTCCAACATTGTATAAATTCATTTTTTTCCTATCCTACATGTATTAGTGAAATTTAAACAATGTTTATAAATCGCAGGCCCTGAAGAAGATCTTAATAAAGTTCGAAACGTTGGCACAGTAAAGAAAACGTTTTTCTAAAACCTTTGTCACAGCAGACCGCATCTCACTCCCTCCTAATAATCAAAATAAAAAAACAAATATTTCGTTTGTTGAATGAGGTAAATAAATGAGAAATCCTAGAAATAAATATTTTTCGGTCTTTAAAATACTATTTGTTAAGCACTGGAATTTCTAGGATCATTTAGTAACAAACAAAGTTTTCTAAACAAAAACCCAGAAACCATTGCCTTTGTGTGTTTCAAGTTTTGGAATGTCAGGTATTATCTGGTACAATTATGGACAGTTCCATCAACTACAAAGGCATTTGTACTGAAATTTGATAACTCAAAATGAAACTTGTTTGTCATTCCTGCCTGCGGTGGCAAGAGGAACGTTTACAGGCCGCTTGTTAGCTCAAGTTCGGACAATCGAACCCCATCATTTGAGTGAGATTAGGCAGCGACGCAATGTTTGCTTCTAGTTTGTACTTAGTTGTACGCAGGTCGAATCTCAAAGCCCTCCAACCGCGATTAAAGTTTACTTAATTATCCTCCGACGATAATAGCTTCTGTTTCAAACAATTAACCCAGTCTGGACATTATGCAGGGTGACTGGCCATAAATGTCGAACATTTCAGGTGTGTCTACTCACCATATGCAAGAAAAAAACTTCCTATAAACTCCTGTCCAAATCTCAACTGTAACGAAGTAATTTCAGGTTTTGGGTTTTTTCGACTTAGGTCCCCAAATCGCTTATAAAATTTGGTTTGCCACCAGAAAGAACGCTAAATTTGCTGTAATAAAAACCTATTTACATTGCAGAATTGATAAAAATTTTTGCACGAAAAATTCAGAAAAAAATATGTTGAATCTTGGAATTTTTTGAAAATGTTGGAATGGTAAGTGTTAGTAACTACACACTCCTGGAGCTTTGCAAATTCCCTGAAAAGTTCTCTATTTAATGAGCTTCCATACCCATCTTTTTTGGATTGTGCTGCTTTGACATGTATTTGTCAAATTTAAACAATGTTTATAAATCACAGGCCCTGAAGAAGATCTTAATAAAGTTCGAAACGTTGGCACAATAAAGAAAATGTTTTTCTAAAACCTCTTTCACATCAGACCGCATCTCACTACCTCCTAATAATCAAAATAAAAAAACAAATATTTCGTTTGTTGAATGAGGTAAATAAATGAGAAATCATAGAAATATATATGTGTACAAAGGATTAGAAATGTGTTAAAAACTTTTTAACGGACAATTTTGTTAAGCAGTCTCCGTCCAAATTGATTCATTGTTGTGAATTGTGAAACGTATATATGGTATAATTTTTTGGCCAAGGCATTTTACCTTAAAGGTAAAATTATTACGAAAAATGCTATTGATTTATGACAAAGAAACTGAAATTAGATTGATTTGTCATTAAAAATTCAACATAAGTAAAGAAGGGAGGATTAAAGGTTTAACTGAACAGCACTTGGTTAATTTTTTAATAATATTATGACAGCATATAATAATATAATAAAGGATAATTCTTCTTGACTCAAAATTTTACAAGGAAAATTTTCATAATAAAACCCCTTCAATGCTTGTGTTTTCGAAAACAACATAATATAAAAAAACATTTCCCGCTATATAGGGTGACTGACGTTCAGTGTCGAAAATTTCAGGTGTTTCTACTCACCATATGCAACAAAAAACTTCCTATAAACCCCTGTCCAAATCTCAACTGTAAAGAAGCAATTTCAGGTTTTGGGTTTTTTTCGACTTAGGTCCCTAAATTGCTTATAAACTTTGCTTATAAAATTTGGTTTGCCACCTGAAAGAACGTTAAATTTACTGTAATAAAACCTATTTACATTGCAGAATTGATAAAAACTTTTGCACGAAAAATTCAGAAAAAAATATGCTGAATCTTGGAATTTTTTGAAAATGTTGGAATGGTAAATGTTTGTAACTACACACTAAATAAGTTTTCTTATAGCAAATTTAACGTTCTTTCAGGTGGCACAAACCATATTTTTCAACAGTCAGTAATTCTTAAGTTTATAAGCAATTTAATGGACCTAAGTCGAAAAAAACCCAAAACCTGAAATTACTTCTTTACAGTTGAGATTTGGACAGGGATTTATGGGAAGTTTTTTGTTGCATATGGTGAGTAAAAAAACCTGAAATTTTCGACACTTATCGTCAGTCACCCTGTATAGTGGGAAATGTTTTTTTTATATTACGTTGTTTTCGAAAACACAAGCATTGAAGGGGAATTATTATGAAAATTTTCCTTTAAAAATTTTGAGTCCAGAAGAATTATCCTTTATTATATTATTATATGCTGTCATAATATTATTAAAAAATTAACCAAGTGCTGTTCAGTTAAACCTTTAATCCTCCCTTCTTTACTTATGTTGAATTTTTAATGACAAATCAATCTATTTTCAGTTTCTTTGTCATAAATCAATAGCATTTTTCGTAATAATTTTACCTTTAAGGTAAATCTCTGGCAAAAAAATTATATCATATATACGTTTCACAATTCACAACAATGAATCAATTTGGACAGAGACTGCTTAAATTGTCCGTTAAAAAGTTTTTAACACATTTCTAATCCTTTGTACAGATATATATTTCTATGATTTCTCATTTATTTACCTCATTCAACAAACGAAATATTTGTTTTTTTATTTTGATTATTAGGAGGTAGTGAGATGCGGTCTGGTGTGACCGAGATTTTAGAAAAACATTTTATTTACTGTGACAACGTTTCGACCTTTATTAAGATCGTCTTCAGGGCCTGTGATTTATAAACATTGTTTAAATGGCACTAATACATGTAGGATAGGAAAAAAATGAATTTATACAATGCTGGAAAATTTTAACGTAAAAAAAATGAACTTATAAAATGCTAGAAAATTTTAGATTAAAAAAAAAAAATTTTCTAAAGCTAGACAATTTTTTTTAAATTTATAAATATTGTTCTTCTTCCTTTTATATACATTTAAATTTAAATTTTGAGTATATAATTTTTTCTAACATTTTTTTATTTAGTACTTATCATTAATTTTAAAAAAGTGGCTAGAAAAAAATCATGTGAGCAAAAGAAAAAGTTTGAAGTACGCGCAGCCGTGGGCCAAGCAGGAGGCACAAACGTTCGGAACAAATGTATTTATTAGCGGGAACTTATTTCATGATATTCACTCCCAAATTCGAGTATCCTGCCTCCAATTGACAAAATATTTCGTACGACTTTTTTTATCGTCTTGATTGAAAATGATGAAAGCAAAACAGCCGTAATTTGTATTAATGTGAGTGAATTTCATACTGCAGATGAAGAGACACCGAAGGATAACCAGAATTGTAGGACAGTGTGACTGTAGTTTATTCGGTTCTTCCCACGTTATCCGAGAACTGTACGAAAATGTACACAGATGTGTTAGAAAGGCTTGTTATTTGACAAAAACCCTGCCAAAAAGCCTAGTGAACTTTGTTTTTGTAAATTCATCAGGTTTCAACACGTGAAGTTTTACAATTTGTCCGAGTCGAAATTATTTAATCAGTTTGTTTTAATGAAAGGGAATGGAAATTCGTATTGTTTATATTTTGGTCATTTGTGGTTGTAATTTCCCGTTTTACAGAGGAATATTGCTTCGGAATGACAGGTGTATGCTGGAGTCGTTATGGACCGGTTGAGGTGAATTGGAATTTCATTATGACATAATGAAAACTGGGCTGTGCCTTTCACTAAAAAGGGAAATTAAATACGAAAAAATAATTGGAAAGAAAAGCCTGTGGTTACATATTTATAAAACAAGACACAGTGGGTTAAAAAATAAAGAAATAAATACAATACTATTTATAATGAATCAACAAGTTTTATCTTCATTTAAATTTAGTGTCAATTTTCTTTGAAGATAAATTTTGACTTTTTTAGTTCAATTAATCATCAGAAGAGTCGACTTTTTTTATAAACATTGGCTAAAATAGACACTTCGATACAAAATCAAACAGTTTTTGGCATTTTTCCTTCATAGAAAATTAATCATTAAACCAAAAAATAGTGATAATTTTTTGGTATTTTACAAACTTTAAATAAATGACTGATGATTGAGAATAATCAAAAATATGGGGTAAGTGGATAAATAGAATTTTTAAATAGGATGCATTTTTGAGGGTCATGACTCTAAATCTTTCATTTTAAATGTAGTATCGTCAGGTTTAAATGAAAAAATATGATCAGTGTTAACAGTACGTAGATTTAGGTTAATGAGTTAATTAATAATCTCCTGCGAGAGAAGAAATTTCATATAAAATAAAATTAAAATATCAATAAAAATTGTAAGTATAAAATAAATTTAAATAAATGAACAAAAATCGTTATTTATAGTTTAAAATCATATTATTTTTTGTGTAATATATTTTGTCTATCTATTTTTCTTTTATGAATTCGTTATTCTAAATTTATTATAATGGACATCAGCCCATTCTCAACAAAATTCAAATTCGTTAATTTTGAAACAAAAGGGACAAAATATAATTCTATTCGAATGAATTTATATATATTGTATGAATTAAAATATTAATAAAAATTGTGAGTATAAAATAAATTTGAATAAATGAGCAGAAATCATTGTTTATAGGTTAAATCGTATAATTTTTGTATAGTATATTTTTCTCTATTTTTTTATCTTTTATTCATTCATTATTCTAAATTTATTATAATTGACATTGATCAGCAAACGTTTGAACACATTCTCAACAAAATTCAAATTCATTAATTTTGAAACAGGTGGGACCAAATATAATAATGGTGGAATGAATTTATTTATATTGTATTAATTAAAATATTAACAAAAATTATAGGTATAAAGAAATTTAAATAAACTTAATTAAATAAACATAATTCGTTATTTATAGATTTAAAAAAATATGTCTGCGTAATAATAACATTGTTGGTTAACATAAAAGCAAAAATGTTCCACGACGTAGAATGTTTTGTTTTATTTAAAAAGGTAAATCAACAAAATACTGTTTTTTGCATATTACAACAAAGTAAAAAAGTATGCAAAGTAGGTCAGAAAATGATAAAATTTCCATTTTACCTCACAGCCGTGATTCCAGCGTTATGTTATAAAACTCTTAGATACCTACATTCGTGGAAATCGGTGTAAAATAATTTTTTGACTGATAATTTTGATGACATTTTACGATTTTTATTGTAACCTACGGTAAATTTAAACTTTCAAAAAGCTTTTTTGGCAAAATCAGGGCCTATCCTCTAAATATGGTGTACACCTCTCTGATATTTTGGAGTGTAGAATCACCAAAAAAAAGTTTGATCCTAATCCGTGACGACACACCAACCATGGCTTCCCCTCGTAAATTAAATTTCCTATTCTCTGTTATAGTATAAAGGCTAATTTGGGAAAATATACGAGTGCAAAGAACAATGTACTTATTCTTTTACCCATAGGGAAATTTCGCTTTAAAAACTACCCTCTTGAGTAACGTAAACCTCAAAGTAAGCAAGATTATTACACAAAACTACCAATTTATGTTAGACTTCGCACGACCATATTGAAAACTTTCTTACCAGCCAGATTAAATGGATGGTACAGTAAGTAACGAGCAATCAAACTCATTAGGGAAGTACACTTCGGTCTTTCAAGCAGAAATACATGCCATCAATGCGTGTGCCTTGAAAAATCTTAAAAGAGGTTACACTGTCAAAAAAATCCTCGTAAGATCTGATAGCCAAGCAGTCATTTAAGCATTAGCATGTAAAAGAATCACATCAAAATTAGGCAGTGAATGCATCCGAAATCTCCAAAACTTGGAGAAACACAACAACGTGATGATATCTTGGGGGCCAGGGCACAGAGGAATTATGTGTAATGAGAAAGCAGACAGGCTTGCCAGAGGAGGATCCGCAAGACCATAGGACTCGAACCTATACTTGGGATAACAAAAACAAATATGGATTCCTCCATCGCAGAATGAATCCAAAAAAACAAAAGGAGAAGTGGCTAAACTCTAGCGGTGCTGGACATAGTAAACCTATGATGAAACAACCAAGACTGGCAAAATCATTGCTGCAATTGGAGAGGGGCAAACTCAGAAGAGTGGTAAGACTACTAACTGGTCACTGGCGTCTGAGAAAACATCTCCAAACATGGGCATATACATCGAAGATCTCATCTGCAGATTATGTAACGAGGAGGAGGAAACAGCCACTCATATCATCTTCGACTGCGAAGCAACAGCTCAATGGAGATTTAACCTAATGTATGGAAAAAACAGGAAATCAAATTGCAGCAGCGCCGGTCAATGACCTGATACTTCTAAGGAGAGGGATTGAGTCTATGCACTGAACTAACGAACTAGGAAGGTACAAAAGCCAAAAGGCTGCAGTACCTGGGGAGCGCAAGCAGTGTTGGGCAAAGATTAGTCATGTCTAATGATTAATGATTAATCACTCAGACCGTTAGTAATGTTTGGTAGTAACTGACTAATTTAATCATTAGTCGCCATATGTGATTAATGGCTAAATTAGTCATGACTAAATTTCGATAAATCATGTTCAAATGGGTGCTAAAAAATGAAAAATACACAACTTCATCACTTTTTAAAAAAATTCTAACAGAAATTTATTTCATCAAAACGAAAATCCTTCAACACCTTATTTAACAAAAATCAATCTTCCAATTATAAGTAAAACTCCGTCGTTATAAAAAGCCAAAAAATAATGATAATGATAATGATAATAATAATAATAATAATAATANAAAATTGTTAATCATGATTGAATTAGTTTGATTTTGCCCAACTCTGAGCGCAAGCCCGCTTCCTAGTATCCTTTTTACCATACCATACTATACCATAGATTTAACAAGAATTTATGAATTAATCATATTGAAAACTTTCTGGCCAGCCAGTTTGAATCGATGGTATAGTCTCTATAAAGTGAGAAATCGCGATGTGCGAGTGGTATGCACGTTCGATTTGTATCTGCCACGCTAGTGCCTCTATGTTCGAATCCCAGCCATGGGGTCTAAATTGAGTTCAGTATGCGAAATGAATTGTAAGTTATTTAACTAATCAAACCGTTCAATCTTCCTAGAGGTCATTAGACAGGTGAAAAAAAAGCCTGGGTTCACCGAGCTTCGGCACCTTATAGTGCCATCATCAGGGCTTTCCCAAAGAGGAAGAAAACGATTAACATGCAAAACTATTCTACAAGCGTTTTGGGTTTAAGGTTATTGTTCATATGACCAACGTACCTGTAAGAAATTAAGTAGTCAGGACAAAAAAATACTTCGACCTTTAGTCATATTGATTTTTAGCGAGATGTCTGTTTTCATCGACAAAAATGTATTATGCTGGCCGTGTGCTCCATAACTTTAAACCCAAAACGATTACAATAGTTTTCCATGTTAATCGTTTTCTTTGTCTTTGGGAAAGCTCTGATGATGGCAATATAAGGTGCCAGTAGATCGGTGAACCCAGCATTTACCTGTCTAATGACCTTTACGAAGATTGGAACCCTACATAGATAGCACGTCGATCAACGAACGTCATCGTCCTGTAGTTTGTAAAGTTATATGTTTGTGTACACTTAAATAAATAAATTAATTGTAATTATTTTTAGACGAATTTTAACGACTAGGCTTTTCTACAGATTGTAATTGATGGGAATGAGCGATCGGATTAATCACACCACCAAACTCTAAGCCGCTTTAAACTTTTTACCCAAATCCATTTCCAGAGCGTGGAATGGTAATTACGACCAAAAGATATGATAGCCGACAAAAACAATCTGCCCTTTCAAGTATTCGATGTTTCACAGAAGCCACCCACACAAAAATGCAATTATATCGAACTGACGACCTGCTGTCAATTCTGAGTAGAAAAATAATGAATTTCGTACAGTCTAATTTGCAAAAAATAAATTTGGGTATTTATATCATAATTCAATTGGTTTCGACCAAAACGTAAAATACCTGCCGATATATCAAAGTTTATTACACTTACTTTGTAATATTCTGTGCTTTACGATTTTCCTCCTCATGTCTTCGGGTGAAAAACAGAATGAAAGCGTTTTCCGATGAAAGAAATACTATCCGGGAAAGCCGTTCTTTCTTTCAAAAAAACCCTATTTGTAGTGTCACAGAAGAATTTATTGACCATCCATTCGTGGGAAGACAAGGGGAGGAAACAAGTGACTTTTCCTTTGACTACCCCCGAGACAAAGTGATGCCGTCTCCTTAATAGAGAAAGGAACAACGGGATTAACGCCCATTATTTTTTTCTTGTGTCATGAATTGAATTAGTTGTATTTATATGTGTATTTTATTGTATGCAAAAAAGTTAAAAATCACCTACGCTTCTACCAAGATAAATGATCATAAAGTCAATTATCTTTAGTAAACTCAAGAGAAAAAATTGTTAATTTTTTTTTCCTACTATGAAATTGCTGTGGATTTTCATTTTGCAATTATACTTTTATCTATTGTTCTATAGCTTTGTTTTCCTGGAAGATTTTTATTTCTTTAACAAAGTGCAAGAAGAGTACACCCTGTGGGTATGATATCGAGGTTTTTTCCCCCAAGATTGGAATTCCTCGATCCTTAACACTTTCCTAGCTGCGCAATTGCATAAGATACTAGCTTCTCAATCGTATCAGATCGACATTGGACAACTGTATTATTTTTAAGTTTCAGTTTGAAAAAAATTACCAACATATTTGGCCACATAATTGTTTTTCTAGTCAGAAGTCGCAGGGGTTTTCCAATTTTGCATTTAAACTTTCATATATTGTGTTCTAGTTTTTCTAATGGTTTTACTGGAAGATTTTTATGTCTTTAATAAAGTGCAGTATTTCTTTTCAGAATTATAGCATCGATGTTTTCTTCGCCTAAGGATGGATTTACTATGTCCTTAGCGTTTTTGAGCTATGAATAACATAATGCTTTCGCCTATTTTTGCTCGAGGCGTAATCGAAATTGGTTGTTTTATTATTTTTATTAAGGTGAATTTTCCTGGAGGAGTCTCGTAAATATACATGTTACGACTTTTAATTATGTTGGAGTGGATTTTATTTTTTTCTATGCGGTTGTTTTGCTAGAATTCTTTGTTCTTTGCGAGGTATTTGTGGTGTTTTCTAGTAACCCAAAATTAAAGTTCCTTGTTTTAATACGGCTATAATTTCTGTCTTACAAGAGATTAGATCTGGTGTCGTTACTATACTTTTTTGGCTGTAAGTCTACTGCCTCGTTGCCTGAAACGACGTCATTCCTGAAACCTAACACTGAATTTTAGCAGATTTTTTGGATTAAGTTCTAGACTAGTTTTGAATTGATTTTGTAGGCTTGGAGGATCTTTAGAGGTGCCCGCCTATGTGATTAATATGATCCACCCTTGAGATGTTTGTTATTTATTTTATGTAGACATGTTACTATTATTAGTATATATTTGTAAAATTTAAACAATGCTTATGCAATTCAACGTAAAGAAAATGTTCTTCTAAAACCTACGTCACACCAACTCTCCGTCTCAACCTACAACTGTTCGAATTTTTCCCCTAAAAAACATTTTCTTTATCGTTCCAACGTTTCGATCTTTACTAAGATCATCTTCAGGGGTCAAGGTGTTTATATACGTTGAAAATGGCAAAAAGAGGGAAAATTAGAACGGTTGAAGGTTGGTATGGTTTAAACAATGTTTGTAAATACCAGGCACTGAAGATGATTTCAACAAAGATCGAAACGTTGGCATAATAAAGAAAATGTTTTTCTAAAACCTACGTCACACCAGACCGCATCTCACGATCTCTGAATAATCATTGACTAACGGTCACTAAGCACCACACGCACGCACACACACATACACATACAGACACAGACACAGACACAGACACAGACAAAAACACAGACACAGACACACAGACACAAACACACACACACACACACACACACACACACACACACACACACACACACACACACACACACACACACACACACACACACACACACACACGAAAGATGGTTAGCGTTGACCCAAGGTGATGAGTGCTCTTAGAGCAACCATTTTGCCCATTCCCGTACTAGTTCCCATATTTGATCCATTCGTACCCACAGAGGTATCAGGTTCTTCTTCCTTTTTTAAGAAGAATATGATTTTGGGCTGAAAACAATCTTTTTTTCTACGTTATCATTTTCTTGAGTTGAGCTAGTTTTAGTTATGGTTTGAGATTAGTGTAAGGTTAGAGTTATGACAGTTGTACAAACGCTGTAAAATATAAATATAGGTAAGGTCGGTAGCTCGTTCCATAGAGATTGGTGCTATAGTTTTAGGAGCACCAATGTGAAGGGATGCCTTTCTTCGTTCTTTTTTCGCAACCATAGTACTTTGTCTTTTTGATCATTGGTCTGACTATACAAGGCATGAATTTCGCTCCTAGATTCTTGCACAGAAAATTTGGCGTGCTCTGTCGTCGGTTCTCCTAAGGTGTGTATACCCCGTTAACCTTTAGTCAGCAACTCGTAGGCATGTAAAAACTTTGGAATCCTTTAATGTTTGGTTTCGTAGGGTTAGAACTGAATATATTAGCTATCGTTCCTTGCTCTCTTTTGCTTTTTTTGTCTTTAGGCTCGTGTTACACTTCGACCATAGTCTAGTCATATTTGCTACTGAATATTGATTTGTTGCGTCAATGCATATAGTCTATAGGAGATCATATACTACCGTGTCCTTTGGTATTACTTCTTGGAGAACATTGTGAGTTTTTCGTCGATACTAACATGAGAATACAAACTTATTTGTACATGCGAAGCAGACTGTAGGGTACCAGGAATCTATCCAATATCAAATCCATCTAAGAATTCTCATTAGTCTCAGAACATTTTTCCAAGCTAAATTTTTCGTCTCTAACCTATTTCTAGTAATATCATTCCCTTCATACAAGACTCGGTGTGCTCCTACGTCCTGACTCCTATCTACCCTTTCGCAGAGGACCGTTCACCCCAATTTAACCCTCCAGTTCAAGCCCTCTCTTCTCTCATCTTCTGAATTCTTAGTGTTAACACCCGCAGCAAAGAATGTGTGTGTTTTTTCAAAATACGCGTCCTTGTGAAGTAGTGCCATGATATTGAAAATCATAGCATGATTTGAATATAATTTACAGAATATGTAACGTTTCGATTTGAATGTACCGCCATGCCCCTCCACACACATCTGACAGTGAAAGGAGTAGGGGCTAGGAAAGGGCTATTTTTTTCAATCAAAAAAACAATTCCCTTTCTGTCCTCCGTGGGTTAAGAGCTGTTAATTTGTAATAAAGAAAAATTTGGTGTGCACACAATTCAAGTGAGTAAATTTTATATTTTGACGTCAAAAACTAAAAATAATAATTGTATTTTAATTAAAAAAAGGGTTGTAACAAAAAATATATTTTTATAAAGAAAACTAAAAGATATACCATTTGATTTTAAAAGTTATGTTAAAATATTAATTGTATTTTCTAATTGGTGGTCAAAAATTAATAATAACAATAATAATAATTTCCTTTACTTTTACTTTTCTTTATAAAACAAGAATTAAATTCGATTTTAAAATTAATGTTTGTAGAATCTGAAATAGGTTTTATTATAGAATAAAAGCTTCTTTAAATTAAAAATAATAATTAATAAAAGAAATTGTAATCTTTTTGAAAATAAATTGTAATAAAAGATTTAAATTTAATTAATATTTTGGTCTCGTATTTATTTTGGTTTGAATTGAATATTGGAATTTTGTATATCAAAAAAAGGTACCTGATCATTAAATTAAATTAATGTAGTCAGGTCCGATATAAAACCTCTGGGACTTTGTTTTCGGTTCTACGAATTCAGGGTTGGGCCAAAAACAGAAGAACTACTATAAAAACTATAAAAAACTATAATGTATTGTACAAAGAATATTTTACTGAAAAACGTTTGGGTATATCGCTTTTATTTTAAAGCCCTTTTTTCTCGACTAATCAGAAGCTGATCTGGTAGGTCGACCTGGGCAAGGTTTAGAAGGCCAGATCCTTTCATTGTTCAGCCTAAGTCCTCTGTCTTTTTTTCACCAATTTTTTTTTTATATTCTTCTAGAATCGTCCAGGAGGAATAAGAGAAAATCTTAAGAGAGTACACTTTGTTATTTTAGACTTTAGAGAGTAGTTTCTAACTAATTTGTAATTTTTATTATTAAAACGATGCATTTGAAAATTAACTACAGAGTTTAGCGGTTTACACTCATTTTGGTATGCCAGAGTGATACAATGAAGGTAGGCAGATCAAAATGTTTGCAAACGATTGAACTTTATGTTCTAAAGAAAATTGCCATTTTTTGATTATTTTAAATAATGGATATTTTTTTCAGGGGTACAGGCAGTTGAGACGATGTTGTACACGCTGGACATAGTCAACAATCGTTCCAAACTGTTCACCATAGGAGCCCATATTTTGGACGATTGCGATAAAGACACCTACGGCTTGGAAATGGCCGTCGACTTTATCAAAGGTGAGTCCTGAACAACAAAACAAAATATTTAAAAAAGCACGAATTGACGGTTGATATTTGTGGAGGCCACCGAGAGGAATTATTGATACGGTCAGCAATGGTTCAAGAATAGGCGTGCATAAATCGGTAAATACTTAAGTGGTTCGGATTTATAGCTGTGTTGTTTCTTTACTGCCTTGGCCAAGTCCCAAATGGTATTAACAATACATAAATATCTTTTAAAACAATCAATGTACCGCTTTTCTCAATCCGGTTTTTGGGGTAAATCATAATTTGTTTTTGCTAATGATGAAATTGCTCCATTTTTACCAAGTACAAATAATATGTGGTGTTTAGTGACAGCCAATGGTTATATGGGGATCGTGAGGTGCGGTCTGGTGTGACGTAGGTTTTAGAAAACATTTGCTTTATCATGCCAACGTTTCGATCTTTATTGAAATCATCTTCAGAGCTCAAAGTGTTAGTTTTCCTTGTAGAAGTGTCATTTTTGAGTGGCACACGACACACAAGAATGACACAACTACGCGGAACACAATGACACATCTACAAGGAATACTAACACTTTCAGCTCTGAAGATGATTTCAATAAAGATCGAAACGTTGGCATGATAAAGCAAATATTTTTGTAAAACCTTCGTCTCACCAGACCGCACCTCCCGATCTCCAAATAATCATTAATTATAATCAATTATATATANAGGAAACTTTTCTAAGCCAAGTGTACGCTGCGTCTTCCTATATATATATCCTTCTCTCTAGCTCTCATTCTCTCTTACCCTATCTCTCTCACTTTCTTTTTTTCTTTCTGTCCCTCTCTACATCTCCCACTCTCATTCTCGGATTTTTCTTTATCTCAGGCTCTCTCTCTCTCTCTCTCTCCCCCTCTCTCCCCTCCTCCTCCTCCTTCTTCTTTTTTTCTCTTCATCCAATTTATTCACGAAAAACTTTTACCATTCAATATTTAAAAATTATGTGCCAACTCTTATTCAAGGATTTACGTGAAATCTCCTTGTCATTCAAGATAACTCTTTTTTAGGTGTATTACGAACCTGTTGAATAATTATTTAAAAGTATGTTAATATTGAATTAAAAGAGATTAATTAATATAAATTTTTATCAATAATGAATTCCACCGTCCGTAACACGAAGGATCTTACATAAAAATATCTTAAGCACAAAAGATAAATTATGACCCAAGTGTATAAATTAAATTGCCGAACCTTTTGATATTATAATTAAAACGTTTATAAGTCCCTTCTTTGATATAAGTCGATGGGAAAATATAAACTGATTTTTCGTCCAATCGTAATTCATCTTAAAAATAACAATCAATACCAAATTTTACTTTCGTTACATAGTAAACGTAGACTTGATATAACTTAAATAAAAAAACAAAACAAGAGAACAAGATAATTAATTTTTGAAAAGTTGGAGTTGTAGACCTCTTAAGAAAATAACCATAGAATAAACTTGTGTTTAATAAAGAAAAATGTGTCAGATTGAAACAAAATGTCTAGTGTTAAAGTGAAAAACAAAATGTCAAACATGTTGGAAAAAATGGCGTGTGAACAAATCGTGAAAGAGTAAAAATTAATGAGAATTCATTCATTAATTAATCTTTATGTGAGGTATTGGTTGAAATGAAAAAGCCAGTGTCATAAGCGGGATTCGAACCCACGACTTTCTGCTAAATTCGCCGCTGCTCTACACTTGAGCAATCTTCGATCCACTCGGACACCAACTTCCCATCTCAACCTACTTTCCGAATTTTCTCTCCTTTTTGCCATTTTTCAACTAATACCTTACATAAAGACTAATTAATTGAAAGAATTTATTTGGTCAATCAGACCATGAAATATAATGGATTATTGAGAATGAAAAAAATGCCAAAAACGAAATGTCAAAGGTTAAAAAATGTTGAGTACCAATATAAGCAAAAAATTTGTTTAAAAACGGTGAAAATGTTAAAATAAAAAATATCACAATTAATCAAGGTTTTTAGTTGAGATAGAAAAGTCAGAGTCACGAGCGGGTTTCGAACCCACGATGTTCGGCTTGATACGCCGCTGCTCTACACTAGAGCTATCCTGACTTCGATCCATTCGGACATCAACTTCCCATCTCAACCCACCCTTATGAGTTTTCCCTCCTTTTTGCCATTTTTCAAATGTCGTGTAATCGGATTGGATTCTCGACGACAAATGAAATGGCCACGGAGAGCTTTAGTGAAGTGTACTATATTTTAATTCATTAAATTCACTAATTTCGTGGTCCGCTTGACCAATTAACATATTATAATTAATCACGGTTTCTAGTTGAGATAAAAAAGTCAATGGCACGAGCAGGATTCGAACTCACGATCTTCGGCTTGATACGTCGCTGCTCTACCACTTGAGCTATCGTGACATCGATCCACTCGGACATCAACTTCCCATCTCAATCGCACCTTGTAAATTTTCCCTCCTTTTTGCCATTTTTGAATTCGAATCCCGCTCGTGTCATTGACTTTTTTTATCTCGACGAAATTAGTGAATTTAATAAAAAATATCATTCTCAAAGAGAGCAAAATGTTCGAAATGTTAAAAGTATGAAAATTAAAACAAGAACTCTCCAATTGATTTTTTTTTTAAATGACGCGTTAGAGTGAAAAAATATCCAGTGCGAAAAAATATGTTGAATTGGTTAAAATAAAGGAAACGTATTGAATGTGAAAAAAATGAAATTTTTCAAAACAATGTTCAATGACAAAAACAATGCTTTAAAGTGTTTTATTGATATATACCAATATTCTTCACGGATCAAAATGCTTTCAAAGATAACAAAATAACACATTCTTGATAAATCTTACTTCTTATTTTCGATCTTTATTTCTGCGACTCCGGTAATCTTAAATTTTGCGTTTTGTATTGAATTCTTCCAATAAAGTCCCGAGATAACGGGCATCGTCCACGCCGACCGGTCTGGGGTTTTCAAATTTAAACAAAACACAGCTCGACCATCATAAACACAAACTCACCGTGGCGGGAATAATTATGCTAATTTCCTGCTTGGAAACGGCTTGCTGATTTGATTCGGACAAATAAATACATAACAATCGTATTTATGTAACATTGAAATTCCAGACTTACTTTTATCTAATTTTATTTCTGGTTTTTTAAATTTAACAAATTTTTAAGTATTTTTTATTAATTAATATTCAAAGGTGTTTTTAAAGTTCAATCAAGTTCAGAGGAAGTTCTCTAAGAAAGTCTTGAGAAGAAAGCTTCTTAACTAAGGCAGATCATTCGCGAGTCGTAACCCTAATCCTGGCTTACAGTCTTGACTAATTCAACATCATTGAGCACTGAAGGGCAGCCAGATCGACACTTATCTCGAGTATTCGAGTTTCAGTTTCACCAACTGAAACATCTGAATTAATTCCGTTTTCCAAGAAAGCCAAAAATATCGCACTGCAGAATGGAAAATCTGCTGCATAAGTCTTTCTTAGAGCATATTTTTATATCGTTTCAGACGGAAATGTCAGCAATGATAAAATCGTATTAAGTGAAAAATTAAGCTAAGTTTTCACAATTAAATAAAAATTTACCGGTGTTGTAGAAAAGTTTTGTAGTTGAGATAAAAAAGTCAGTGTCACTAGCGGGATTCGAACCCACGACCTTCGGCTTGATACGCCGTTACTCTACCACTTGAGCCATCGTGACCTCGATCCACTCGGACACTAACTTCCCATCTCAACTCCACCTTTTGAATTTTCCCTCCTTTTTTGCCATTTTTCAAATGTCGTGTAATCTATTCTATTTGAATCTCGGAGATAAATGAAATGGCCACGGAGAGCTTTAGTGAAGGTATACTTCATTGTAACTTATTAAATTCACTTGTTTTCGTGGTCCGCTAAAAAGATAAAAAAGAAAAATTGAAAAATGGCAAAAAGGAGGGAAAATTCAAAAGGTGGGGTTGAGATGGGAAGTTAGTGTCCGAGTGGATCGAAGTCACAATAGTTCAAGTGTAGAGTAGCGGCGTAT
The DNA here is from genome assembly GCF_000648675.2 of Cimex lectularius. NCBI lineage: Eukaryota > Metazoa > Arthropoda > Insecta > Hemiptera > Cimicidae > Cimex > Cimex lectularius. Next base: position 281,113 of record NW_019393020.1, on the reverse strand, counting down.
CAAGGCGAAGGTCGTGGGTTCGAATCCCGCTCGTGACATTGACTTTTTTATCTCAACTAAAAACCTTAATTACCTTAACACTAACTTTTTCATTTCAACCAATATCTTACATAAAGATTAATTAATTGACAGTATTCTCACCAATTTTTACTCTTTCTCCATTGGCATTTCAAACAATTTTACTGATGTTAGGAAGTTTTCTAAAATATAAAGAAAAACTTTGTTGTAAAATAATTCAGTACCGACTTTTGATTTAATTTACCAAAGGAAAATGAGGACAGCTTTTAATTAGTTAAAGTATAATTTTACTTATATTTATTTGAAAAATGCAAAAAGGAGGAAGAATTCAAAAGGTGGGGTTGAGATGGGAAGTTACTATCCGAGTGGATCAAAGTCATGATAGCTCAAGTGGTAGAGCAGCGGCGTATTTAGCCGAAGATCGTGGGTTCGAATCCCGTTCGTGACACTGACTTTTTTATCTCAACCAAAAACCTTAATTAACTGAAAGATATTAATTGGTCAAGCTAACCACGAAAAATAGTGAAGTTATAGAAAAGCTTGATAACGACTTTTTTTTAGTTATTAGTCTAGAGTTTGTAATGTTTCGTGAAATATAAATCTGAAATCAAAATAGTTAACTAAATTTTAAAAAACAATTGAAAAATCTCGTCTTTCAAATTTTGCTTTATTTTGTCACGTTGGTTTATTTTTTTTAAAGAGACAAATATTTAATTTAAGCGTACAAGTACAGTAAAAATGTTTAAAATATTGAGATGTTTTTGAACGTGATCTGGGTAAAATAACAGGAAAGCTCTTTCTCATTATTATGAGGAAACTTTTCTAAGCCAAGTGTACGCTGCGTCTTCCTAGGAGACGTAGAATCTCTTGAATCATTGCCTTTTCTCCTATTGGAACATTTTCCTTCGGAACCATTCTTTTTATGTCTTGTTCCAAGGGACCAGGCTGTTCAAAATTGATCCATACGCAAGGGTCATATATTTGGTAAATGTTTTTGACCTAGGTGTCAGGAGTTGTATCCAAAAAATTATATTTTTTCACGTCTATTATAATTGATTTTTACTTTACCCTTCAATCAGTTTCCATTAAATTAAAACTGATAAGTTGTAACTTTGCAATACAAAACATCAAATGTAATACTTTTAATATTACATTTACACTAATTACAATCCAAAATTAATCTGAGTAAAAATACAAATTTAGCCACTTTTTATTTATTATCAATTTTTTAAACAAATCGCTTAATCGTATTATGACAAATTACTTTGTAATTTATATTTTTTACTCACAGCGGCAAAAACAAATAATTTCTTTTTTACTCAATTCATTTATAAATAATGTGATATTTTTCCTCATAACATTAATTTAGATTTCAATTAGTTTCCGTTAATGCTTTTGTAACTGCTGAAATATTGTAATTTTGCAATAAAAATAACCAAAAGGTAATAATTTTAATATTATGTTTGTACTAATTACAATCCAAAATTAATCTGAGTAGAAAATAAATTTAGCAACTATTTATATATTATCAATTTTTTTTAAACAAATCTCTCAATAGGATTATGACATATAACTTTGTATTTTATATTTTTCAACTGCAGTTGCAAAAAACATAATTCTTTTTTACTCAATTCATTTATAAATATTGTGATATTTTTCCTCAAGTATCCATTAATGATTTTTTAACAGCTGAGAAGTTGTAATTTTGCAATAAAAAACACCAAAAGGTAATAATTATATTATTATGTTCATCTAATTACAATCCAAAATTAATCGGAGTAGAAAATAAATTTAGCCACTTTTTATTTATTATCAATTTTTTAAACAAATCTCTCATTCGGATTATGACATGTAACTTTGTATTTTATATTTTTTGCCCACAGTGGCAACAACAAATAATTCTTTTTTACTCAATTCATTTATAAATTGATGTGATATTTTTCCCCATAACATTAATTTAGATTTCAAATAGTTTCCATTAATGCTTTTTTAACAGCGGAGAAGTTCTAATTTTGCAATAAAAAACACCAAAAGGTAATAATTATAATATTATGTTTATACTAATTACAATCCAAAATTAATCTGAGTAAAAAAAATAAATTTAGCCACTTTTACATTTTATAAAAAAAAATTGTAAACATATCGCTCGATTGGCTAATGACAACTTTGTATTTCATAAATTGCAAAAACAAATAATTCTTTTTTACTCAATTCTTTTATAAATTATTGTGATATTTTTCCTCAACATTAATTTAGTTTTCTATTAGTTTCCATTACTGCTTTTTTTAACAGCTGAGAAGTTGTAATTTTGCAATAAAAGCATCACTATATAATAATTTTCATTTTAAACTAAACTTTGATAATTCAACATATACGAACATATTTACTTAATACATCACTTGTAGTTGTAAATATCAAAAAATTGTAATTTAAAAAAAATTAGACTGAGTAAAAATATAAATTTACCGACTTTTTCTACAATATAAAAAAAATGGTAAACACATCGCTCAATTGGATTATGACAAATAACTTTGTATTTTATATTTTTTCACCACAGTTGAAAAAACAAGTAATTCCTTTTTACTCAATTCTTCTATAAATATTGCGATATTTTTACTCGTACGACATTTAGTTCAAATCAACGTTAGAGCATTGTTTATTTTTGCGTTATTAAATTTTCATACATTAAAAGTTTATTTGCCCCCGTTCTTTTCCGTGCAAGAACCAGGAAAAACAGTCCACCGAGGATGAAAAGAAACAGCGTCGTTTATTATGACGGCGTAGATTAATTTTCACTCCAAAATCTTTACGTATTATTTTCGATTTAATTCTCCTTCCTTTTGTGCTGCTGGTGGGATTTCATTTCTTCCGTTGCCATTATCCGCCCCGAGGAAGAATTTTTCCCTTGAGTTACCCAAAGTAATAGAAAGAATGCGCCATTCTTTCATAAATGATTTCATAAATAATTTGGTATCTTCTTTAGAAATTGTACTCCTAATGATATTTTAGGCAAAGGGCGGCTCATTGAAAAATACATCGACAAAACACTCGTATAAAAGACGACACGAATAAAGAAACACAAAAAGTATTTTAACATGGTTTTAGTTAAAGAAATATAAACTTTTGCAGAGTTTTTTGCGTAAGGATATAATTTATTTATTAAAAAAGCTTTACACCATTCTGAACTTTTTATAAAGAATTCTATGCTTGTAAATTTCTGTTATAGTTTTATTTAATCACAACTTTTATTATACAGATATTGATAAAAATAGTTAAAATATTAATGTGAAAAATAATTTTTAATGAAATATAATTTTCATTGTTACCATAAAGAATTTTTTATATGCGAGGAAGTGGAAAAATGTTCAATGTTAATGTGTGAATTAAGATGTTCAACGGTTTTAAATTATAAAAATGTTCAGTGTTTAAATGATCAACATGTTCAATGTGAAAATAATCAAAATAATAAAGTATTAAAATAAAGTTAAGTTTCAGTGAGCGTTAAAGTGATAAACAATGTTCAAAGTGTTCTAGTGAAAATTTATTAAATTGCCAAAATAAAAAAAAAATAAAAAGTAATTTTTAGAACACTATAAAGTAAAAAAAAATGTTCGGTGGCAAAGTGAAAGAAAATTTTTCTACAAGTTATAGAAAAAGTAATCTTCAATGTATTAATGGGACAAAAATTAGCATGAGTTAAAGTGATAAAAAAAACGCTTGGTTCAAGTGATAATGTGAAAATGAGAAAGGTATTCAAAGTGTTAAAGTGATAAAATGTTTGTTGTCACCAATTAAGTGAAAATTAATTTGCAGTTTTCAAGTGAAACAAAACTTTTAATATACGAGAAAGTAAAAAAAAATGTTCGGTGGCAAAGTGAAGAGAAAATTTTTCTACAAGTTATAGAAAAAATAATCTTCAATGTGTTAATGGGAAAAAAATTAGCATGAGTTAAAGTGATAAAAAACGCTTGGTTCGTGCTAATATGAAAATGAGAAAGGTATTCAAAGTGTTAAAGTGATAAAATGTTTGAGTTGTCACCAATTAAGTGAAAATTAATTTGCAGTTTTCAAGTAAAACAAAATTTAATACACGAGAAAATAAAACAATATGTTTGGTGGCAAAGTGAAAAGAAAATTTTTCTACAAGTTATAGAAAAAATAATCTTCAATGTGTTAAAGGGAAAAAAATTAGCACGAGTTAGTGATTAAAAAAACGCTCGGTTCAAGTGCTAATGTGAAAATGAGAAAGGTATTCAAGGTGTTAAAGTGATAAAATGTTTGAGTTATCACCAATTAAGTGAAAATTAATTTGCAGTTTTCAAGTAAAACAAAATTTAATACACGAGAAAGTAAAATAAAAAATTAAAAAACTTTCAAGTGATAAACGATTTAAGTGTTCAAAATGAACGTTAAAATAATTCTTCAGTGTTGAAGTGAAGAGAAATTTTAGTACTCATTTCAATGAAAACTTTGTGAAGGTGTTAAAGTGAAAGTGAAAAAGACATTCAGTGAAATAGTGATAAAATATTTAAAATGGTACAATGTAATATTTGTAATGTAATATATAAACATAAATAATTTTCAAATTTATCAAAATGTGCAAAACGATGCTGAAAAACTTCGAATTAAATTCGTTTAAATTAAATTCAAAGTAAATTTTAGTATCCTTTTAAATGAACAACCTATGCAAATGTTAAAGTGAAAAGTCATTGAAAGTGTTAGAGTGATAACATGTTCCAAATGATAAGGTACAATATAATTTTCAGTGTTAAAGTGAAAAAAAAGTTTCATCAACCATAAAGTAGAAAAAAAATGTCACAAGGAACGTGAAAAAAGTTATTCAGTGTTAAAGTGATGAATTATTTTGCAACGAATGATAAAATGGAAAATAATTTTCAGTGTTAAAGTGAAAACAAATTTTCATCAACCATAAAGAAGAAAGAAAATAAATATCACAAAATATTCAGTGTTATAGTGAAAGTGAAAACAAGTTATTCAGTGTTAAAGTGATGATTTTGAAATGTATGATAAAATGGAAAATAATTTTCAGTGTTGAAGTGAAAAGAAATGTGAAAAGAAATTTTCATCAACCAACCATAAAGAAGAAAAAATAAATAAATGTCACAAAATATTCAGTGTTATAGTGAAAGTGAAAAAAGGTTATTCAGTGTTAAAGTGGTGAAATATTTTGAAATGAATGATGAAATGGAAAATAATTTTCAGTGTTAAAGTGGAAATAAATTTTCATCAACCATAAAGAAGAAAAAAAATGTCACACAATAATCAATGTTATAGTGAAAGTGAAAAAAGGTTATTCAGTGTTAAAGTGATGAAATATTTTGAAATGTATGATAAAATGGAAAATAATTTTCAGTGTTAAAGTGAAAAGTAATTTTCATCAACCATAAAGAAGAAAAAAAATAAATAACTGTCACAAAATATTCAGTGTTATAGTGAAAGTTAAAAAGATTATTCAGTGTTAAAGTGATGAAATATTTTGGAATGAATGATAAAATCGAAAATAATTTTCAGTGTTAAATTGAAAAGAAATTTGTATTGTTTCGTCAAGTAGAAATAATGCAAAGTGTTAGTGATAAAAACGTTAAAATTGTAAAGTAAAAAGTAATCTCAAATGTGTTAAAATAATTAAAAAGTAGATGCTAAAATGGGAAAAAAATGTTAACTGCTAAGGTGGGATTAAAATTTTAGTACCCGTTCAATCGAAACGACGTTGGTTATATTTTTAGTGAATGTGTATATATATANAAGTAACTTGGTCAATTGACCACTAAAACATAAATGGATTAATATTTAAGTTAAAGAAGTATATCTTCCTTAACAGCTCCCCGGGGCCACTTCATAAGTCGCTGAGATTCGAATCCTGATTACACGACATTTGAATTTGGGCAAAAAGAGGAAAAATCGAACGGTTGTAGGTTGGGATGGAAAATTGGTGTCCGAGAGGATCCAAGTCACGATAGCTCAAATGGTAGAACAGCGGGGTATGTAGCGGAAGGTCGTGGGTTCGAATCCCGCTCGTAACACTTTTTTATATCAACCAAGACCTTACATAAAAAGAATAATTAATTGTATTAAATAAATACCTTTAATCGGCATTTGCTTGCTAATTGTACTTACAAGGATATAACTAGTAGATAAATAAGAATTAAGGTCATTTTATTTATTCGATATGAATTAGTATGTTTATAAAAAAAAATATTTGGGTATCTTGTGAAATTTTGGTTTACAAACACTTTTGTATTACTGCGGTAAGCGGAGGGAAAATGAATGGTACCATTTCTTAATGCACATAAATTTGCACTCCACTTTTTGGGAAATTCTTTTACTAATAACAATATTTTTCGTTTATTTCCTTTCTATTTTTATCAAGAAGCTTCCAACAAAAAATTAATAATTTTCTTAACATTTTGTATAAAAGGTTCAAAAGTGATTGTAAAGTGTTTAAAATAGAAAAAACACTAAAGTAATTAAAGTGAAAAATTTTGAGATATTAGAGTGAAACGTGTCTAAAAGAAAAGTTGTAAATGTTATTTTAAAATTGTAAAAATATTTTAAAATTGTTCTTTCCAAGTGAAAATAATACTCAAACGTTTTGCTTTCACTCACTAGATAAATTAATCTCGTTGATTATCACATTAAATTTCAATTTAAGAAAAAATACCATTAACCAAAAATAGAAATAAATCTAAATTGTTTGAAATAAAATAAAATAATATTTTACAGCTAGCAATCGGCTAAAATTAGACAAACAAATGAACAGAAATGGACTAGAAATGAATATACTGAAAAACATTCCTGCATTATCATTAAGACAATAATAAGAAGGAAGTTTGTTACAAAAAAAATCTATATAACAAGAAAATTGAAATTTTAAATATCAGTTTACTGGACAATTTAAAAAATCTGCTCGACAATATTGTTTTGTTATATTTGATACTTCAAAGATCTTGTTTTCTTTAACTCCCTCACTGCCAACACACATTCACAGTTTTGTTACCGCATTGGGAACCATCCCTATTTATCCATCAACAAAACCGCAAATTGGATCGGACGAAAGTGAAGAAAAAAATTAAACTTATGCAAGCGACATAAATGAGAAAATTACGAAAAATAATTACAACCAGTAAACAAAAAATACAATCCAAACAAAATATTAATCAAATTTAATAAATTTTTGATCAAATTGCCAAAAGCTAACTCAATCGATGCAAGTAAGTTAAGCATTAAATTCATTATGTTGTCACTATAATTCTGGTATTCTAGTATTTCGATTTTCAATCCATCTTGTCCTATTCAGTAACTAGATCATAACGCACAGGCGGAATCATCAATTAATTTGGTATAATTCTATCATGTGTTTATCAACATTCAAAACGGGGTAAAATGTTAAACGAAATTATCTAAGAACAAAGAAGAAATCACAAAGGATGAACATTCCTAAAAGAAAAAATGAAATAACGAACGAAGAAAAAAATTGGACGAAATAGCCGCAACAAAAACAAAAACTTCGAAATATTTTTGAGAACAAATGTAAAATAAACAAACCAAATATATGGCAAACAGATAAGCAGTAAATTCATAATTTCGTCTTAAGAAGGATGAAATTTGGTGTTTCGATTATGGATCAATCATTCTATAACTTTATTTTTTTCAAACATTTGAAGTAGTATTTTTCGATTCTGGAACAATCTTCTTTTTATACCTCCCACCACTCCCTCACTCAATAATATTTTTCCATTTGTCGGAGCTCGTTGATGTGTTCGTCCTTTATAATTACGACGTAAATTTTTAAAAGAAAATTGTTAAAGAAAAACGAAAAAAAGAAAAAAATCTGCATTCAAATTTAAATCTTCCGTCTAATTTTGCGTGGAATGACAAAAGGTAATGTCTACTTGTACGAATCAGTTAGTCAGGACATTTATTTTTTTCAAAAATTTTGAAGAAGTATTTTTCGATTCTGGAACAATCTTCTTTTTATACCACCCACCTCTCCCTCACTAAATAATATTTTTCCATTTCTCGCACCTCCGTGGATATGTTCGTCCTTGATAATTCCGACGTAAATTATTAGAAAAAAATTATCTAAGAAAAACGCGAAAATGAAAAAAATCTGCTTGCCAATTTAAATCTACCGTCTAATTTTGCGGGGAATGAGAAAAGTTCATGTCAAATTGAACGAATCATTTAGTCAGGGCTTTTATTTTTTCAAAAATTTTGAAGTAGTATTTTAGATTCTGGAACAATCTTCTTTTTATACTTCCCACCTTTCCCTCACTCAATAATATATTTCCATTTCCCCCACTTCCTTGGATGTGTTCGTCCATGATAATTCCGGCGTAAATTATTAGAAGAAAATTTATCTAAGAAAAACGGGAAAATGAAAAAATCTGCTTGCCAATTTAAATCTACCGTCTAATTTTGCGGGGAATGAGAAAAGTTGATGTCAAGTTGAACGAATCAGTTAGTCAGGGCATGTATTTTTTGTCAAAAATTTTGATGTAGTATTTTTGGATTCTGTAACAATCTTCTTTCTATACCTCCCACCTCTCCCTCACTCAATAATACATTTCCATTTCTCGCAGCTCCTTGATGTGTTCGTCCTTGATAATTCCGACGTAAATTATTAGAAGAAAATTATCTAAGAAAAACGAAAAAATGAAAAAAATCTGCTTGCCAATTTAAATCTACCGTCTAATTTTGCGGGGAATGAGAAAAGGTGATGTCAAATTGAACGAATCAGTTAGTCAGGGCGGTTATGTTTTGTCAAAAATTTTGAAGTAGTATTTTTCGATTCTGAAACAAACTTCTTTTTATACCTCCCACCTCTCCCTTACTCAATAATATATTTCCATTTCTCGCAGCTCCTTGATTTGTTCGTCCTTGATAATTCCGACGTAAATTATTATAAGAAAATTATCTAAGATAAACGCGAAAATGAAAAAAATCTGCTTGCCAATTTAAATCTACCATCTAATTTTGCGTGGAAAGAGAAAAGTTGATGTCAAATTGAACGAATCTGTTAGTCAGGGCATGTATTTTTTGTCAATAATTTTGAAGTAGTATTTTTGGATTCTGAAACAATCTATTTTCTATACCTCCCACCTTTCCCTCACTGAATAATACATTTCCATTTCTCGCAGCTCCTTGATGTGTTCGTCCTTGATAATTCCGAAGTAAATTATTAGAAGAAAATGATCTAAGAAAAACGCGAAAATGAAAAAAATCTGCTTGCCAATTTAAATCTACCTTCTAATTTTGCGGAGAAAGAGAAAAGTTCATGTCAATTTGAACGAATCAGTTAGTCTGGGCATTTATTTTTTTTTTCAAAAATTTTGAAGTTTTATTTTTCGATTCTGAAACAAACTTTTTTTTGTTCCTCCCACCTCTCCTTCATTCAAAAATATTTTTACAATTCTCCTTGATCCTTGATGTGCTCGTCCTTGATGATTCCGACGTAAATTATTAGAAGAAAATTATCTAAGAAAAACGCGAAAATGAAAAAAATCTGCTTGCCAATTTAAATCTCAAATTGAACGAATCAGTTAGTCAAGGCATTTATTTTTTGTCAAAAATTTGGATGTAGTATTTTTGGATTCTATAACAATCTTCTAAACAATCTATTTTCTATACCATACTTTCTATACCTCCCACCTCTCCCTCACACCTCCCTCTCCCTCACAATAATACATTTCCATTTCCTTGATGTGTTCAATACATTTTCCATTTCTCGCAGGTCCTTGATGTGTTCGTCCTTCATATTTCCGACGTAAATTATTAGAAGGAAAATTATCTAGAAAAACGCAAAATGAAAAAAGATAAGTTGATGTCAAGTTAAACGAATCAGTTACTCAGGCAATCGCTTGCCAATTTAAATCTACCGTCTAATTTTGCGGGGAATGAGAAAAGGTGATGTCAAGTTGAACGAATCAGTTAGTCAGGGCATGTATTTTTTGTCAAAAATTTTGAAGCAGTATTTTTCGTTTCTGAAACAAACTTGTTTTATACCTCGCTGCTCACTTTCAAGCAATAATATTTTTCCATTTATTGCGGCTGCGTGATATTTTTGTTCCGGATAAGAAGTACGTAAATATTTAGAAGAAGATTTTCTACGAAAACCAGAAAATTACAAAATCTGCATGCAAATTTAAATCTTCACTCTAATTTTGCGGGGAATAAGAAAAAGTCATGTCAATTTGAACGAATCCGTCAGTCAGGACATTATATTTTCCTTGTGAATAATTTTGCATTTATATATTTCAATTCCATAACCATCCATTTCTAGCAACAGTTTGATGTTTTTATCTGCTATCATAACTTCGTAATGTCTTTGAATTACTTTTATATGAAAATTTTTTGTATTCCAAATAAAATATAATATTAAATAATATTATTTTCGAAATATTCCGAATTATTTACATTTATTCTGTTAATAACCAATTTTATAAAACTCTACATCCATATTTATGTTTTCGTTTGGCAGGAAATATGAAGTTGTATTGCTCCGTTTGAAACCTGAACCCATTAAAAAAATCTTTCCCCGTTTCATTTTCTTTTAATGTGAATAACACGTGGAATTAGGTACTTGCACTACGTATGTCGGTATTGATTGAATGTCTTACAGGTGTCTGTTTACGCCAAGATACGTGTATCTTGTGTACGGGGCGAATGCCGATGACAAAACGTTTTGGGCCAAATATCAAGGTCAGATTGACTTTTCCCAATGTTTTAATAACCTGAAACTATTTTTTGACGCAGGTTCCATTAGCAATTTGGACGATGCAGAGCTGACCTGCAACAAGACTCAAGTTCGAAAAGTTATATCCGGAGTCGTCGGGGCCGCTTCGAGCGTGACGTCCGTCCAAGTCGCTAACCTCCTTCGATTGTTTAAAATACCCCAAGTAAGTTGTAAGCTTTTATTACTTTAATCGTCGGCTAGTGTCCCTTATGAAGAAAACATTGGATTCTCGTCTCTTGGGTAAAGTGTTATCTCGAAGTCTGGTCGGTACCATCTAACAAGGACATTAGATTGAGTCTATTTAGGGAATTAAGTCAAATCCCCCATGTGCCCTTAGCCCTCGTTTTCATAACACTTAACATAATAAATACGATGGTAATTGTCTGCTTGGTCTGCAGAATCTTATCTCATGAAACGCTTCATTCTGTTATATGGTTTGTTGTTATCCTACCATATCTTGATAGTATGTCGGAAATCCTGACCTTAAACCCTCAAAGAAGGATTATTGACTGTTAATATAATGTGCTTGAACGGAGCCTAGCTTAAAACTTGACAATATATTTTTTTTTATTCTTCTCGTACCGTAAGAATTAGCATTATTAACATAAAGTATGATTATTGAAACGTGTGCAAAAGTAAAAGTCAAATTATAGTAATACTAATAACAAAAAAACAGCGATCAAGTTGAAAAAATTGTTAGGTTGTAAACTGGAAGGAACAACTCTACTAAAATTTAATTCCAATCAGTTAGCCTTTTTTCCTTAAGATCACAAAAGAGCGGCCTTATAAAGGCAAATAAAGGATTCATTTAAAACAGAAATTACAATGTGGATAAGAGCTGCGAGAACAGACGGATCCAACTGAGATCGATAATTATCAAACTCCATTCAAACTTGTATTAGGGGTAGTCCAGCCTGGTGAGAAGAGCCCTGAATGAAATCTACATCAAGGATTAAATTTTTAAATTGTGAAAACAGTGTTAAATTTCAACATCCACCGCTTCTATCTTTAGTGTTGAAGTTGTTACAATTTTTATCGCGACAAATTTTATTGTCGTGATTAAACTTGAGGCGTTACACGCCGGGAGAAAAGTCGCGTCGTAAATTTCAAAACTTGTAGGCATTGCGGCAAAATTGCTTAGATAATTCATAATAATCCGCTGTGCCGTTAACTATGGCCGTTTCAATGCTCGGAAAGACCCGTCCATTTTTTTTTATCTACAAGTTAAACGTGTTCACCAATTTTTTTGTTTTGTTTTTTAGCTTAACACATCTATTTGTAAAATGTAAAACAAAAAGTAATAACTAATAAAATAAATTCACTAATTTCGTGGTCCGCTTGACCAATTAATATATTACAATTAATTAAGGTTTTTAATTGAGATAAAAAAGTCAGTGTCATGAGCGGGATTCGAACCCACAAACTTCGGCTTGATCGTCGCTGCTCTACCACTTGAGCTATCGTGACCTCGATCCACTCGGACACTAACTTCCCATCTCAACCCTACCTTTTGAATTTTCCCTCCTTTTTGCCATTTTTCACTCCATTTAAACGTTGGGTTTATATTTTCCGTTTATCCAAGGACCGTTGTTTAGAAAGAATTGGATTTCATGTTCTGGTTTACAAAGATAATACCAATCATAACATGAATTTCTCTTTCCTGAAAAAAATAACATCAATGCTTGAATTCGTCTTGCCTTCTTGCCTGGACCTATCAATCCAGCTAAATCTATCTTTGAATGAACTGATAAATTGTTTATTAATTATATTCTACGTTCAAAATCAGAACCAAAAAGTCCTAACTAACAATAGTTCCGGAGTTATACCCCTTTTCCTGATTTTTTAAGATTTGACAGCCTAGCTTCAAATAAACAATGATAACTCCACAACTCCTAGCACAAATCCAGTGATACCTTTGAAACCTGCGTTAAATTTCCAGAAAGTCTGATCAATACTAAACTTGTAAACGTTGGTAAAATAAGCGTTTTAGTAGCCAAAACTTGTAAAAAAGTTTCAAAGTAAAAAAACTTAATTTACTGGTTATAATTTCCAAACTAAGAGACCAGCAAATTTCGGAACATGTACTCTATTTAATAGTGATTTTAGTGGTGTAATTCCTTTTGTAAGTACTTATTTTAAAGATTAAGAAATTGATGGAGAGAAGGACACGATGCCTAGAAAATCCAAGATGAGAAATATCTGCATTTTTAATTTTCCTAATTTTATTCTAGTTGATGTTGATCGACCTCCGTAGTTTAAATTGATGTATTGGATCTTCCTGAGGTCATTTTAATTTTTTTCATTTTTTAAATTTCATTTTTAAATTCAATTTATTTTTTAAAATGACTTCAAGAAGATCCAATACATCAATTACCTAATTCTAGCCTCAATCCTATTGATAAACGGTTTTAACATTAAAGTGTAATAAACAATTTTTTACTGAAATAAATTAATTGCTTAAGTATTTTTTGGAATTAATCTATTATTCTTTGTTTACATTATTTTTGTCTGTTAGCTGTCCGAGAATTATTTATTTAATGAAAAAATTAAAAATAAACTTTTAACGTTGTCAGATTATATACCTTTTTAAAAATTTACCGTAATGGGTTAGGGCCGGGAGAATGTTCATGTTGGCTGTTATTAGATTTACCAATATGGAAGGTATTTTGCTTTTAAGTCTACCTCTTTAGAAAATATTATTTGAACCTCAGTACCTAAGCACGTTTCTTAACTCAATTTGCAAAAAAAAATAAACGTGAAATATTTGGAGTGAAAAGCGAGTTTTGTTCTGTAATATTAATTACTTGTGGTTTTTTTATATAACACATTTATAGAAATGAATGTTAGGGAAAACACGATTTGCAGCCTGAATACTCTGTTTGTCGCAAAGAAAGACCAGAAGAGACAGAGAGGAAAAGAGACAGAGAGAGAGAGAGAGAGTGAATGAATGAGAAAATGTATAAGGGCTGAGGAAATTCAAAACTGGATGAAAGTGAAAGACGGTTCCTCTTAATAGGAATAATTTTAGGTAGGTAAACCAGGCGTTTCGGCAATGTGCTTTTGTTCCTTGAGGCTTCTGTCTTTTATATATAATGAAAACTACTTTCTACTGCAATAATTAAAATTTGACATTTTTCTATAATATTATCCGACAATGATATGACCATGAATCTCTTTCTCTTACGACCCAAAAAAAATTTATAATTTTGATAATTTGCTTATATTTTATTTTAAAACATATAATAATGAGTAAATTGAAGGTTGATTAGCTAACATGCCAGATAATAAAGTAACGAGCAATTCTCACAAAAACTCGTGTTGCCGGATTCCGGGCTTTTAAATTCTAAACTTTTCACTGAATCTATTACATTGTTCACTCTGAAACTGAACTTGTACAAAGATCTGCCGAATAGTCATCTACAGCTCTAGAGCTGAACTTACGATACGTACTTTATCATTCAAGAGTTCAGCAGTTGGCCCCAATGAAGTCACTATACACAATTCCTGATGAAATGAATAGAAAAACAATCTAAGCAACAAAAATAACAATGTAACACCAAAAGCTATATCAAAGAAAGTCCATAAAAGCCATGTAAAAATGAGAAACCAAAGTTTAATCGTCGTTGAGGTTGATTTAATGGTAACAATGAAGGCTCAGATAATGCCTTTTTTTCTAGCCGTGAATCGTCTATTTAAAATTTACAAACTTGTCATATCACTATTTCAAAACCAACAACTACTAGCGAACCAATGAAGATATAATAACTAAAAATTTAAACAAATCAGACCAACTCCAAAACCAAATGCGCGTTTGAGAAAATGAATTCGTCTAGTCGTGACATCGAGTATTTCAGTGAACCGAGGACAACAGCGAAGATCAAAAAATAACTATTCTAGAGCCCAAAATAACAACAGTTGAGAAATATTAATTAAAAATTAAGAACTGAGTCAAATCAGATTACAGAACAATATTTTCGTCTGGGAAAAAGAAAAAAAAAGTATCTGCACGCTGGTGACAAAGTCAAAATGCATTAGGTAGTTTAGCAATTGCCAGGAACTTTACGAAAAAAATATTATAAAATATATTTAAAACATTATTATCTCTGAAAAATTAAAAAGAAGAAAAAGTAAACCTCTCAATTGAATTATAAATTAAATTCAAGCCGAATGTCAGAATAAAGCGAATCGACTAAACCCGCAACACCTCTATGTTTTGCACAAGTGTTGGTCTTGTCCGCCGTGCCTAAAAACCGGCAGACGTTAAAATTGTAATTGTTACTGTACTAAATTGTATGTATTGTGTAAAATGTGACTTTGGGATGAAATTTGAGCCTAATTTTTACTTTGATAAATTAGAAAGAAAAAAGAACTTTTGAAACATAAATTTTGGTTCACCAATTCAGCATTTGCATCTTTTCATAAAACTTGCAGAAACGTTAGTCTATTAAATCCTATACAATGTATTTCCATTGTATGAATAAAAATAAAACTAATATTGCCTTTTATTATTTTTTCACAAATTTTTTTCAACAAATTTTTAATTATTTATGTTTATTATTTGATTTAAGCTTTAGATGTTTTTAGATGTTTTATTTTAGTGCTAAAATATTAAGGTTGAATTTATTTTTAACTTAAAATAAAGTTATAAATCATGAAAAAACGCAACAGAAAAGACTCTAGAAATATTAATTAAAGATTAAGAACTGAGTCAAATCCGATAAACACCACAATATTTTCGTCTGGGAAAAAGAAAAAAAGTATTTGTACGAGACTTGCGTTGGTGATAAAGTCGCAAAACATTGGGTAGTTTAGCAATTGCCAGAAACTTTACTAAAAAAATATGATAAAATATATTTAAAACATTATTATCTCTGAAAGATTAAAAAGAATAAAACAGTAAAACTCTCAATTGAATTATAAATTAAATTCAAGCCGAATGTCAGAATAAAGTGAATCGACAAAACCCGCAACACCTCTAGGTTTTCCACAACTGTTGGTCTTTTTAGCCGTGTCATAATGAATTAAAATAACACTGATATTGTTTTTTATTATTTTTCAACAAATTTTTAATTATTTATGTTTATTATTTGACTTAAAATTTAGATGTTTTGTTTTAGTGCTAAAATATTTAGTTTGAGTTTATTTTTAATTTAAAGTAGTTATAAATCATGACCCAATAGAAAAGACTCTAGAAATATTAATTAAAAATTAAGAACTGAGTCAAATCAGATGACAACACAATATTTTCGTTTGGGAAAAAGGAAAAAGTATGTGGAGGAGACTTGCGCTGATGACAAAGTCGCAATACATTGAGTAATTCAGCAATTACCGGGAACTTTAAAAAAAATGAATTTTGTACATAACCAATTTTTTTTTTAAATGGGTTTTGAAAATAAATTAATGAAATATGAAAGAGCTTAACAAACTAATAGTAAACGTTTTCGAAAAACAAATCGTCACTTTAATTTAAATTAAGTAAAACAGTATATAACGTTAAATGCAATGAAATTATTCATGATGATGATTTCGTTCCTACGAGGGGGGGTCTCAAGTCGTCGAATGTACTGTGTACTATGCTGCAAGTGCCTTTAATCAGCAATTTCGTTTCTAAGGTGTTAAGAAAGAAGCAAAATGTAATTTGGAGACGGATTTTGAAATGCTTTTACCTTACTTGATAAATTTAATAAAAATATAATGAGCTTTTTTCAGCTTTTAAGTCAGTTTAAAATTCGACATAGATAACAATATGATAAAATATGTTTAAAACATTGTTATTTTTGAAAAATTAAAAAGAATAAAAAGGTAAATCTCTCGATTGAATTATAAAATAAATTTAAGCCGAATATATTATAAAAAGAATAAAGTGAATCGACTAAACCCGCAATACCTCTATGTTTTGCACAAGTGTTGGTCTTTTCCGCCGTGTCTAAAAACCGGCAGATGTTAAAATTGTAATTGTTACCGTACTAAATTGTATGTATTGTGTTAAAATGTGACTTTTGGATGAAATTTGGGCCTGATTTTTAGTTTGATAAATTAGAAAGAAAAGAATTTTTGAAACATAAATTTTGGTTCAACAGTTCAACGTTCGCTTCTTTTCATAAAACTTGCAGAAACGTTAGTTTATTAAATCTTATACAAAGGGAATGTGCACGTCTGTATAGTTAGTTTCGTTATACGGATAAAATAGAGCGACAGGAATTTTTCTTCTAAATATGGTTCGGTCGGAATTGAAATGTTCACTCCGTCAGACCATATCGGCTTTAGTACGGTTTTATGAAGCAGTTTTTTTTATTTTTCAAAACTTATTGACGTTTTAATAGTGTATGAGGAATTTACATCAAGCGTACATTCCTATGTACCGCTGGTGGGAGGATATTATTATTGAAGTAAACCGGAAAATTTTTGCGGAGAGAGAAGGTTATGTGGGTGGGTTTTCCTTTGTTCAATTTGATCCTTTTGTTTTAATTCCAAGACTCAGACTCGTATGATTAAATGGATAACATAAAGATGTTGACCAAAAACAATTTTTTTTAATTATACAAAAATTAATTATTGTAGCATAAATGTCTACATTTATTCATGGATTTTTGGGGGTGGAAAAATATCAAACTTTTTTTCCAGTTGTCATGTGGCCAAAACAAGAACTTTTAATTTTAAACTAACTTTATATTTTTTCTAATTTAAGCAATTAGTTTTCTACCACGAATTAGTAAATGTAATTGTATAAAACGTATGTTTTTATTTTTTTACAGGTATCTTACTTTTCAACGAGCCCAGAACTGAGTAACAAACAACGCTTCGAATATTTCACCAGAACGATTCCATCGGATCATCACCAGGTTCACGCGATGGTCGAGCTTGTGAAAAAGCTCGGTTGGAGCTACGTGTCCATTATTTACGAAGAGTCAAACTACGGTATTAAGGTTAAATGAAATTTACCAATTGAAAATTTGGGTAATGAAGACTACATTTGTTCTGAAATTATAAACAAATTATACGTTCTTGTCTCTGAACAAAGTTGTTTTTTAATGATTAGAGACAAATAAAGTTTACTAAGTATGCGACAGTGTTACACAACGTCATATATATTATGTATTTATGTTAACCAGGAAAAAGCATGCTGAAACGGTGCCAAGTTTTTTTTATACGGAGTTTTTCGTGCGTTTTAAGCCCAAGACCGCCTACCTTACGCTATTTTTCAACGCACGTGTAACATGATAAAAAGCCAATAAATAATTTTTCCTCTTAGTCAATTTAAATTTTTATAAATAAAACAATTCAGTACGGAAAAGCTAAAACAATTGTGAACCAAAGATTGTGCAATGAAAGATGCAATCTAATACCCTAAGTTTTTAACCTAAAAATGTATATAAGACAGCCTCTGCCAAATAAAATGAAATGTCATGTTGGAAAAATAAAAATCCTTAAATAAATATTGATTTGGTTCAAATGCTATACACATGAAAATAAAAGGAAATGTAGAATGGGGAAAAAGACAAAAGCCCAAATAATGAAAACCTTTAGGGCCCCGACAGTATCAACTTTCAATGTTTGATGCAATAGAACACTGTGCACAGGAAATATTAAAAGGTAAAAAATATACACATCCTCAGACGCAAAGCAGCACTGAACTGAAAACTGGCCATTGACCATTCAATTATCATTTCCAGAAAACTGAAAAAGAAATGTGCCACTCAGTCATAAAAAAAAGACATCGTGCAAAGAATTTAGCTCAAAAATTAACGATTAAATTCTTTTTTTAAAACATTGAACAAAAATAGTCTTAGTATACTAAAAATATGTTTTACAAAAGTTTGCTTGTAATAGTGTAAATTAATTTTTTAGAAAATACCTAAAAAATGTAACTTCATGGCCTCTTTTTAAACAAAATTAAATTACCTAGAAAGTTTGGTGAAGTACTTTAAGTATTTAACCAGAAATTACAGACTCCTTTGTAAAACAAGTAAAAGTGCCTATTCAAATTAAGTTTATTGGTAGTTGATTTTAAAAAATCGATTTCGATTTTAAAAAATCGCTTTTTCTGAAAAATGTATTTTTTTATTCATCAGAATAAATTTCTCTAAAACTTTTCATCACATTGACAAGTTTGATTTTAAAACTTATAGAACTATAATATCGTAGTGAGGAATGCTTTTAAAAATAGAATAGAAGAAATAGATAAAAAGAAATTGGAAAATTTTGTCTTGTCCCAAGTTTAGATGGTTGTCAAATATGATTAATTTTTTTAAGCTATAACAAATATTCTTAGTTTACTAAAAAAATATAACAAAATTGATTGATTGTAATAGGCAAAATAAACTGAGAAAAAGGTATCTAAAATTGACAACTTTTTGGACTCTGAACAAATAAATTGCCTAGAAAAGTTGCTGAAATTAAATCGTCTTTTAAAGTTTGATGCCAAACCGAATAGTACAGATTCTCTTAAAAATGAAATAAAAGATATATCTATTCAAATAAAATGGATTAATCAAAAGATGAATTTTAAAAAATCTATCTCGATGCGAAACCCGCTTTTCCTGACAAATTGTATTTTTCACCTTTCAGTATGATTTAAAAGTAGATTTAAAAAAAAAATAAAATAAAGACTTTAATAGCCGAAAAAGATTTTGAGAGAATAGTACCTAAAAATTGCAACTCCCTTTTTCCTCTTTTTGAACCAATAAACGTCCTTAAAAATTGCTAAAATGTAAATCTTTAAAATTTGATACTTTACCAAAAAGTACAGACTCTCTTGTAAAAGAAATGTCCAGTCAAATTAAAATCTATCAAGTAAAAGTTCAATTTTTTAAAATTGGATCACGATTTCGAAATCGCTTCTCCTAAAAAAAGTTAAATTTTTTTTTTTAATTTACTTTTCTACAAAATTTTACATCGTATTGAATCGATTTTTTCCGGCTAGAGCAATACCATGCACACAATCGTATGACGCAAAATTTTCAAAAAACTCCCGAGAAGGGAGAAATTGTTTTTCGTATAAAAAAATGGGAAAAATTCCGTCATGACGTGAGGTAGAATTGTTTGAAAAGCGTAACATAAAATTTATAGTGTAGAATTTAAAAAGATATTTTGCATTAAATAGATCAAATAAATTTTGAGGAAATGCTAAAAAATGTAAGTCCCAATTTGAAACAAAAGTTCAGACTCGGAGTAAAAACGGTCTTTAATACCTCAACCAAAAAAAGATGAATTATTTATTCAGTGACTATTTATTATTGTTTATTTTTTTATCCCGTTTTATGATTTAATGTTGACAAAATTTTGCGTTTGTATCAGATTAACGTAAAGCATAGAATTCATTGAATTAATTCAACAGACTTTTTTTAGCGTAAATTGAAGCAAAAAGACGATTCTGTCATTAAGGAGCAGAAAAATCAAAGCATGTCCTATGTGACGAAAAAGCATCAACCCGTAAATGGCACACCCTCTTCAAAAGTGAAGTTCTTTTCAGGGTTTGGAAATAAAAAAGGGTTAATTCTACAATAGATCTTTTCATTCGCCATGAAAGAAAGCGATCTTTGTTCACAAGAGAATAAAAGAACTATTTTATGATAAATTGGCAAAAATGAAAAAAAAAAACATTTTTAATTTTTGAAATATTTTTGTACATATTAATTCTAATTTGCACGTTTTTATATTAATTTTCGTCGATAGACATTAAAAAACAGATAAATTGTCTTCAACACAGTTTTCAACGTACAAAAAAGCTTTTCTTCTCGTTACATTGTTCGAAATATTTTCATAAGAGAAAAAAAACATAAAGACGTTTTGTTAAAGATGAGTTGTGATTTGAGGAGACTTTTTTCCGATTCCATGCGCGTAGGCGTTTAAACGAAATACCCCCAATGGCACAGTGGTAATTTGTCCATCCAACCTAACTTAATAGCTGCTGTTCGAATTCGGCTCCGTTAGACAATTTCATACCACGTTGAGTTTGTTCCACATTTAGCTATGGAGAGCTATTGAAAAAGCACATGTAATTTCTTTCTAACCATAATTAAACATAAATTTAATTGAAAATAACTTTCACCACGATCACAATCTATCTTGTATTTGATTAATTATACAGTCAATGAAAAGTGTCAAATGGTAAGAAGGAAATTTAAATAACATAGAATTTACAATACAATGAATGTTAATAAGAGTTTAGTTAATGTAAACATTTTGAAACCGACTAATTTATTTGAAAAACAAAGCTATTTCTTTAACCTGCCTATCTACATTTTGAACCTTTGCCCAAAAAAACCGTCAATACAATAAAAACAGAAATGTATTTTCAT
Source organism: Cimex lectularius (assembly GCF_000648675.2). Taxonomy (NCBI): domain Eukaryota; kingdom Metazoa; phylum Arthropoda; class Insecta; order Hemiptera; family Cimicidae; genus Cimex; species Cimex lectularius. Next base: position 260,038 of record NW_019393020.1, on the reverse strand, counting down.
TGTATGAATTAAAATAACACTAATACGGTTTTTTTATAATTTTTTAAATATTAATTATGTTTATTATTTGATTTAAAATTATGTCGTTTAGTTTTAGTAATAAAATATTTAGATTCAATTTATATTTAATTTAAAATAAAGTTATAAATCATGAAAAAACGCAACAGAAAAGACTCTAGAAATATTAATTAAAAATTAAGAACTGAGTCAAATCAGATTAACAGCACAATATTTTCGTCTGGAAAAAAAAAAAAGTATCTGCTCGAGACTTGCGATGGTGACAGTCACAATACATTGGGTAGTTCAGCAATTGCCAGAAACTTTACGAGAAAAAACTAAGATAAAATATGTTTAAAGCATTATTATTTTTGAAAAATTAAAAAGAATAAAGCGGTATACATCTCAATTGAATTAAAAATTAAATTTAAGCCGAATGTCAGAATAAAGTGAATCGACTAAACCCGCAACACCTCTACGTTTTGCGTAAGTGTTGGTCTTTTCAGCCGTGTCATAAAAAATGATTTCTATTGTGTAAATTAAAATAACACTAATATAGTTTTACAAATTTTTAAATATTATTTATGTTTATTATTTGACGTAAAATTTAGATGTTTAGTTTTAGTACTAAAATATTTAATTTGAATTTATTTTAACTTAAAAATAAAGTTATAAATCATGACCTAACAGAAAAGACTCTAGAAATATCAATTAGAAATTAAGAACTGAGTTAAATCAGATTAACACCACAATATTTTTGTCTGGAAAAAAGAAAAAAAAAATCTGCTCGAGATTTGCGGTGACAAAGTCAAAATACATTGGGTAGTTCAGCAATTACCAAGAAACTTTACGAGAAAAAATATGATAAAATATGTTTAAAAAATTATTATTTCTGAAAAATTAAAAAGAATAAAAAAATAAACCTCTCAATTGAATTATAAATTAAATTCAAGCCGAATGTCAGAATAAAGCGAATCGACTAAACCCGCAACACCCGTACGTTTTGAACAAATGTTGGTCTTTTCCGCCGTGTAATAAAAATGTTTTTTTCACTGTAAGAATTAAAATAACACTAATATTGTTTTACAAATTTTTAAATATTATTTATGTTTATTATTTGACATAAAATTTAGATGTTTAGTTTTAGTACTAAAATATTTAATTTGAATTTATTTTAACTTGAAAATAAAGTTATAAATCATGAAAAATCCCAATAGAAAAGTCTTACTCTTTATCTACTATTGATAAAAAACCAATTTGTCCTAATCGAGTTGTAGCTTTAGGCTAGGCTTATTTGGTTTATAGTGTACAATTTGCCTTGAAAAGCTGAAAAGCGAATAACACAACCAGTCTGAAAATATTCGGGAGGATTTTTTTTTTAAAAGTCTAATTTGGACAATTCGGCGCAAGCGCACATGCCTCACTATTTACCATTATATGAATTAAGTGGTAAAAAATTGTTTTAAAAAATTAATAAAAAAGCACAAACGTAACAAGCATATTTTCCTAAAATAGCAATTCATTAAAAAACTTTGTTTTTTAAATGGGTATCAATAGTTTTTTATTATTGAAAATATATTTTTTAATATAGTTTTTGGTCAACTAAATTATTTTTGCACGGAATGAAATTGGTCCTGTAAAATTTTGAGATTTAAAAGCGCTTCAAATAATTTTTTGAATGTCACGAATCGAGTGTTTTCGTCTATCCTTGCATTAAGGAACTTACAACCTGCCATCTCTCACTATGAACTCTCGTTTTTTATGTATATTTTGTGTCAAAAACTACCTTTTGAACCACATCAATGCCCTAGAACAGGATTTGAAAGTTTTATGCCATAAAAAATGTTGCAACGCGAAAAATTCGAGCCCAGTAAGAAAATAGATTTTACTAAACAGTTATGTTTTTACCTCTTAGAGCAAAACTTTTTTTTAACTTCATCGAACGTGTAGTTTTCATTCTGTAGAGATCAAATCAAATAATCATCGCGCCAAAAATTAACGTTTCACCATTTTTTTTTAATTCCTAGCTACAAGCTAAATTTTGTAACAGTTTCACGCTGTTTGGAGGATATAAAAAAATAATAACCTTCTAGATTCTCTATTTAAACAAATGTAATACCTTCAAAAATTAATTAAAAATGCGAAATGTTACAATTTATTGTGTAAACAAGTACAGATTCTCATAAAGAAACGTATATAGCTAAATTGATGCTTAAAAAATTGATGATAAATAGTCGAATTTTATGCTTAATCAAAAAGTTCAGGCATTCTTCTAAATGAAATTGTATAAAACTAAAAATCCGTCAAGTACAAGTTAAGTTTCAATTCCAACTAGATCCGAAAATTGCGTTCCCTGCAAAGCTGGTTTTTTTTCCCCCAGTACACTTTTCTATAAAATTCTTTATGATATCGAATATTTCTCTCTATGTCAGTAGAGCAATAACAGGAACATAATCGTGATAAGTTATGTTTAAAAAATATATAGGAAGGGAAAATATGTTTTTCGTACAAAAAAAAGGTAAAATTTCGTCAAAACATGAGTCAGTAGCCAAAATTGAACGGTACACTATTTATTCAGAAATGCCCTAATTTGTAGCACACATAAAAAAATCATAATAATAAAGGGTGTAAAATACCAATTGCTATTCAAAAAAGGCAACTTTCTTTAAATAAATAAATAACCTCTAAACATTTAAGAAACTGATAAAATACGGTTAATGAGGTTATTTCTAAATATTAACGACTCACTAGTACAAGGTCCTCCGAATTTTTAGTTACTAAAATAAATCTAAAATAAGATTGATTATAATATATCAAATAAATTTTGAGGGAATGGCACCTAAAATATCAACTTTTCGACCTCTCATAATTGCTTTGAAAAATTTCTGAAACGTATATACAATAAAATATGATGGTTTACTAAAAAAATGTAGACTCTATTGTAAAATGAATGCGTATCCTTCAAGCAGAAATGGAAATTGAAAAAAATTGCAATAATCCGAGCTTTCCGAAAAATACTTTTCCTGATACTTTTTTCACATTTCAATAGACTTTTCTCCAACAGTATTTATCATAATGAAATATATCTGTTAAAAAACCCGCTAGCTACAAATTTATAATAAAAAAAAAACAAGATTACTTGTAATAGTCGAAATATATATTTTAAAAATTGTACCTAAAAATTGCAACATTTTGCCTCTAATGGAACAAACAAATGTCCTTGAAAAAATTGAACACATCCTACTGCAGCACAAAATCTAGAAAGTTTATTTTTTGGTGCTTAAACAAATATTAAAGACGCTCTTAACCAAAATTAACATCCATCAAAGAAAAGTGTATTTAAAAAATTACATTAAAAAAGACAATGTTCGCTACCCCCTTTTTTTTAGGTAAAATACAAAATAATTTATTTAGTTATATTTGTTCATCTGTATTAAAATTTTATAAGACATATTTTTAAATATTCTGATCAGAATGGTATTTTAGGCGTTCGAAGAACTTGAGGTGCTACTGGCCAAGTACGATATTTGCATAGCTGTCAAGGAGAAACTCGTGAAGGACTCGGGTGTGGCTGAGGATAACGTTTATGACAACATCATACTGAAATTGCAGACAAAACCGAGAGCAAAGGGTAAGCGTATTTAAAAGTTCTAACAGAAAAAATAAATATTTAGAAAATTGGCACTTTAATAAAAAAAAAATCAGGGAAAAATTTGACCGAAATGCAATTCCACCCCGAAGGATGCTGATACGTTGGAAGATAATTGGGTATGAATGTAACGTTATGTCCCATCACTCATCTCGACCCTCCAGGTAAAAAAATGCGCTGCAATTGGTCGCTTTTCTACCATAAATTGACAGTTGAATTATAAACAAGATACTGAAAATTTTAATACGAAAAACCTAATTATTCTGACTATCCTGGTTTAAAATCCCATTGTGATTTCATGTTATAATTTCCCTAGGCAGTTTCGTTTTTCCTTGTCTGAATTTCTGTCTGTATTTCATCTAATGAAACTTTCATTTTTCAATTCAGAAGTTCAGGTTTTCTGTAAACAACTGGCAGAATGGAAGACACAATCAGACAACCCATTTCATAGACCAACATGAATTTTTAAATCAGCATATAGACAGTTAATTGATCATGTTCATGAGTCTTGTTTTGAATCAGGAATTTCTTTTTTCTAATGATAATTTAAAAAAATATTTTATTACAATACATCATTTGTCGATATTACCACAATTTACATATGTGGTCGCATTGAGGGAAGAGCGAATAACCGACGTTATCCTACCACAGTTCACTTCATTAGTTAATAACTATTCCTCTACAAAGGAGGTCATGGAGCCGTTTCGCTTGGGATGCCTTATAGGATTGTAAGGATGTGATGTGTTGGACAAGGCTTCAACAAGACTATTGGGTTGATGGGAGAATTTAAATTGGAACTTGGTTAATTTTTGAAGAAATAATTTTAGTATAAACGAGATTTTAAGAATATTATGAAGACATTTACAATGATGTAAGGACCTTGGATTGAAAGGATTTGAATGAGATAGTGGACGATTTAGCAGTCCTTCCATGTTTTAACGAAACTTATTTACCTATCTCGCGGTTCTTTTTTCTGTTCCACTCTCTCACTCTCTCTCTCTCTCGCTCTCTCTCTCTCTCTCTCATTCTTTTTCTCTATCTATCATTCTTTTTTTCTATCTCATTTTCTATCCCATTCTTTTTGCCCTCACTTCTTTCTCTAATTCTCTTTCTTCTCCAGCTCTCCTTTTCCCCCTCACACTCTCTCTCTCTCTCTCCCTCTCCCATTCGGTTTCTCTCTCATTCTATTTTTCTTTCTCATTTTCTATCCCATCTTTTTGCCCTCTCTCGTTTCTCTAACTCTCTTTCTTCTCTAGCTCTCCTTCTCTCTCTCACTCTCTCTCTCTATCTATCTTTCTATTTTATCTTTCTCTCTCTCTCTCTCACTCTCTCTCTTTTTCTCTTATCATTATTTATCAATTTCTCCCATTCTCATTCTCTCTAATTCTTTCTTTCTATTTCACTTCTCTCTCTCTCTCTTTTTCTCTCACTCCCTCTCTTTCTCCTTCTCTTATCATTATTTATCAATTTTTCCCATTCTCATTTTCTCTAATTCTTTCTTTCTATTTCACTTCTCTATCTCTCTCTCTCTCTCTCACTCCCTGTCTCACTCTCTCTCTCTCTTTCTCTTTCTCTTATCATTATTTATCAATTTCTCCCATTCTCATTCTCTAATTCTTTCTTTCTATTTCACTTCTCTCTCTCTGTGTTTCACTTTCTTTCTCTCTCTCTCTCTCTCTTGCCTTCTCTCTCTCTCCTTCTCTAGCTCTCCTTCTCTCTCTCACTCTCTCTCTCTCTCTGTGTTTCACTTTCTTTCTCTCTCTCTCTCTCTCTCTCTCTCTCTCTCTCTATCTCTCTCTCTCTTTCTCTCTCTCTCTGTTTCACTGCCTCTCTATCTATCTCTCTTTTTCTTTTCTCTCTCTTATTTTCTATCCCACTTTTCCCCCCTCTCGTTTCTCTAATGCTCTTTTTTCTCTAGCTCTCCTTCTCCTCTCTCTTTCCCACTCTCTCTCGCTCTTTCTCTTTCTTTTTTCTACTGTTCTTTTATATATATGTATTGGCGTTCGCAGTATTGAGGATGAAGAGGAGTGATGGCCTTGTGGCACAAGCGATTTTATGAAAAGCTCCTATACAAAATTCTTTGAGCCCAGAAAAAGTTGCGATCTACAGGACGAAACAATTTTTAGACTGTCAAAAGCTAATCGTCTAAAAAGTTTACTTTTGGTAACATTCTTGTCCTTTTGAACGTGTTTACAACATTTCGGAAAATTTACGGAGGTCTAATATTTACTGGTTAAGACAAAAATATATACGAAATTTACAATTTTCGAGGTATGTGAGAAATATAAGAGCTGTTTTCAGATTGGGGAGGGGGGATTTAAGATGTAATTGGTTCAATGAAAAATTTAAAAAAAATTAAATAATATTTCTTAATCAATCGGGTCGAATATTTTTGTAACAAAGCGTCGACTTAATTGATTTTAGTAAATTGTTGCTGATGTAGTGCATTTAGTCAATTGGCTCTAAATAGAAACGGTCTATTATTAAATAAACAAATACAGCCTGCTGGTTAATGAATCCATTTGGCGGATGATGGTTTGTGTGATCAAATAAATTGGTTCAATTCATCGCCCTTTGTGATCTAAGGAATAATAAATTGACCTAAACTCCGTTAAACTTTACACAGTTCAAATTTATCATTAAAGTTTCTAACTTTGTTAGAAAATTCTCAACGTCATAATCGTTACGAAAACCTGAAATTATCAGTATTCATTGTTTTTTTTATAAATTTTCAGGGGTCATTATATTTGGATCGGACCAGGAAGTTGCGGAGCTGATGAGAGCGGTGAAAAGGTGCAACGCTACCGGGAGTTTTTCCTGGATCGGTTCGGACGGTTGGAGTGCCAGGGATCTCGTGTCAAACGGGAACGAGGATCAAGTCGAAGGAACTTTGTCGGTACAACCGCAGGCAAATCCGGTAAAAGGATTCGAGGATTATTTTCTCTCCTTGACTGTTGAAAACAACAAACGAAATCCTTGGTTCATAGGTAAGATAATAGTATTAAACATTTAACCTTCGCTTTTTAAAATTTCTGGATAGGTTTTTATTTTTATTTTTTATTTTGTATGCTAAGAATAATAATTTAAAAAAACATTGACTAGCCTCTTTAACTCTTATTTCAATATATTCATGATATTGTTTGCTTAAAACATTGAAAGTTAAAAGCTTTAATCTCAACATTGAAAATTTTAAGAATGAACGTAATTGAAATGAACTTTCTGCTTTGAAATTTCCTTTTAAGAAATGACCTAATCTAATCAATTATTCTCCCGGCAAACATGAACGCTCAATCTTCTTTTGCATTTGGAATCATTTTTTCTCGAAAAAAAATGACTTGATCTCGATGATTATTTTTAAAAACAACTTTAACCCCTTTTGTAATTGAGTTTACACAATAATAGTTTAAATGTAACAGATTACTGAGAAGCAAATTGAAATGCAAATGTATGTATAATTAAAACTGAAAGCATCACATAGCATTTATCTGTGAACAAATTTTCATAATAAACCAAATTTAAATTAAAAAATTCCTTTGATACTCAAAGTTAAGTGAAAGTTATACTTGAAACGTCATTCAGAAAGGGATATTACCATTTTCATAACTATATATTCAACATTAAAAACGTCGGTAAGTATTTTGAATAAATTAAGTTAAATAAGAAACAGTTTAATAAGTAACAAATATACATGGAAATTGGTGTTTTTGGTTAAATTTAGGTTAGGCTTAAGGTTAGGTTAGATTAGGTTATGTTTGGGTAAATTAGTTTTAGGTTAGGTTCATTAGAGTTAGGGTTTTATTTTAATTTTGGCATTCATGATATGGCGTATTACTTTTGCTTTATACTTTCTGACATTATTTCAAACTTGATATTTTGAAAGTACGTATTTATTAATATTATTAAAATTAATTGTTATAATTAATAATCTTATAAGTCGTTTATATTAATTTTACGTTAGATCAGAATTACATTCGGATTTTCATGTAACTATAAACTTTATATAGAAAGGGATATTAATAATTTCCTAAGTGAATACCCAATATTAAAAGCCTCCAAGCAGGTACTTTGTACACGTTAAATAAAATAAGGCAAAATTAAATAAGTAATGGTTAGGATTAAGGGTAGGTTAGTTTCAATTTAGAGACGGGTTATGTTAGTTGAGGATAAATTTAGATTAAGTAATTTTAATTTTCTCATTCACTATATTGGGTACTTGTTTTATGTGTAATATCTAAAGATCTTTGGACCTTGAGGTAAGTCCGTCAAAAATTAACACGTTTAAACTCGTTAAATTTATGAAAAAAGTTTAATAAGTAACGGTTAGGGGTAGGTTAGTTTAAATTTAGAGATGAGTTAGGTTAGGTATTTTAACTTAAGGTTATGTTAGTTGAGGGTTAGCTTAGGTTATGCAGAGGTATAATTTTTATTTTCTCATTCACTATATTGGGTACTTGTTTTATATGTATTATCTAAATATCTTTGGACCTTAAGATAAATCTTTCAAAAATTAACACGTTTAAACACGTTAAATTTATGAAAAAAGTTTAATAAGTAACGGTTAGGGATAGGTTAGTTTAAATTTAGAGATGAGTTAGGTTAGGTATTTTAACTTAAGGTTATGTTAGTTGATGGTTAGTTTAGGTTAGGTGGAGGTATAATTTTTATTTTCTCATTCACTATATTGGGTACTTGTTTTATATGTATTATCTAAATATCTTTGTGCCTTGAGGTGTGTCCGTCAAAAATTAACAAGTTTAAACACGTTAAATTAAATAAGAAAAAGTTCACTAAGTAACGGTTAGGGTTAGGGGTAGGTTAGTTTAAATTTTGAGATGGGTTAGGTTAACTTAGGAATATGTTAGTTGACAGTTTAGGTTAGGTAGAGGAATAATTTTTATTTTCTTATTCAAATTATTGAGTACTTGTTTTATATTATCTAAAGATCTTTGGACTTTGAGGTATATTCATCAAATATTGGAAATTATTGTTACTATAATTCCTAAATTATTTTATATTCATACAGGGAATTCCATCGTTTTTCAGTAAAATCCTTTTTTTTTATACAAATTTTTCATTTCTTTTATTTTCTCATTCTTTCTTTATTTTCAATTCTTCATCTGTTAAATACAAGCTATTTGTCTTTGCTTCGTTAAATTAAATAAGAAAAGTTACTAATTAACGGTAGGGTTAGGGGTAGGTTAGTTTAAATTTAGAGATGTGTTAGGTTAGATAGGTTAACTTAGGGTTATGTTAGTTGAGGGTGAGTTTAGGTTAAGTAGAGGAATAATTTTAATTTTCTTATTCAAGATATTGGATACTTGTTTTATATGTATTATCTAAATATCTTTGTGCCTTGAGGTGTGTCCGTCAAAAATTAACACGTTAAATTAAGTAAAAAAAGTTTACTAAGTAACTGCTAGGGTTAGGGGTAGGTTAGTTTAAATTTAGAGATGGGTTAGGTTAGATAGGTTAACTTAGGGTTATGTTCGTTGACAGTTAGTTTAGGTTAGGTTAGGTAGAGGAATAATTTTTATTTTCTCATTCAACATAATGGATACGTGTTTTATATATATTATCATTATGCCTTGAGGTGTGTCCGTCAAAAATTAACACGTTTAAACACGTTAAATTAAATAAGAAAAAGTTCAATAAGTAACGGTTGGGGTTTCGTTTTGTATGTGTCAAATTGTGATGCTAATATATGTGTAATAGTATAAAAAAATATTTAATACAAATTTGTACAAGTGTACAATCAAATTTATTTTTTAGTTCAAAATAAACAATCGATATATTCATAAACTTTTATCGTTTGTTTTTAATACTTTCAGTTTTAAGTTTTTGACTGGCCAAAATTTGTCTAAAATTGCAGACGATTTTGCCCTGTCCGTCTGTTAAACGTGTTTCGGCATTTCGCAATCTTCAGTATTTCTTCGTGATTCTGTAAATTGTTTTTAGTGTTAAATATGTCGTGTCTGTATATTTTAAACTTTTCTGGTGTTTCTTCCTTTTTTGACGACGTTGCAGGCTTGTCTGTATTATTGAGGATTATTTGTAATTTTCTGAGTTTTTCCGTCATTGTTCCTAAACGATCTTATATAATCTTTGTATCTACCTTTTATTTTTCGTTATTGGTTGTCAAAGTGGTAAACCAACGCACTCACGGTCAAAAAGTTTAAAATTTCCATTCTAAGCATTGTTTAATATAACAGAATATTTTAATGTTCTAAAAAGGCAATTTTTTTAAAGAAAACCACAATAATATTTATTTTATCGTTACAATTCTTGTAGTGTCGGTAAAATCAACCGTGTAACGTAGAAACAAAACAGAGAATCGTATCGACCAGTAATTGTGCATCCGTTTACAAGACAATATAATATCCTTAGCCCCTTGAAATCCCCACGACCTGTGATATACAGCTAAGCACGATAGATGATGGGATGACCGCCCTCTCAACATTGCTGCACGAGAAGCTCATATCGGGATTAAAGAGAGACAAATAGATACCGTTTTGCATGAAATATATACATTTTCAAATGAAAAAAATAAACCCCAACAGAATAAAAAAGTGTAAAAAACTAGTTTTTCGTAAAAATGTAATATGTTTCAATAGAAAACATGTCAAAAATAGAAGAAATGATGAAAATTCGATCTTTGATTTTTAACCTTTTTTGACCTTTTTATTGGTGACAACGATTTACATGAAAAAATATATGACCAAATTATTCAAATCTAATTTTTTGCTAAACGTTAAGAGGATCTACGTAAATTAAAATTAATAATATTCACTCAGTTATCAGGAATGTGGTCAAAGAAAATATTTTTAATTTAATTAAAAATGATTTATTTGACTATTTCCCTGATAACTAAGTAACCATTGTCTGCATAAGCGGGTCGATAAGTCTACGAAACAAAATTAATAATTGTCAAAATTCATACCTTAACCGTTTATTTTTAAATCAAAGAATTAGGACTAAGTTTTACGTTCATGGAATAGTCTTGGCTCAAAAAGTAGCTTTTCATAACCATCACTGTTTTTGTAGAATTTGTTTTTAGAATAGACTAAACCCGCACGACTTGTAGGTGTCGCGTAAGTGTTGATCCTGTGCGCCGTGCTATTAGGGGGGACAGATAACTTATAATTAAATTTATGAAACTTGTAGTAAGGATTAGTCATAAGGAAAATAAGTTAGGAAACTTTTTAGATCATAATTTCGAAAAAAAAGATATATTAAAGAGGAAAGGCACGTTACTAGCTTTTTTTAATAGCAAAGAATACCTAGCAGTAAGCTCAATAAAATGTAAAGGTTTTTAGTTTGAAAAAGAAAAATTACATTTTAATCTATATTTAATTGCAGTATGTAAGGCCAATATTTTTAAAAATTGAGTGTGGCGAAAAAAAAATTGTTGGGTGCAATTCACTATAAAAATAAGGAAAACTAAAACAGAGGGATTTGGGACCAAAACTAAAAGTATGGTTAAAAATTCAATCGTTATTAATTAATATAGTTTTTTTGTAAATGAATGCAACGGCTAGAAATGATTTAATTGTTGGTCGAGTTAACCGGTTTTTGTTATGTTTTTTGGTATTTTTTCTTTAAAAAAAAAAATTTTCTCTTATTAAGAATATTAAACATTTTCGCCTAGAAAGATCTCATAGAATATACAATATATGTTTACACCGAAGATTTGAAAATATTGAGTACGGCAAAAAAAAAATTGTTGGGTGCAATTCACTATAAAAAAAGGAAAACGAAAAGAGAGCGATTTGACCCAAAAACTGAAAATTTGGTTTAAAAATTCAATCGTTATTAATTTTTTTTGTAAATGAATGAAAGGGCTAGAAATGATTTATTCTTGGTCGAGTTAACCGGTTTTTGTTATGTTTTTTGGTATTTTTTCGTTAAAAAAAAAAAAACTTTTCTCTTATTAAGAATATTAAACATTTTCGCCTAGAAAGATCTCATAAAATATACAATATATGTTTACACCGAGGATTTGAAAAAATTGAGTGTAGTGAAAGAAAATTGTTGGGTGCAATTCACTATAAAAAAAAGAAAACTAAAAGAGAGCGATTTGACACGAAAACTGAAAATTTGGTTTAAAAATTCAATCGTTATTAATTATTAATATAGTTTTTTTGAAAATGAATGAAAGGGCTAGAAATGATTTAATTGTTGGTCGATTTAACCGGTTTTTGTTATGTTTTTTGGTATTTAAAAAAAAACTTTTCTCTTATTAAGAATATTAAGCATTTTCGCCTAGAAAGATCTCATAAAATATACAATATATGTTTACACCGAGGATTTGGAAAAATTGAGTGTGGTGAAAAAAACAATTGTTGGTTGCGATTCACTACAAAACAAGAAAAACTAAAAGAGAGCGATTTGGCACCAAAACTGAAAGTTTGGTTTAAAAATTCAATCTTTATTAATTAATATAGCTTTTTTTGTAAATGAATGCAACGGCTAGCAATTATTTAATTGTTGGTCGAGCTAACCGGTTTTTGTTATGTTTTTTGGTATTTTTTCTTTTTAAAAAACCTTTGTTCTTATTGAGAATATTAAACATTTTCGCCTAGAAAGATCTTATAAAACATACAATATATGTTTATACCGAGGATTTGAAAAAATACTTTACGGTTTTCTAGGTCACGGAGGAATAATTTTATTCGAATTTTTTTTTCTCACGAAAAGCATAATTTAAAATGATGACAGGTTAAATGATTAATAAATATTCAAAAAGGAATTTCATATCACTCAGCTTTAATTACACACCTGATCAGTATTAGCGGACCATCTAACACTAACTGAATTTTGTAATTTTTAATAATGTGTGGTGATTAGTGACCGTTAATCGATAATTATTCAGACTCAGACGGCACTCTCAACACGACACGCAAGAATGGCACAATTACACAGAAGACAAACACTTTGCACCCTGAAGATGATCTAAATAAAGATCGAAACGTTGGCACGATAAAGAAGATGTTTTTTTGAAACCTACATCACACCAGACCGCATCTCACGATTTCTGAATAATTATTTTTAATAATATTACATATTATTCGAAAGTGTTAAGGATTATTTAGAACATGTTTCTCTAGTCCAATTTGAAACAATCTGAAAGCTTCAATGGTTTGTTTGTTCAAAAAGTTTTTCATTCCCGACAGCCACAAATATTGTTTTCCAATATAGACTAAACCCGCACGACTTGTAGGTGACGCGTAAGTGTTGATCCTCGCGCCGTGCGGTTAGGGGGCAGACAACTTAATAATTAACAGCAACTATATTTAATTATTATTATTTACAACAATAATTATTATTAACAATAATTAAAGCCATAAATCTTGTAATAAATAATGAAGTTAAATTATTAGTTATTTTTTCACATGATTAAGCAAAAAGCAAAGAAATTAGGAAACTTCTTAGATAATGATTTGGAAAGAAAAGGACACATTAAAGAGGAAGAGCACGTTACTAGCTTCGTTTTTTAATAGCAAAGTGTACACACATAGCGGTAAGCTCATTAAATTTTTTTTTTAGTTTATAAAAAGGTTACATTAGTTGTAAATTATTCATAAATCGTGAGAAGCGGTCTGGTGTGATGTAGGTTTCAGAAAAACATTTTCTTTATCTTGCCAACGTTTCGATCTTTATTGACATCATCTTCAGGGCCTGGGATTTACAAACATTGTTTAAATTTAACAATTACATTTTGGATGTGGAAAAGTGAATTTATACAATGCAAAATATATATTTTTTTTTATATTCAATCAAAGTATTTCTACTCAGAGTGTTTGTTTTCTGCGTAAGGTGCCATTCTTGCGTGTCGTGTTGGGAGTGCCAGTGAGATATTGGTGTTTTATGTTTATAAAATTTTAGAAATACTTTAGTTAGAAATACTTTGAATATTAATTTTTTTTGCATTGTATAAATTCACTTTTTTTCACATCCTACATGCATTTGTTAAACTTAACCAATGTTTGTAAATCCCAGGCCCTGATGATGATTTCAATAAAGATCGAAACGTTGGCACGATAATGAAAATGTTTTTCTGAAACCTACATCACACCTCATCTCGCGATTTCTGAATAATTAGAGTTCTTAATTTTTAATTAATTCCCTAGTTTTCGTGATCCGCTTGACCAATTAATATCTTTCAATTAATTAAGGTTTTTAGTTGAGTTAAAAAAGTCAGTGTCACGAGTGGGATTCGAACCCACGATCGTCGGTTAGATCCGCCGCTGCTATACCACTTGAGTGTGAGTGGATCGAGATCACGATAGCTCAAGCGGTAGAGCAGCGACGTATTGAGCCGACGATCGTGGGTTCGAATCCCACTCGTGACACTGACTTTTTTATCTCAACTAAAAACCTTAATTAATTTAAAAGATCGAAACGTTGCCACGATTAAGAAAATGTTTTTCTGAAACCTACAACACACCAGCCCGCATCTCACAATCGAATAATTATCAGAAGTGTCAGAGGTTTAACCATTTTGGTTTCCACTAGTAAATACAAGCGAAGAGAGTGCTGTTTGAGCAGCGTTTAGCTTCAAACCTGAGAGCAGCGAGTAGCTAGACATGCAAGATGACCTCACTTTAAGTTTTGAAGACGGGAAGAGAGTTTTATTTTCTGACGAAATCGAAATCTCTCTAAGTCTTCCAAAAAGTCAAGTTCAGACGAGACGACGCCCCCAGTGAGTTAGTCATTCGAGGAAAGGCTTTAAATTCAAATGTAGAACAAATCCTACAATGTTTTGCTTTTTATTAGGAATAAAGACGAATTTCTATTCACCCAATAATACGAAGAACGCCGGAACGATATTTAAATGAGACCGAAAAGATTGACTGGCTAGTTCGAAGTCTGGGATCGGCTGAAAATAATAAGAAGTCATGCACGAGCTCCTCCCAACAGTACATCGGGAATGTTTTTGTTTTTTTTATTATCAACCGAATTGACTTGACAGATGTATTTATATTATTTCAAATGCTTAAGGATTTCTCCATGTGTCATTTCTAGGAGAAACGTAATCATTTTTGACTGAAAAAGTTGATTAAACATTTTCCGATATTCAAAACAACGTTGAAAAACAAACAGTTCCGCTCAATCTTTCGGAATCGACAATCGCAGTAGAGCTGAATGAATAAACCCATATATCTTCACGGTCGTCGAGCACCCAGATCCCAACTTGTGAATTATGATTTTCAAAACGGTTATTTGTTGGCTTTTTTGGCCTTTCGCCACCAGCGGCCTATACAAAGTAGACAATGCTCAAAATATATTGTTGTTTTTTTTTCTTTTTTCAGAATTTTGGGAAGATCATTTTAAATGCAAATACCCCAACAGCACCCCTACCCCTTACAACATCAGGTTCGGCAGGGAATGCACACTCAACGAGAAACTTGACAAAGAAAACGTCGTATTCGAAAAACAATTGCAGTTCGTCAGCGATGCAGTCATGGCGTTAGCTATCGCGCTGCACGATATGCACAAGGACCTGTGTGGAAATTACAAAGGGGTCTGCAGCAAAATGAACCCAACGAAAGGACCAGATCTGCTGAGATATTTACGAAAAGCAAGTTTTGAAGGTACAAAATAAAAAGATAATAGTCAACTTAATTATATTTCGTCAGAAACAAAATTGCATGCTATGAACAACGAAATATTTAATATTTTCAAATCAGTCAAAACTACGAAATATGCTAAACCCGCACGATTTGTCTGTCTTGCGTAAGTGTTGGCCATCAGCGCCGTGACTGTATTTCATTAACAGGTTGCAACATATTTCAAAAAATAAAAAATATATATATGTAATAGCCTTTTATGCACATAATTAAACTGGTTCCAAAAGATTCCAAGCTTTACAAGTGTTTTAAATAATTTTTATTAAAATTTAAGAATGAGTGTCAAACTAGCAACATCCCTTACACTATTTAAAAATTCTCATATTTTATTAATATTTTCTGTCAAAAATTAGATTTTCAATGATACTAACTCAATATTGGAAAAGGAATCGTTGTGTAAGGTTTTATGGCCATAAATTGAGAAACAATGAAAAAAAATTCGACCTCGATCAGAAATTGACTTTTCTTGAAAAGTTTTATTTTTTCACATACATTTTTTACAAAACCAATCATCATTTCGAAAAAGTCCTTTTTCCTTTTATAGAGCAATAACAGCCATATAATAGTAGCAAGTAAATTTTTAAAAAACCACCCAGGAACAGAGAAATAATTTTTTATTTTAAAAAAAAAGTGTAAAATTTTACACCTATAAATTAATGGAAAAATTAAGGATCTATTTATTTTTAATCCTAGCTACGAATTTGTAATATAACAACAGATTTGTTGTATAGATAAAATAGATTTTGAGAAAATGCTACCTTAAACATTGCAAGTTTTTGGCCTTTCTTTGAACTACAAAACGACCTTGAAAAAATTGATGAAATATGGTCAAATTTGATGTTTACAGACTCTTTTTAAAAAATAAATGCGTATCCAAATCCAACGAGAAGAAGTATACTTAAAATGAAAAACAACAACACTTGTCCAAACAACGATCGTTACCCACCTTGAATATTCAGAAGAAGAGTTATTAATTTATTCATGGGCTATTTAGTTTGATCCCATCTTTTAATGTTTATTTTTAGTTGAATTTAATGATTTAATTTTCACCTCAAATATTTCTTTTAACTAGATAAATTTGAAACATATAATTTATTAATTTCAAGTCAACAGACTATTTTATCATTAATTGAAGGCAAAAGTACATTTTCTTTAAAAAAAAAAAAAATTCAACAAGTTTTCCTGCTTTGCTAAAACATTAAAAAGTAAGTACGAACCCTGTTTTTAATATAATTGTGCTCAGCAGGGATTTTCGTTACTACAGAATAAATACCTCTCCCACAGATTAACGTCATGAACAAAAAATTAATGTTTCACATACAATCATACAATAAAAAAGGGGTTGGGATTTTTTTTTTAACAGACGCAGAATCAATCATATTTTCCCCTTTCGATGTATAACTAATGGGCTGGAAAATTCACACCAATGGAATACCTATTCATTCTTTAGCGTCAAAATACATTCCTTACTTTAGGTTCCAATCTTTAACAGGAAATTAAAAACGCTCAAGTCCAAATTTGACATATTTTAACAGCATGAATGGTTTTGATTAAAAAAACGAAAGTTTGTATATATATGTATGTAGGCTCACATAAAAATCAAAAATTGTATATAACATTTGTAAATTTTTATTTTCTGTGCATAAAAGAAAAAAATATCAAATATTTTTCTGATTTGCACTAGATTATATCAAAAAGTTTTGCACTAAGTCGACTTCCTTCAAAAAATTTATATAACCAATAGGCTCCAGTTAGTTTTTAATTTTACACTCGAAAAGTGTAAGAGGAAAACATTATTTGACCAATTTTGACAATCTCATTTAAAAGCTCAATTTTAGATTAATTTTTCAACTATCTTAGATAAATAAAAAAGTACTCACTGTACTGATGAACAGCCTCTCTTGAAGTCAAAACCTAAAATTAAAAAATTATATTAAAACAGATATTTTTACTTAAATTTAATAAAATTATATTATTTACAGTTAAATTTTAACTGATCAATATTTTGTATTTTATTTATTGTATGTACTGTAAGTGTAAAGATTCACTTGCGTGTGAATATTAACATAATTTGTTCTTTTCATATATATTTATTCTAAAAACTTTAGGCCTGTCAGGAGCAAAATTTCACTTCGACGCAAATGGTGATGGCCCAGCTCGTTACAACATAGTTCACTTCAAACAGATCTCACCCGGAAACTACCAATGGGTGACTGTCGGTGAATACATAGAAGGAGAGCTGAGACTAAGCATGAGCGGTAAGAAAGGAAATTTATTCATATCTGACTATAAACTTATGAATTGATGCTTTCACAGAAATCAAGTTCTATACGGGGACACAAGTCCCGCCCGAATCGGTCTGCAGCCTGCCGTGTTCAATTGGTCAGGCGAAGAAATACGTCGAAGGAGAAAGGTGCTGCTGGCATTGTTTCAATTGCAGCCAGTATCAGGTACACTAATATTCAATAAAATTTAAATAAAAGTTCAAACCGTAGAATAATGAAAATATTTGTTGAGGGAGGAAGAGGAACTAAATGAGTATGAGTTCTTACTCATCTAACTAATATGGTAGAAATATGGATTTTATTTATAAATTAAATCAGCTTTTAATAAAGATTCACTGAATAAAAAATATTTGACAGAGTTTGATATCAACTTGACAAAGAACCATGATAATTTTTTTTTTTTAAATGCTTATTTATAGTAATATTTTTTTCTATATTGCCTACAGAGTGATTTTTATATACATTTTTTGGAGCGAAGGGGATCATGAAAGAAAATTTCTGGGGTGATAATGGGAATTGAACTCACAACCTCAAGGTCCAAGCCAAGAGGATTAACCTGATAAATTGAGTGTTTTAAGAAATAATAAATAGTGTTTTAAGATTTGTAATAAACCTATAAAAAACATTATATCAAATAATTAAGGTTTTTAGTTGAGATAAAAAGTCAAAGGCACGAGCGGGATGCAAACCCACGATCTTTGGCTAAATACGCCGCTGCTCTACCACTTGAGTTATCGTGGCCATTTCATTTGTCGCCGAGAATCAAATAAATTACACATTTGAAAAATGGCAAAAAGGAGGGAAAATTCAAAAGGTGTGGTTGAGATGGGAAGTTAGTGTCCGAGTGGATTGAGGTCACAATAGCTCAAGTGGTAGAGTAGTGGCGTATCTAACGAAAGATCGTGGGTTCGAATCCCACTCATGGCATTGACTTTTTTATCTCAACTAAAAACCTTAATTAATTGTAAGATATTAATTGGTCAAGCAGACAACGAAACTAGTGAAATTATATCAAATTATGCTCAGCAATGGTTATCCTTTATAATTGTTTGCAACTATAAGATATTAGTGAAATTAAATAAAAAATAACTTAATTCTGTAAACCTAAAGTCCCCTTGAATAAATATTTATGAATTTATAAAAATTCAGATCTGATAAGGCAATACAAAAATTCATATTTACAAAAGTATATCTATAATTAATATACTCTACAGTGGAAATTAAACTAAAAACATACTTAAAATCTTCTATGCCAAATTTTAAGAACAAGAGGTAATTAAAGGAAAGGGATTAAAGATGGATTGAGTAAGAATGGTATGCATAGTATAGACGCACCGATGAGGAAGAAAAAACTGAACGCGTAGTCAAAAGGGGTAAGTGAGTTTGACAAGAGGACTTAAGGTTAGGAGATATATGTTTTGAGGAAATAGGACAATATCGTCTGACAGAGGAAGGAGGCCAAGGAAGTATTGCAAGAAGTAAAGGATAAATACTTCAAGTCAGTATATAGATCATGAAACATCTCTATGTTTAATCATTAATAAAACATAGGAAATGATTCATTTGATGCTTAAGCTTGTCTTCAAGCCTTCTTCTGTAAAAAAATAGGACAGAATAAGAAAAACCAAGAGTTTACTAAAGTTTAATTTAGTGTATTAAATGAGAAAGGTGGCATCACAAACCTGAAGGAGTAGAAATTATGAATGATGAATGATGAAGTATACTTAGTAGGAACCATCTTTTTTAAAAAGAAGGAGGTATTAATTAAGGCAGAAGTGGGAAATCTGGAAAATATGTATTTCTAGAAAAGGTCTATCTGATCAGGTTCTTGGCAGCGGGAAAAAAAGAAATAGGATTCCTGTTAGTGGCAAATTGAGGTAAGGTTGTAAGGAAATTAAATCCAAAAACAACTACCTGGGAGTTTTCTAGGTTCAATTTAAGCCTAAAGCCCTCCTGAATACTTACAGTTGCAACTTCCAAGTCAGGAGGTAGGACGGAAAGTTAAATATTGAGAAGTATTTTATGAATTTGCTCCCCATCCTTGAGGGACTTGATGTTATGGATCGGGAAAAGGATGGGGGCTTTTTGCTACAAAGACTAGTCAAAAATGGTCAAAAAATGAAAAAGTAAAACCACTGAAGCACACTTTTTCTAAGAAAGATAAGGTTGCTCATTGATCATAAANTGTTGGTTTCTATTAAATTTATCACTCTATTGGGCACTCTCAACACGACACGCAAGGATGGCACAATTACCCAGAAGACAAACACTTTGAGCCCTGAAGATGATCTCAATAAAAGATCGAAACGTTGGCACGATAAAGAAAATGTTTTTCTGAAACCTACATCACACCCGACCGCATCTCATGATATCTGAATAACTATTAAATTTATCCTTTATTTTTACCTTGCATGTTTTGTGAAACATAATTTGTCATTTCTATAACTTTATTACGAATTTGTATTACTGCCCTTCTTTCTGCCCACACACCCACCATAATAATAATTATGAATATAAAATGTGTTTAAATGATTATATAAATTTAAGTATGTTTAAAGAACCTGATGAAATATTTCAGATTTTGGATGCAAATGATGAAACACAATGTCTTTCATGCCCTGGGGGAACTCTGCCTGATGTAAACCAGCAATTCTGCGACCCTTTGCCTGAAGTATTGCCGAATTGTTAACAATTTTTTTTTTTTTTTTTTTTTTGAAACTTGTATATTTTAGGTCTATCTGAGGATTGAAACAGGCTGGGCAATCGGTGCAATCACACTGTCAGTTATTGGAATAATTATTACACTGTTTGTCGTAGTCGTGTTTGCGAGGAATAACAACACGCCCATAGTAAAAGCAGCCGGTAGAGAATTAAGTTACGTGCTATTATCAGGGATCTTGCTCTGTTATTCAATAACTTTTGCCCTCGTTATGAGACCGAGTGACATAGTGTGTGGAATTCAAAGGTAAAGTAAACTGACATATTACAAAATATTTTACACCTAACAATTTGTTCAAGCAGGTTCGGAGCAGGGTTTTGCTTCACTGTTGTGTACGCTGCTTTGCTAACAAAAACAAATCGTATCTCAAGAATTTTTAAAGCAGGAAAACGTACTACAAAAAGGCCGAGTTTTATATCCCCAAGGTCTCAACTAATAATTTGTGGTTTTCTAATAAGCATTCAGGTATTAAATTGAACTATGGGGGAAAATTGTTTTGCAATATTATTTTTTTTTTTTAATAGATTATAGTGAATATTCTATTAATGATTGTTTCTCCGCCAAAAGCAATTTATTATTATCCAACAAGGGAAGATAATCTTCTTGTGTGCTCTTCTTACATCGACGCTTCATACATGGTTGCGTTCGCATACCCAATTTTGTTAATACTTGTCTGTACAGTTTATGCAGTCTTGACACGAAATATACCAGAAGCATTCAACGAATCTAAACATATTGGTATGCCAATTGATTTTTTTTTTTTAAGCAGTTTAATTTATATGAATTTCTGATTTAGGGTTTACAATGTACACGACATGTATTATCTGGCTGGCGTTTGTTCCTTTATATTTTGTTACTGGAAATCACATGCCTCTTCGCATTACTAGCATGTCTGTTACGATAAGTTTGTCTGCAAGTGTAACAGTCATTTGTCTATTTTCTCCAAAGGTGATAATTTTTAATAAATAAATGAAGGGTCCTTGCTAACTCAATTTTTTTTCCTTTTAGCTTTATATAATTTTGGTAAAACCAGAAAGAAATGTCCGCCAAAGCATGATGCAGTCTAAAAGGAGCGCGTTGAAAACAGGAACTACTGCTAGTGTCATGGTCGGGACACTTCCTATTGCTCATCCACTTGGTAATTTTATTTCATTTTACTTATTGATTTCCCAAATTGACTAAAACGTACGTCTTTTAGTTACTTCCGAATCATTATTGAAATTTCAACAAGGCACAGGTCTGCCTGAGATCAAAACACTATCCGGCCATATTTCCAAATTCACCCAGACGTCGCCAAAGCATAATTCAGACGGGTTCATCAAACACGAACAGAGCAACTGTCACACGACATAGCAGAAAAAAGTCATTAAAAAGCTCAGAGCTTACCGCAACTCGAAAAGAAGGCCAGTTGTAGTATAGGAATTGTTTATAATTGATTTTGAATTGTGTAATGTAAAATAAAATAAATATTTAAGGGCAGAAGCCTATAAACGACAATCTGATTCCCCTCAGCGTTATTGAAAGCTCAATTCAATAGTTTTAATAGTGCTTGTTTTACTCTCGATATGTTATAACTATTTATAAATGATGGTTTGACCACCCCTAACTTTGTTAACACTCATTTTTAAATTATTACAAGAATTTTAAGTAAATAATTTTAGTTTTAATTGAAAAAGACTGTTTAATTATAATGTTAATGTTTGTGATTATGATAAATTATTTCCATTTTATTAAAAGACATTTTATAATACTCTTATGAATATAAATTTAAAGCTTTTTTTTATTTTTAATAATAACCTGTGTTCATAACCAATAAAAAAATTATTTAAAATAAAATCTTTACAGAACTTAGGTTATTACATTTGTTAATTAAAAATAAAATATAAGTTGCTATCATGTTTACATTACTATAAATTTTATTATGTGTGTTACAAATAATTAAATTATGAACTGTATATGTATATATTTTAGAAGAAAAAGCTATAAATAATTTGTATTATGGTTTATCAATGTACTTCCAATTTATTTTGTTAATTATGAAATAAGGTTTGTGTTATTTTCTGTGAGTATTTTTAATAACAAAGCACTCGTAATTTTATTGCATTTCAACCGGCGAATCATCACACTTTCTAATCAGTTAATAAGAATTATGTACATTAAACATTTGAATACTGATGTGTTTTGCAGTACAAAATTATTGAATCCTGAAAGAAATAAAACATTTTTGCCCAAATTAGTCTTTTTTTGCCCGTTTTTTTCTATCGATCAGAGTTTATAAAATATTTATGTATATCTGACAATTAATTAAGGTTTTTAATTGAGATAAAAAAGTCAGTGTCATGAGCGGGATTTGAACCCACGACCTTCGGCTTGATACGCCGCTACTCTACCACTTGAGTTATCGTGACTTCGATCCACTCAGACACTTCCCACCTCTACACCACCTTTTGAATTTTCCCTCCTTTTTGCCATTTTTCAAATGTCGTGTAATCTATTTGATTCTCGGCAACAAATGAAATAGCCACGGAGAGCTTTAGTGAAGATATAATTCATTTAACTTATTAAATTCACTAGTTCCGTGGTCCGCTTGACCAATTAATATCTTACAATTAATTAAGGAGGGGAAGTTATTGTCCGAGTGGATCAAGGTCATGATAGTTCAAGCGGTAGAGCAGCAGCGCATCTAGCCGAAGATCGTGGGTTCCAATCCTGCTCATGCCAATGACTTTTTTATCTCAACTTTAATTAACCGCGTCTCACGATCTCTAAATAAATTTAAAAAAAAATTAAAAAATGCAATTATTATTGTTCCTTCGAAAACCTACCAGCGGTCTCACCTGAAGGAAAGATTGTTGGGAGGTATTTTTATACCATTTATTTGAAGTCCCTTAGATATATAAATTCGATTAAGTTAAAGCGTTTGTCCGCCGGTACAGGGTCTTCCTCAGGTGTGGCGGGGTGGTGGAAAGGGTAAAAAAAAAAGATCTACTTAGGAAGAATGGAGTTTGGTTATATTAAATTTTTTTAAGAAATGCGGGATGTAATATATCTTGCATGCAAAATTGAATCCATCATTAAATTGGCTTATCATGAGAATTCTAAGTTCACAGATATACATAAATTCACTAGTTTCATGGTCCGCTTTGCCACATCCAAAATGTAATTGTAATATGTAAACAATGTTCATAAATCCCAGGCCCTGAAGATGATCTCAATAAAGATTGAAACGGCACGATAAAGAAAATGTTTTTCTGGAACCTACATCACACCAGACCGCATCTCACAATCTCTAAATAAATATCGATTAACGGTCACTAATCACCACACAATAATTGCATTTTGAAACTTAAAACAAAAGGTCTTCTATTGCTGGCTTCTCCTTGCACATTTACATTTTCTTGTTTTTCTTTTCTATATATTTACATTATGTAAAATTTTCTTACTAAGAAGAGGAAAATATCCCGGAACCCCAAACCTAAACCTATGTTTAATTACGCAATAAATAAACAAATAATGGTAATAAAACTCTAAGAATAACAACAATATTTAGGACTTAGCAATCAGAATAAATAGGGACTTGTTCATTTAAGCGTAGTTGAGGCAAAGTCTTTTAGATTCAGTTGTACAAATTTTGTTCACAAAAAAGACTTTTTTAGTGGAAGAGATGATCGAGACACAACTGCTCTCAAGAACAAAGAAATTCAATCATGTTCTTTTTTCTTTAGAATTTATTAGATATTATTTAGAATATTTTAGATATTTAGATATTTTTTAGATATTTAGATATTAGGGTTACTTCTAATATTTAAAGAAAAAATAATTAAAAACCCTGGCGAAACAATTCATCTAATATTTGGACATACCATTCTTAGACCTCTGAAACTATTAAAAGAAAAAAAAATTGTCAGCACATGAAAAGTCTGCCAATCTTGCACAAAATAATTTAGATATTGGAGAAAAGATAGACCAAACGCTTAAAATATAACATGAAAATCCTTAATTGAGACACTATGCAAAAGTCATGTCATTTCTCGTGCAATCCTAACTACTATATGGAAATTTTGAACTTCAATTTGTTTTGTGCAAAAGTGGTTTGAGTCTGGTACCCATAGTTATCCCTAGATAGCAGTGAAAGTGTATCGGTAAAAAATGAAAAGACAAGTGTTTTGTGCAAAAGTGGTTTGAGTCTGGTACCCATAGTTATCCCTAGATAGCAGTGAAAAAAAGACAAGCGTTTTGTGCCAAAGAGGCATAAGTCAAGTTATATTCAACAAAATTCATACTTAATCGGTCCATTACGTATGATGTAGTGTCATCATGATGGAAGTAACAGAGAAAAATCCTACACAAATAAAAAAAATGTTTAATACTAGAGGGACAATAAGCAATATTTTTTACAAACATACCAAATTTCATATGGCAGAATGTTCAGAGCATTGAAAAAAGAAAGAAAGAAGGATTTGCTGAACAAGACAAATGGGGAAAAGCTCCACTGGAAATAAAACAGACGATAGCAGAATTTTCAAAGTGAAAAGCCATTTCTGAAGTTTTCCAAGTTACACAAGTTGAATATAGAACCCAAAACCCAAACGTGTTCGCCCCTCCACCATTACACCTGATGATTAGTCAAACGTTAAGCCCTGTATGATGTTAATTCAAAATGTTTAAACATACTAACAAAATTTAACACAATGGGCAAAATATTTTCAAAATATAAAAAGAAAATGAATGAAAGAAAAACTTGAAATTTTTAGCTATATTTGTTGTGTTTTCACGAGAAAGAACCTGGATTTTGTATCAATAATAATGCTTAAATTCTTGACAATAATTATCAATTACATTCACTATTTTTCGTAGACCGCTTGACCAATTAATATCATTCAATTAATTAATGTTTTAAGTTGAGATAAAAAAGTCAGTGTCACGAGTGGGATTCGAACCCACGACCTTCGGCTTGATATGCCACTACTTTACCACTTGCGTATCAAGCCGAAGGTCGTGGGTTTGAATCCCGCTCATGACACTGACTTTTTATCTCAACTTAAAACCTTAATTAATCGAATTATCAATTACAATAAAAACCACAGTGCAATGATTAGATCATCATACCTGGTGACTAGTGACTGCATTTTTATTTGTTTCTTCCAGTTACAGTAGACTTCCTGACAGTTGGCACTTGAAATAAAAAATAAAAAATTTTGACTGCACATTTTTTGGTTTTATTCTGTTTTGTGAAACCACGACAACCAAGTATAATTTCATTTAAATTTTCATAGTACATTCCATATGTTTAAATTTCAAATTGTTCTCATCCTTGATTTTTAATATAAAAGTATAATAACTAAAAGTTTAAAAGCAATATTAGAGGCTGATTAATAATATTGAATACAAATTCAAAATGATGACTATAAATCATCTCAAAAATGTTTGTGTTCAGATGGATTTAAGAATTTTAGAACAAATAGAAATATTTTCAATAGTACAAGAACTTATGAAATAATAGTAATCAATGTAAACTAGAAGAAGAAAATATTTTTCAACACACCTTTAAACTTAAAACAAACAAATATTCTAATTTAGAAAAAAATAATAATAATGTACGATATTTCACTTGGAGGATTTTATAAATTTTATATCATCTCTGGATTGAAATGTTAAGGCATGTTTCGACTTCTTGCCATTTTTAGTAGTGGTAAGAATGATTATTAAGGTGAGTACACACTAAGCAAATCTTGGTCAACAAAAGACATCTAATACATCGGGCTGAACATTGGTTCCCAACACATTGGCCATTCTTGGATCATCCTCATCAAACCAAGGGGTTAGGGTCAAGGGGCCCCAAACTGCGGCCATTTGGTCAACCCTTTTGATGTTACTGCCAGAAGTCTGAACCTTGGCCAAGGCCAACCACTTCATTGGGTCTGATTCGCCTCCTGTACACACCAGGCAAATTACAGCCAATCAAGCGATTGGTTGTCTACCTAACCAAAAATTCACACAGACCCAACACTGAAGATGACAAAATGCTCAAACTCATTTGAGAAACCAACCCAGTGACTCTAGGCAGACCAAAATGTTCAATAAATAAAAAGAGGAAATCTGACATCACAGATCAAAAAATTCTCCAAGTTCTTTTTTTTTTGTTATACTAATTTATTTTTATTTTGTACACACATTTTACAAATTTGTGCTTTAATTTTCACCTTGTCTCATCACTGGCAGTACGCTCGGCAATGCCCTGGAGAAAACAAATCTTGAGAAGTCATTCTCAACTGAATACTTTTGCTGCTGAGGGATTAGAGGGCGAGTAGGTCTCTGGTCAAATGTTATGCAGAGGATTAAGTAGAGAGGGCCTAAACGGAAAGGTCAGGATGAAATAAAAGATAGTGGGAATAAAGCAAGCCTTTAACAAAGGAAATATTGAGGTTAGAGACATATCAGGGAGCTTGGAGAATTCTTTTGAAGCCTTTGGTTGAAATGCTGGGATGTGTTCGCAGTACCCTACATTTCTGCACTGATGAAGTAATGTTTTGTTCAATGTTTGTTTGGTCTTATTTTGGTTTAAGCAGTCTGCTTAGTTGTTCAAGTCTTGTGTGGGAATTACACATCAGTCTGTTGTCTAGGTCAGTCTTAAATATTTCCACAGTATGATATCAGTAATTCCTTGTTGTTGGCAAGGGGGTAAATCTGTGTTTTAAATATAAAAGTGATTCGAGTGCAATTTCATCTTCTGTTCTTTGCTCTAAGAAATGTGTCCAAACAATACGGTTAAAAAAATTACAAGTATACTTCATTGATTTTGATTTTCAAGTACTCCATGGCTTGAGATGTGCAGTTGATCCAAAGTTACAATTGTTAAAGTTACAAATTAATTTTCTGTGGGGAAAATCATGCCGGAAAAACATACAAAAACTAACCTCTTTTAAGTGTATGTGGGCAACTAGTCTTTACAGTCCAATATATCTGGCAATCTGGCACTGTTAAAGATTAAAAAAAAGCATTAACAGCAAAAGACTTAAATTTAATCTGCTTGAAGTGGACTCAGAATTTTCTGTTTTATCAAATTGTTAAACAAAACTTCATTATGACCCTTACAAATTAAGCTATCAATTTAATAATCTCTAAAATCATTATTTTTATAAAGTTTTTTAGTATTACACTAAAGCCCCATTATCTGGAGTTCAATTATCCAGGAATTCAATATCTGGGCCCCAGGTATCTTCATATACATATGCTACATTCATCACAGCCATCTGTGGACATTTTTCGTTTTGACTTTGTGGAAATTTTTAAGAATTTTTGAAAAAAAAATCAATTTTTTTTTCATTAGATACATTAATAAATGTACTATGTGTACATATGCCTTCTTAATATATGTTTTAATTAATTCATTAAAAAATAAATTCCATTATCTGGGGTTTTTGATTGTCAGTGGAACACAATATTTGTATGATATTATTTAATCCATTTATGTTTATTGGTGTAATTGAGAAAATTACTTATTTCAATTAGTTTTCTTTTTTATGTAACATTTTGGTCTAAATGAAAAAGTTATGTCAACCAAGGCCTTACATAAAAAGGATAATTAATTGAAATATTTAATATTTATAAAGTACTCACTTCTACAGAGTCTTATAACTAATATGTCATAATAATTGTTGTAACAATATTATTAACATCGACATAATAGGAATCTACTTAAATTATTCCCATGTGGAAAAATCCAATATCAAGGAGATTTGAGACAAAATATTAAAAGAAGAAATTAAAAACACATTTAAAAACGTTGAAAAAATAATTATTAATGAACAAACCTCTTCCTTTGTTCTTTAAAATTCTACAATGGAGTTCGAGATCTCTTAAAAAACACAAAGCAAGTCTTAGAAATTTTTCTACTTAAAAACCAACTATTCAGATAATAAAATTTTTCAATGAATTTCTAGATCTCTTAAAAACAAAAAGCAGGTCTTAGAAATTTATTTACTTACAAACTAACCAATCATTATGATTGGTTGGAGATAAGATTTTTACAACGGTTATCTATATAACCTAATAAAAAGCAGGCCTTAGAAATTTATCTACTTACAAACTAACCATTAAGGTAATAAAAATTTTACAATGGTTATCTATATCTTGTAATAAAAAGCAAGTCTTAGAAATGTATCTGCTTAAAAAACAACCATTCAGATAATAAAATTTTACAATGGATTTCTAAATCTCTTAACAAAAAGGAGGCCTTAGAAATATTCTTAAAAAATAACCATTCAGGTATTAACAAGTCTACAATGGATTTCTAGATCTTTTAAAAACAAAAAGCAGGCCTTAGAAATTTATCTACTTAAAAACTAACCATTCAGGTAATAAATTTTAATAATTTTTTTTAAATTTTTCTGTAAAAAAATTTTGCAGTGTATTTCTAGATCTCTTAAAAACAATAAGCAGATCTTAAAAACTTATTTACTTACAAACTAACCAATCAGATAATAAAATTTTTACAATGGTTATCTATATCTCGTAATAAAAAGCAGGTCTTAGAAATGTATCTGCTNTCCTTGAGATAGAGAATAGCCATTTCTATTCTGCTGGTTTGATTGCCTTAACAAACCCTATTGATTGCCTGTGTCCGGGGGATTAATTCCACTCCCTAAGGAATTGTTTCATGCCCTAGCTATTGATACTCTCCTTCACTGTGCTCAAAGAGTGAGGTAATACTGGTTGTGTCCCGACAAACGTAGTATTAGAACATTCTTTGGCCAGGCCATCCGCCTTTTCATTGCCATAGTTTCCTTTATGTGTCATCATCCAGACTATAATCATAATCACAAGGGGTGACTACCTGAAAGTGCTTTTTCCCGGAAGGGGTTTTAATCTTTTTATCACTAACGCTTAATAATTGGCCGATAACCATACTCAATAGTTGTGAGACTTTCGAATAACTTATGCTATTGCACTTATGATTCCAGCTGCCCTCACTAATTAATCTGTAGCAGCTGATTAGTGCTCTGACCTTAACCTCAATATGAAGGGGTGTGGTATAGGTTATGATTTCAAGAGCTAGGGTGGGTGCAGTTGAAAATGCTCCTATCATCAAACAACCTAGTCTTTGAAATTACTTTAATTTATTACTATTACCTTTATTTTCTATACCTTTCCACCACACTAAAGCTGCGAAAAAGAATCTAGGTAGAATAATTGCAGTATATAGCCATTTGGCTACCCATGGTTTGATGCCCCATGTTTTACTGACAATTCTCCTACATTGTACCATTGATATAGTGCCTTTCCTGTATATTAATATGACCTTTCCAATCAAGTATCCTGTCAAATTACCTAATGTTCTTCTCCTGCTAAACATTATCAATCCTAGTTTAGCAGGATTAATTGATAAACCTAAAAGCAGGCCTTAGAAATTTATCTACATAAAAACTGACCATTCGGGTATTAAATATTCTACAATGGATTTCAAAACCGCATGACAAAAAGCAGATCTTAAAAACTTATCTGCTTAAAAAATAACCATTCAGATGTAATATTCTGGAGAAGGTGGAAAAATCCAGAAATCCATCTGACAGACCAACGACCAAAAGATCGGTAATGACCAAATTTATTGTTCTGTCGATTAGTTCAAAATTTTGAAATTTAATTTATTATTACCCGTTTATTTAAAAATTAAAATTGGTGATTAATTTGAACAATCAAATTATCGACTTAGGAGAGACGAATAAGAGAAACGAAAAATGTTTCGCTATATCTGGTGCGCTTTGATGAGAAAGAACCCAAATTTAATCATCAATAAAAATTTTGCAAGAAGCTTCTTGCATTAATTTGCCTTAACTCTATTTTTTTCTTTATTTGCTACATAACTATTGCATTTTTTACATATTGATCAACTCTTAGACAAAACCTAGCTTAATTTTATGAGCTACTTCTCACAACAATTAGTCTTACGTCCTGTTATTATACATGACTTAAAGTTTCAAGCTTTACACAGACTTAAAATGTCCACCTTTATTAGAAATTTCAAATAATTCTAAAGTGACAAAAAAGATATTTCAGTTTTGACCTAAACACGACTTTTCAAATCAAAATAATAAAACTGATATCTTTTGATAAGAAAGAACTCAAGTATTTTGTATAGTGGAGTGTAAATGATCGATAATAAATATAAAATACAAAAAATCATAAAAATTAATTGTACAAGATTTTTATCAGATCATTAGAGCATCATACCTTGTAATGAAGTGGCTGCATTTTATTAAGTTCCAGTAGATTTCCTCAGTCTTCCACTCTGCTTAAATAATGAAATTTGACTACACACATTTCACTTACAAAATTAAGTAATATTCTTTTTCTTTTTTTGGAAACCATGACGACAAAGTAGATTTTATTAAAATTTCAATTATATTGTGTCCCATATGTTTATTTTAATATTTTCAAGTTGTAACGATTGTTAAGAGCAGTTTTATTGCAATAACAGTTTCCTCTTTATTTGCTTTACAAACTGAGTTGTTTTACATGTTGATCATCTACTTAGGCAAACATTTCCTATAATTTTTTTTTAATTACTAGTCAACCATCCTTGGGTCATTGTGTGGCCCCAGATCGGGGAGGTGTGTGGACAGCCCCACGCACATGCACACACATCTGAACGATCTGTTCTAAATAAAGTCTAATATGAAAGGGTGTCCTGGGGACATGTGATACTGGCCCTGGTTTCTGCTGACGTGGTTCCTGGGCTGTGGCACACTCGCCTCCCAGCCGGAAAGCTTTTAAGGCTGAAAATGTCCCAAAGCGGTTGATCGACTTATATTCAATAAAAAAAATTAAAGTATAAAGCTGTGTTGAGTTTATAAATAAATAGTGAAAATAATATAAAAAATAATCATAAATTTAGATTACAAAAATATTTTATGATAAAAAATTAATTGTTGTCGGTGGATCAATTATCGCCGTCTAATCCACGAACAAGAATGAAGCAAGGGTATTCAAATTTGGATGACTTTTTTCGTTTCTGCAATCTTTCTAAAAGACATCCTGTTGCCATTTTTTAAATTTTTTTTAGTTTGTGCACAACCGAATCGATCTAAAGTTAATTAGGGCGGTAACAGTCTAAATGTCATTGCAATAGGTCATTCCTAAGCTTGGATGTAAAGCGTAGACATTTTTTTCTAATATTTTCCGAATCGATGGCGGTAAAAATCAATGGCTAGTTTATTCTGTTTGATAAGAAAATGTCAAAAGGTTCGCCACGCTCGAATCTATCTTCGATTACGTTAAATTATTTACATGATAGTGTTAATTTTTTTTTACAATAAAATGCTTTTAAAATATCTAATAGCCTTTGTTAAGCAAAACCGTCCTCAGACAAATATCAAGAAGTCAATAAATCGACAAGAAATGATTGTATCGTTTATATTGCGATTGTTAATTCTTTGATGGCCGGTGTTTTTGAAAAAAGCCCATTTGTATGTCGGGTTCGAATGCAGGGCGGCTGGATTCGAACCCGGGACCTTTACCTTAGAGTGATGAGCGGCGTGTCAACGCCTAAACCGTTGCGGCCACCGACGCCTCACAAATGGATGATGTATTCTTTTTATATGTCGTAGTTGATAACCTCTTTTGGTCAGCTGTGTTATGATGAAATCAGTAAAATATATTTCCTTTAATAATTCATTTTTCCTATAACAGTTTTGCGTGTTTTTATGTTCATATAGGAAATTTTTTATTTTGGATGTTGTAACAAAAAAGGCTGTTTCATTTAAAAAGGCTAAGAAAAAAAAGGCTAAGAAAAATATAATAGACAATAAAGTAAACAGTGAATTTCAAAAGTAATAAGACACAGGGGGTAAAAAAATTGTAAAATATTTTTTAAAAAACCACTTGAGCTATCGTGACCTCGATCCACTCGGGCACCAACTTCCCATCTCAATCCCACCTTTTGAATTTTCCCTCCTTTTGACCATTTTTCAAATGTCGTGTAATCTATTTGATTCTCGGTGACAAATGGCAAAAACATTGGCTCGACATTTGAAAAAATGCAAAAATGAGGGAAAATTCAAAAGGTGGGGTTGCGATGGGAAGTTGGTGGCCGAGTGGATCGAGGTCACGATAGCTCAAGTGGTAAAGCAGCGGCGTATCTAGCCGAAGATCGTGGGTTCGAATCCCGCTCGTGACACTGAGTTTTTTATCTCAACTAAAAACCTTAATTGACTAGCACTAATGCCAGCACTGCACCGGTAGAACGCATGCTTTGAGGAGCCAGCCATTGCTAGCACTCAGTGTGTATGATTAAGGGTCTAGGATGTCCCGAGGCCATCGTCGGTTGAGGCGACGTGCGACGTGGTGGGTGGTCAGGATGGGAAAGAGTGGAGAGGGCTTGAGCAGTATGGTTAGGATGGTGTGGAAGGTTTGGAATCTGGACCTGATTAGTTCGTTAACAAAAGGAATGTTGAGGTCTTTGTGGATAGTGAGTTTAGTGACATACTAAGGTGCTTTGACAATTTGCCTAAGGATTTTTGATAGGAAGGACTGGATGCGCTGAATATTGGAAGGCTTGGCAGTACCCCACAATTCCACTCCGTATTTCGGTATTGGTCTTAGTAAAGTCTTGTAGAGTGTTAGAATTGTCTTAATTGTCAAAATCGATTTCGGTCTTAGAAGTCTTCGTAGTAGTCCAAGTCTTTATTAAGTTGCTGTTGTTTATGTCCTCTTGCGGATTCCACGTCTGCTGTCGAGAGTCCCAGGTATTTGACTTGAGTGGAAACTGGTATCTACTTGTTGTTGATGTACAATGGAGGGCAAGACTGCTTTTTCAGTGTAAAAGTACACTGAGTGCATTTTTCTTCGTTCAGTCATGTCCTCCATTTTTACACCAGTCTTCGATAAGCTCAAGGTGTTCCTGGATGTTGGAGGTAGCTTGGACAGGATTCGAGTTAGAGGATAGGATTGCGTTGTCGTCCGAGTAGGTGGTGATAATAGTGCCAGGATGTATTGTTAGGTCAGCAGTATAAATTATATAAATGGTAGGACCTAGGATGCTATCTTGCAGTACACCGGCGTGTATCTGTTTGACTTCCGAGAATTCATTTTCAGAGAACAGCGATCCATTAGGTAGGATTTCAATAGAAGGTAATAATGAGATGGTAGGAAGCGCTTAAGTTTAAAAAGTGTGCCTGGATGCCAGACCATGTCGAAAGGTTATGCTACGTCTAAGAACGCTCCCAGGCAATACTCCTTTCTAGGGTACAATTTTGAACGTTTTCTGCCATTATCAACCTTAAAACGGAGAAGTACAGTTATCAGAATTAACTGAATAAGCTTAACTTTGATTTTGTTTGATGCTAGGTCAAAGTTATCAATCAATCCGCGGGATTATTCACTTTTAGCGTTTGCTCCCCAAATTCGATGATCAGTTTTGGACAGTGTCGATATTCCAAAAGATGTTGATGATGTTTTGATTATTACTAGCCAAGACTACCTACATGCAAAATATTTCTTTTCCTGAGTAGATGAAGGAAGTATAGACGAGTATCATATTCAAACATTTCACAATAAATTTCAATTCGTTTTATTTTATTGTTTTATGGATATTTTTTCGTTTTATTTAACAAACTGTTACAAGCCAACTATTTTTGATGCTCGATGTGCCAAATTAGGGCGTCGGGTGTTGCCTGTTTTAGGTGGAGTGCGTGCCTCCTCCGGCCGAGCCACAAATGAAAAAATAATGAGCGGCGGACTTAACGGTTTGTTAGTCGTGGACTTGTCATGAAAATTCTCATTCCATGTCCGCCAGAGCGAAAAAGGCCGGTAATCAGGTCGTGCACTGACAATTATTCAATCCTCTCAGACGGATAGAAAATATAGCCGAAGAATCGGAAGACGGCGTTTTTTTAATTGGTCGGCCAGCCGTGAAGATTAACGGTTTGTTTAGAAAGTCAAACACGGCCGTATTAAACGGACTGTTTAAAAAATTACACACCTGAAAAAGACGACTAAACGTTGTTTAAAAAAAAGAACGGTGTCATGTGAAACAGATTGAAACCGGGCTAGAAAGGATGTGCCTATGATGAAAAATTTTCATTAAATATGTTGTGCCTCACATAATGCAATTTACACGATTGATTCGTCACATTTGACCTCTTAACTAATACTCTTTAGTACACTCTTAGTGTCACCGTTTATCTAGTTGAGTTCATCTCCTAACCTGTACAGAACTAATTCAAATCACTTAGACCTCTTCAGTCACATTACGATATTCTGACTAGCAGGTCTCGGTGTTTATGTGCTTTGAACTCGAATAGTGCTTATAAGCATACCGTGATCACATCTCTGGGTATATCGCTATTGCGAACATACCAAGGAGCATCTACCATATTTCGTAGCACTTTGTCCTGTATTTTACTTGTATTACTTTTTTTGCCAAAACCCCAAAGTTGTAGACCATAAATCCATATAAATTTTAATATGTGATTAGGGATAGCGATAGGGATAAAAGAGGCGGCCACAAGGCCTACTGCACCTCGACCTGAATAGATCTATTGTGCTCCACTGTTTTTTATACCTCACTGGCCAGCTTCAGGTTATTAACCAGCCTCCACAGCTTTGCCATCCGTTCCTTGGTGCAGGATCTTGCTTGTGGTTTTTCTTGTCCTAGTTGTAAGAACCTGCACCTACATAGACCTTCACAGAAACATAAAAAATGTGTTCTGCGGTCTCCTCCTCTTCCTGGCAGTGTCTGCACAGTGTTTCTTCTGTCTGTACTCCTATCCGGTGCATGTGCTTTCTTATCTGGCAGTGCCCTGTCAGGAGTCCAACCAGAATCTTGGTTCGGTTGCGGTTGCTTTACAAAAATTCTTTTGTAAGTTTTGTGGATGGTCCTTCTATGACTTCGCGTGCCTCATACCTGTGGTATTGTTCCACCATGTTTTGGACTTCATGTCAGTATCTGCACAGTGTTTCTTCTGTCTGTAGTCCTATCCGGTACATGTGCTTTCTTATCTGGCAGTGCCCTGTCAGGAGTGCAACCAGAATCTTGGTTCGGTTGCGGTTGCCTTCCAAAAATTCTTTTGTAAGTTTTGCGGTTGGTCCTTCTATGAATCTGTTCCAACAGGTTTTGGACTCACTAAGGATCCTTGCAGGTTGCTAAGCCGACTAGGCCCAGAGTCCATGTTGGCCCACATGTCAACCTTTTCGTTGCCTCTATGCCCCGAATATCCAGGGACCCATGCCAGGGTCAGGTCGTTAGTTTCACTGACTTCCGTCAGGGCGTCCATGCAGATCCAAACACTCTTTGCCTTCGCCTCTCATGAGGCTAGGGCCCTAAGTGCTGTCAGAGTAAATGGCTATCTTCCGGGAATGTATTCCTTACCTTTTTATTTCTCTGGCGCATTGTTCAATCGCTATGATTTCAGCCTGTAAAACTGTAGGTTTACCGTCAGTTCTGTCTTGGAAGGAGTCCCCAGTCGGTTTTGGAGCCGTCAGTATACCGGAAGGAGTTTGCCTTTAGTGTCCTTTGGCCCAGTCTTCCCGTTCTCATATCAGTACTTTGTATTTGTAAAGTTGTACTTTGAAGTAGTAGCATCAAATGGCATACCTAGAATGGCATCTGCTTGTATCTCCACCCTAAGTTTCCATTTTTTATTTACATGGCCTATCCTAGCAGATGGTTGTCCATTTATGAGCCTGTGGGCTACTGCTCTGGCTTCTCCTTGGACTTTTGTTTAACAAAACTTCCAGGGCCGCAGTTGGCGTTGGGCTCATAGCAGTGACACTGAGACAAGCTTGTCTTTGGGAGCCACTTAAAATATGTGATTATAAATCATTGTTTTATTTTATATCATCGATAGTCGTGAATTTCTTCCCAGCAACATACAGTTGACAGATATGAAATCAAGTTCTTCCTTTTTTTATATGCTTTCCAATTTATTTTTTTATCTATTGTCATGCCTAAATGTTTTACTCAGTTCTAGGGAGGAACTACTTTATCATAGACGATTGAATTTTCATTTGTGAAATTTACAGATACAATTTTCGACTGAGAGGGCTCATTGGTAAATGTTGCGAGTTAGGTTTTCCATCACTGGTAGGTCACTTGTATCAAATACACACGGGGCCTAGGATGTCACCTTGTGGTACGCCAGACTTGATTTCAAACAACTCAGATTATTCACCTTGTTGTTTATCATGGAACAGCCTTTCCAAAAGATAAAGTTGAATATATTATTTTGGGAATATTTTTTTACTTAAGTATTAACCTTTCGTGTCAAACCTTGACAAAGACTTGCGATCTCGGAATAAAGCTGAACCGATATTTTTATCTTCTAGAGCTTTTTTCTATAACATCGGTAGTTCTATATATCTGATCTTTGGTTGTGTTTTTTTAAATATTTTTTATGAAGAGTTTTAGTCTTTTTATCAAAACCTTTTTGCATAATTTTGTGATAACTGGAAACAATGAGACAGAGCGGTAGTATTATGCTTCGTGTGGTTTACTTGGGGAACCAATATGGCGATTTTTTAAACAGTTATTTAAAAAAAATCTTGCAAATTCTGTTGACATCCGTTGTTTTGAATCCACCCCAAGACACATTTGTAATACTTGTCCCTAATATCTCACTAATTATTCAAACAAATTAGATGAACGTCAGAATAATTGCCAAGTTGGGCCATACTACCGTCAAAAGTTTTCTTGGAACCGGTTGTAAGGCCTCCCGGGGTTTTAAACTTTATATTTCTTTGTTGGCACGTCCAAAACGCATTGCTTATATTAATAAAATTGGATGAGCCATGAATAATTTTTACGACAATTTCATAGGCATTTCTATTCGAAATCAGTTTTAAGGTCTGGTTGGAAAAATCGGTCAAGTTTTCAGGTTGAATGATATAATTTGGACAAAAAGTTCAATGATGTTGATTCTTATAAAAGAAAATAAGAAGAAGGAAGAATGAGGTGATGAACGTATGCAGGATTTTCCGGGGCATATCGGCTCGTTTTTTTTACGAGGGTTTGAAACAGAAAGGTCATATAAACACTCAGGATGCCGGTATTTTGGGAAAAAAAGCCCATTTGTAAGTATGTCGGTGTGGTGATTTAAATAGCTTTTTCTAATACCGATAACCTCCTAAGGGATGGTTATATATCATCGGACACAGTGGTGGAGTGCCTGAAGGGCCTTTTTTGTACCTTCGGGGTACCAGCGTATATACATATTGACCGTGGGACCTCCTTGATGTCACAGGAGGTGAAGTCATTTCTGTGTCCAATGGAGTAGCAACCCCTTATAATCCTCAGGGGAATGGGCAGGTTGATCGTTTAAATGGGACGCTATGGAGAACTATCACCCTGGCTCTTAAAACTCGGGGTCTTCTTGTGCAGGACTGGGAGGAGGTTCTGAGGAGTAATTGCATGCCATTCGCTCATTACTGTGTACCGCCATTAACACTGCCCCTCATGAACGCCTCTTCTCGCACCCTAGGCGGACAGCTAATGGTGAAGCTCTTCCATCATGGCTATCACCAGGCCCTGTGCTGGCCAAGTGTAACAGAAAAGGGAAGTACGACAACGAGGTCGAGGAGGAGGAACTGATTGAAGCGAATCCTCAGTATGCCCTGATTAGGCGGCCCAATGGAGTGGAATGAACGGTCTCTTTAAGGCAACTGGCCCCTGCGGGGAATACCTATCATGTAGAGTCTCCGGAAGTGGTGACACCGGTGGTGGCCGATGGGAGTGACTCTTCACACCTGGTGGTCGAATCACAAGGACTTGATCTGGATCTGACGGTGCACTGTTGGAATTTGCTCCCCCTGGAGTGGAGAGGGCAGCCCTTCAGTAAAAGAACCCAGGCAATCTCAACGCATCAGAAACCGCCCTGCTTATTTGAAGGACTATGTAAATTGATTCGTATAGTTCATGTTCATATTGTTATAAAGTACTTCTTTTAAACTCCAGAGGGAAAATGTGGTGATTTAAATAGGCCGCTTTTTCTAATACCGATAACCTCCTAAAGGGCATAAGCAACTGTTTATACAAAAGAGACTGTATCATGTTTTCAAAGTTAATAAAAGCCTACTTCAGGTTTACATTGTGAGTTCTTTGTAATATTCCTTTTCTATTACAGTCGGGTTCGAATGCAGGGCCGCTGGATTCGAACCCGGGACCTTTACCTTACAGTGATGACGCCTAAACCGTTGCGGCCACTGACGCCCCATCTTTTCCTATAACCTTCGCTTTCAGAGACTACGTAATTTGCCTATCGATATATCGAAATGTTTCTATGAAAATTTTTTTGCATACTGCAATTCTTTCTTTTTCGACATTTAAAAAGTATTTATCTGCCGGATCCGTTAAAATGTCTAGCTCGTCTTCTTTTTACTGGCGTAGGCTGAGTGGATTCACATAAGAATGTATTTTGTTTGTTAAAATCTTCCATTTTCCACAACAAATTAAAAATGGATATTCGATCACTTTTGCAATCCTTATTTTCAAATTTTTATGCCGGAATGATATTTCCAGGTTTTGTATAATATTTTTTCCCTTTATTTCTTTTGATTGCAGGTGTTTTCTCAGATGCCAGTGATCGGTTAATAGTCCTATAAGTCCTCTAAATCTGACATTCCTTGGGAATTTGGTTAAGCACGGTTTTTGAAGTAGGTCTGGGAAAATATAATTTTTTTTTAATTTTTAAGAGTTCTGTGTTATTCACCAGCACGTGCTGAAGACATTTCATTTTGAGTTTTGATGATACTATGAACAGACCCCAAGATGTTGGTAACAAAAAAAAAAAAATAATAAAAAAAAAAAAAATAGAATTAGCTCCCATTAAATAGAAAAAATTACTAAATTGGTATTATGTTTAATGTTTTTTTGAGCTGTTGGGTTTGCGAATAAGTAGCCGGAAGACTTGCAATGAGCACGGAACAGACTATGCAGAAAATCGAGGTCAATTTAATATGGATTGAAAACATGATGTGGAAGAGGTGTGGAAGGGTAATTGACACGGTCTGGATGTGCGGTCCGCGAGGTGGGAGGACACCACGTGGAGTGCGAACCGTTCTACAGCAGGGCGCATTTCTGCAGAACTGCAGAAGGCGTCTCATTCGAAAAAGGGCTCCGACCGGCGGCGATCATGTGTTTTATTGATAGCCCCCGAAACGGCAGGGTTCTCTAGCGGTGGTTCCCGGAATCCAGTGCTATTTGGACTGTGTGTGCCGAGCGAGGAGGGTGTCGTAGTGTCCCTGGCCCGTTTCGAGACTTTTACAGCGAAACTGCCCGCATCGAAGTCCGCCCCCCGAAAGATGTGCAGCCGGCGGATTAATTCGAAGGAAGTCAAGAAGTTATAGCATTTTATGGACGGGCCTGGAGGGACGAGAGCAGCAAGGGAAAGAAGGCGCCCCATTTGGAGTTGGAACCGCAGTCATGGCTTCTTCCAACAGGGGCATACAAATTGGTTCGGCGTGGTTTCAGAGGAAAATGAACCTTAGGCCGCAGCACAGAGGCGTACATTTGGTCACCGAAGAGATTTTGAAGCAGATGCCGGAAGTGCGTCAATTCTCTGTTGGACTGTTTCACGTACAAAGTGAGTATAAACACGGCCCTGCCGGGGCCCTTTTGGGTTAGGTTTCCCCTGGAACAGGCACCTCCGTCCGCCCGCTTTTTCCATTATCATCCCCTTATCACATCCACATTCGCGAAGGCGGCACTCGACCGTCCTCGTCCTAACTTTTTTCGCCTAGGAGACCCTTTTGCCCACCCTTTTCCACCTAAATGTCACATCGCCTTTCCCCGCCCGGCCGCTCATCACTGCTCACTCCTATTGAAAATATCCTACTTTTTTTTTCAAAAAGAAAACTTCTTTAGAATGAAGAAAAAATATAATGCAAATCTAATATAATTATTTTATTTAAAAAACAAACAAAAATATGACAAAACGAAAAAACAAACGAGATTCGATACCCTCCCACTTTCTTCTCCAAAACAAAAGCATTAAAAAATATTCCAATTTTAATTTTTAAATTCATTTAGATTAAATATTTATTTTGAATAATAAACAATAAGAGCATGAATAAACTCACAGTTTTATTCCCCCTAATGTTTTATGTTTGTATGTTATGTTACCCTAAAATCTCTCAAATATTAAGAAATTATCGTTTAATCCTATATAAAAAAGGATTATTTCAAAAATCTACAACGGGACAAAAAATTGTGTACACTTTGGTTTTTTGGAATTTTCTTTTTTAATTTTTTTCTTAACTAAAACTTGTTTTATACGATAAACTAGACAATTTAATCACAGGCTTATTATGTGTATGAAAAATCCAGATTAAAGAGAAAATCCTTTATTGAGAAAAGTGAGACTTTTGTCTTGGACAAAAGTTGCTGTCTTTTATGATTTATAAACCCAAAATGGCAAAAAGGAGGGAAAATTCAAAAGGTGGGGTTGAGATAGGAAGTTGGTGTCCGAGTGGATTGAGGTCACAATAGCTCAAGTGGTCGAGTAGCGGCATATCAAGCCGAAAGTCGTGGGTTCGAATCCCGCTCGTGCCATTGACTTTTTTATCTCAACTAAAAACCTTAATTAATTGTAATAAACCCAAAAGTTGAATTATGAGTATGCGCCTTAAGACACTTACACTATGGCTTAGGTGCTTTAAAACTAAGATTAAATCATATAGTCTATTGTAAAAAAGAAGTTTTAGTAGGAGATAAAATTAAATAACAATTCCAAAAAACCAAATGTATAAATATATTTGTATGCACTGCAGATTTTCTAAAGGTTTTTTTTAAACCTACTTAGAAATAAGTAATGAAATATTAAAACCTCCAAGATTTTAGGGTATGGGAAAAAAATTGTGACTATAGCACCTAGGTTATAGTGTTTCTCAAGGCGCATTCTCATAATTGAACTTTTGGGTTCATAAATCATTAACGATAGAAACTTTTGTTTAACAGATGCCACCTAGTCCGATAATAGAATAAAAAAGGCAAATTTCTTAATTTTCTCAATTAAAGAAATTTCTCTCAAATCCTGTACTCTTTGTATACATAATAAGTCTGTGATTAAATCATCTAGTCTATTTTAAAAAAGAAGTTTTAGTAGGAGATAAAATTAAATGACATAATTCCAAAAAACCAAATGTATAAATATATTTGTATGCACTGCAGATTTTATAAAGGTTTTTTTTTAACCTACACACAAATATGTAATGAAATATTAAAACCTCAAAGATTTTAGGGTATGGGAACAAAATTGTGACTATAGCACCTATGTGATAGTGTATCTCAAGGAACATTCTCATAATTCAACTTTTGGGTTCATAAATCATTAATGACAGAAACTTTTGTTTAATGGATGCCACCTAGTCCGATAATATAATGCAAAAGGCAAATTTCTTAATTTTCTAAATTAAAGAAATTTCTCTCAAATCCTGTACTCTTTATATACTACTAAAACTTCTTTTTTACAACAGACTAGCTGATTTAATCACAGGCTTATGTATATAAAGAGTACTGGATTTGAGAGAAATTTCTTTAATTGAGAAAATTAAGAAATTTGCCTTTTGCCTTGGATTATCAGGTTATATCGCATCCATGAAATAAAAGTTGCTGTTGTTGATGATTTATGAATCCAAAAGTTGAATTGTGAGAATGCGCCTTAAGACATTTACACTATTGCCTAGGCGCTTTAAAACTCACCATCAATAAAACAAACATAAAATACATTTAAAAAA
Organism: Cimex lectularius; assembly: GCF_000648675.2. Taxonomy (NCBI): domain Eukaryota; kingdom Metazoa; phylum Arthropoda; class Insecta; order Hemiptera; family Cimicidae; genus Cimex; species Cimex lectularius. The sequence continues at coordinate 218,035 of NW_019393020.1, read as the reverse complement.
ATCTTCTGGGTCACACACATTTTCTTTTAGGGCGATAAGACTGAATAGAGATACAAGAGATAGATATAGAGAGATAAGACTAAATAAGAGATAAATTTGTAAAAGTTCTGTCTAAAATATTAAAATTTAAGAAGTAAACATGAATATATCTCCATGTAGGTTTTCAAACAAAGAGTTTACAAAATCTATAATGAGTAAAAAATGTATACCCTTGGCTTCCAAGGGCTTCCAGTCTATATTGGAATTTTCATTTTAAATTTTGTCTGGTGATTAAAACTTATTTCATTCAATAAACTAGACGATTTAATCACACGTTTATTATGTATATAAAAAAATACATATTAGAGAGAAGAATTTTTATTGAGAAAATTAAGACATTTGCGTTTTGTCTTGGATTATCAGGCTATGTGAAATCTGTGACACAAAAGTTTCTGTTTTAATTAGTTATGAACCCAAAAGTTGAATTGTGAGAATACGTGTTAAGACGCACTATCACTTATTTCTTTGTATTATTAAATACAGTACTTATTTCTTTAAAAAAATATTTACAAACTCTACAGAGGTAAAAAAAATTTGATACACTTCGTTTTCTGGAATTTTCTTTTTTAAGAAATTTCCCTTTTGTCTTGGATTATCAGGCTATGTGGCGAATGTGAAACAAAAGTTGCTGTCGTTAATGATTTATGAACCCAATAGTTAAATTATGAGTGTGTGCCATAAGAAACTCTATCGCCTGGGTGCTACAAAGGCTCAATTTTATTCCCATACCCTAAAATCTCGGTGGTGCTATTTGATCACTTATTTTGTATACCAAAAGTAAAGATAAGAGAAATTTATTTAATGAAGAAAATCAAGAAATTTGCCTTTTGTCTTGTATTATAGGACTATGTGGCATCTGTCAAACAAAAGTTGCTGTTTATGATTTATGAATCCAAAAGTTGAATTATGAGAATGCACTTTACGACACACTATCACCTAGGTGCTATAAAGTCACAATTTTATTCCCATACCCTAAAATCTTGGAGGTTTTAATATTTCATTACATATTTCTGTGTAGGTTAAAAAAAAAAATCTACAGAAATCAAAAATTTTGATACTTGGTTTTTTGGAAATGGCTTTTAAAAAATTTTATCATGTGGCTAAAACGTCTTTTTGACGATTTAATGACAGACATATTATGTATAAAAAGTACATATTTGAGAGAAATTTCTTTACTTGAGAAAATTAAGAAATTGGCCTTTTGCCTTGGATTATCAGGTTATATCACATCCGTGAAATAAAAGTTGCTGTTGTTGATGATTTATGAATCCAAAAATTGAATTGTGAGAATGTGCCTTAAGACACACTATTACCTAGGTGCTATAAAGTCACAATTTTATTCCCATACCCTAAAATCTTGGAGGTTTTACGATTTCATTACTTATTTCTGTGTAGTTTTAAAAAAAATAATACAGAAATAAAAATTTTTTGATACACTTGTTTTAAAAAAATTTATCACATGGCAAAAAACCTCTTGTTTGACGATTTAATAACAGGCTTATTATGTATATAAAAAGTACAGATTTGAGAGAAATTTCTTCAATTGAGAAAATCAAGAAATTTCCATTTTGTCTTGGATTACCAGGATATAAGGTGAATGTGAAACAAAAGTAGCTGTTGTTTATGATTTATGAACCCAAAAGTTGAATTGTGAGTATGCGGTTTTAGTAAGCGGTCCGGTCGCTTAGATGCTATAGAGACCCAATTTCATTCCCATATCCTAAAATCTCGGAGGTTTTAATATTTCATCATTTATTTCTATGTAGGTATTTACATAATCTATAATGAATCAAAAAAAATTTCATGCACTTGGTTTTTTGGAATTTTAATTTTCAAATTTTATCTTGTGGCTAAAACTACTTGTTTTACACAATAAACCTGACGATTTAATGACAGGCTTATTATGTAAATAAAAAATACTATTAGTGAGCAATTTCTTTTTGAAAAAATTGAGATATTTGTGAGTTTTCTTGGACAAAAGTTGCTGTCTTTATGATTTATGAACCCAAAAGCTGAATTATGGGAATACGGTTTAAGACCCTCTATCACTTAGGTGCTATAAAGACTTAATTTTATTGTCATATCCTAAAATCGTGGAGGTTTCAATATTTCATCACTTATTTGTTTGTAGGTTTGCAAAAAAAAGTATTTACAAAATCTGCAGTGGGTAAAAATATATTTATACACTAGGTTTTTTGGAATTTTTTAAATTTTATCTCCTACTAAAACTTCCTTTATACAATAGACTAGACGTTTGAATCAGTCTTATTATGTATATGAAAAATACTGATTAAAGAGAAAATGCTTTATTAAGCAAATTGAGGCTTTTGTCTTGGACAAAAGTTTCTGTCTTTACTGATTTATGAACCCAAAAGTTAAATTGTGAGAATGCACCTTAAGACACTATCGCTTAGGTGCTACAAAATTTCAATTTTATTCCCATACCCTAAAATCCCGGAGGTACTAATATTTCATCCCTTATTTTTTTGTAGATTTACAAAAAAATATTTAAAAAATCTGCAGTGCGTACAAATATATTTACACATTTGGTTTTTTGGAATTATATTATTTAATTTTATCTCCTACTAAAACTTGTTTTTGTTTTTTTTTACAATAGACTAGATGATTTAATCACTGACTTATTATGTATATAAAGAGTACAGGATTTGAGAGAAATTTCTTTTAATTGAGAAAATTAAGAAATTTGTCTTTTGTATTCTATTATCGGACTAGGTGAAATCTTTTAAACAAAAGTATCTGTCGTTAATGATTTATGAACCCAAAAGTTGAATTATGAGAATGTGCCATGAGACACACTATCACCTAGGAGCTATAAACCCACAATTTGATTCCCATAACTAAAATCTTGGAGGTTTAATATTTCATCACTTATTTCTATGTAGGTTTAAAAAAAACGTATTTACAAAATCTACAGAGGGTCAAAAAAATTTTGATACACATGGTTTTTTTTAATTTTCTTTTTTAAATTTTATCTCGTGGCAAGAACTACATGTTTTATATGATAATCTAGACAATTTAATCACAGGCTTATTATGTATATAAAAAATACTGATTAGTGAGAAATTTCTTTCATTGAGAAAATCAAGAAATTTGCCTTGGATTATCGGACTACGTGGCATTTGTTAAACAAAAGTTGCTGTCATTAATGATTTATGAACCCAAAAGTTGAATTATGAGTATGTGCCTTAAGACACTCTATCGCTTAGGTGTGCCATAAAGGGTCAATTTTATTCCCATACCCTAAAATCTCGGAGGTATTAATATTTCATCACTTATTTCTATATAGGTTTAAAAAAAAAGAATTTATGTAACCTATAATGGACCCCCCCCCAAAAAAAAAAAAAATTATGAACCTGGTTATTTGGAATTTTCTTTTTTAATTTTTTTCTTAACTAAAATTTGTTTTATACAATAACCTAGATAATTGAATCATAGGCTTATTATGTATATAAAAAGTATAGATTAGTAAGAAATTTCTTTAATTGAGAAAATAAAGAAATTTTCCTTTTGTCTTGGATTATCGGACTACACGGTATCTGTTAAACAAAAGTAGCTATTGTTTATGATTTATGAACCCAAAAGTTGAATTGTGAGAATGCAGTTTAAGACACTCTATTGCTTAGGTACTATAAAGACTCAATTTTATTGTCATATCCTCAAATCTCGGAGGTGCTAATATTTCATCACTCATTTCTATGTAGGTTTAAAAAAAAGTATTTACAAAATCTACAATGGGGAAAAATATATTTATAAACTTGGTTATTGGAATTATATTTTTTAAAATTTTATCTCCTACTAAAGTTAATTTTATACAAAGACAGATGATTTAATCACAGGCTTATTATGTATATAAAAAGTATAGATTAGAGAGAAATTTATTTAATTAAGAAAATCAAGAAATTGGCCATTTTGTCTTGGTTTATCGGACTATGTGGCATCTGTCAAACAAAAGTTTCTGTCGTTAATGATTTATGAATGCAAAAGTTGAATTATAAGATTGTGTTCTGAGACACATGCAATAAAGTCAATTTTATTCCCATACACTTAAATCTTGGAGGTTTTAATATTTCATTACTTATTTCTACGTAGGTTAAAAAAAATACAAAATCTATAGAGGGTCCAAAATTGTTGATACACTTGTTTTTTTTTTGATATTTTCTTTTTTAAATTTCATCTTGTGGCTAAAACTTCTTGTTTTATACAATAAACTAGACCATTTAATCACAGGCTTATTGTGTATATAAAAAATACAAATTAGAGAGTAATTTCTTTAATTGAGGAACTCATGAAATTTCCCTTTTGTCTTGGATTACCAGGCTATGATGCAAATGTGAAACAATAGTTGCAGTCGTTAATTATTTATGCACCCAAAAGTTAAATTTTGAGTAGATGCCTTAAGACACTATCACTTAGGTGCTATAAAGTGTTAATTTTATTCCCATACCATAAAATCTCGAAGGTATTAATGTTGTATCAATTTAAAAACTAATTAACTGACAAGGTACAGATTTTCTTTATTTTTAATCTAAAGGGTGTAAAAGGATTACTAACGGTATAAAGGTAAATAAGTTATTAATGTTGTGTTTTAAGTCAACATAATTTATTCTTAATAGTTATTATGGAAAATATACAAATAAATGCAAGTGTATTTAGCTAGTTTATGCTATTTTTTTTTTTTTTTGCATATTGCTTGTATAGAAAATGAGCGAAAGTTTTTATGCAATTATCCAAAAGGAATTGTCTAAATGAATTCTCAGAATAGCATGTCGTTTGCATTCTTTATTCGTTGCAAATGGGAAATTTTCAATGACCGCTATTGTTGATTTCAAGAAAAACGACAACCCATTGAGATATTAAACATGTTTGTTATGCTCGATTTGAGGCTTCGTATTAAAAATTCTGAACTGTGATGCGTGTTTTTTATCGCTTAGTGTCATCCTCTTTTTGTTTTTTGTTTAAAAATGTCATTATTGTGTGTCGTGTTGAGAGTGCCCCTTCTCGACACACAATAATGACACATCTACACAGAAAACAAACACTTTGAGCTCTGAAGATCGAAACGTTGGTACGATAAAGATAATTTCTAAACCTATGTCACACCAGACTGCATCGCACGATCTCCAAATAATTAATAGAAAACAGATATAAATGTAGGAAGCCAGTTGGCCTAAAATAAATTATTGTTTAAATATTCATAAAAATTAAACATTTTGTATTTTGTTATATTATCTTGAGAGGGCTTTTGCCTCATAAAATGTATTTAAAAATTGGTAATTAATATTATCATCAATTTAAAGATAATTAAGTAAAAATTGCGATTTTTCCCTTGATCTTATTACATTCAAGCTGTACTAAACTTAAACAATAAATAAGATTAGTTTTATATATATATTATGTAGAATATATCGATAATATAATAATTTCTTACTTTGAATTTAAAAAAATAAATAAATAAAAATAATAATTACATGTTAAAAATGTACATGTATATAACTGCTGGAACGTATGGGCAACGGCTGGGTTATTGCAAAGATGCACCAGTTTTGACATCGAAGCAAAGTCCTTCTTGTTTTCAAAGAGGCAAAACAAGAAAAAAAAATCTACTTCCAAAAGTATTTCTAAAATTATTATTTGGAGATCGTGAGATGCTGTAGGGTGTGGCGTAGGTTTTAGGAAAACATTTTCTTTATCGTGCCAACGTTTCAATCTTTATTGAGATCATCTTCACGGCCTTTGATTGGGGGGGGGGATAATAATAAAAAATTTCAATTAATTAAGGTTTTTAGTTTTTTTAGAGATAAAAGTCAGCGTCACGAGTGGGATAATGGGGGTATGATGCAGTCAGCGATAAATGTTGTGGCTGGAAGATGGGAATGCTGACTTTTTTATCTCAATTAAAAACCTTAATTTATTGAAATATATTAATTGGTCAAGCGAACCACTAAAACTAGTGATATTAATGAAAAAATAATTTTTTTTTGTGAATGTGAAAATTTTTTTTCATATCCTAAATGTATTTGTAAAATTTAAACAGTGTTTATAAATCCCAGGCCCTGAAGATGATCTCAATAAAGATTGAAACGTTGTCATAATAAAGAAAACGTTTTTCTAAAACCTATGTCACACCAGGCCGCACGTCACGATCTCCAAATAATCTTTGGCTAATGGTCACTAAACACCACGTATTTCTAAAAATTTTTTTCATCTTCTTCCAATTTACCAAAAAGAGAAAATGACCTTTTACATTTTTCTTGTATAAATAACAGGCCGATAAGATTTTTTTTTTTTTTTTAATTGTTTGACATTTACACTCCTTGGTTCAAAGCTGAGCTAGGGAGAGGTACTCGAAGCTGTGGTCCATCCGGTAGAAAATCTTTTATGTATATGAAGAGGTCTATTTATTGTGGGGTTGTGGTTGTCATATAGAAAAAAAAAAAAAATCCTGGTTTAAAGATTTAGAACTTCATTGATTGAATGTTGTTATTATGAGTTATTTTGCACTTTAAAATCAGATTAAAGAGCAAGAAATGTTCAGACGTACAATGTGATTTCCTGCCATTTTATTAAAGTCTTAAATTGTACAGTGGAAAACACCCTGTATAAGTTTTTAGTAAAAACAATCGATTTATTATTAGAATTATATTCAATGTCTAAGATTGTTGGATGAAATACAAATATGGCCAAATTTTAATTGTCATAATGAGGAAGTTCTATTAGGCATCTTTGATTTCTAAAAGTCATTTCCTGAAACAAAACTTATTCGTAATATATACATGATTTTAATTAATAATTACTATATTGTGGAGTCTAATAAGATTTTTTGGTTGGTGAGTCTTTGTGTTTTAACAATGACCAGTTATATTGGTTTTGCCCTACACCAAACTACTGCTGATTTTTTGCTGCACTTTATCCAAAAATTGTGATCTGGTAAAGAACCTGTAATTTTGTCTTTTTTTTTGGTCAGACACTGCTATCTAAAGTAGTGGGTTTTTACCAAAATTATCACTAAAAGCTGAAAATGGCAAGAATCTGAAATCTGACAGCCCAAATCAGCGAGGATAACTAGACCAAATTGATCACAAATGATCAAATATTCGTTCATCACTCCACAGACAGTGAAAGGATATAGCACAATTTTAGACCTGATTAGTTTTGGTTTGTAAAAAAAATGATATTTATTCAAACAGGAATTGTGTGAAATATATTCTTATTGCAATTTCCAAGCAAAAGCTAGGTTTTTAGACAATTCACTAATTTCGTGGTCCGCTTGACCAATTAATATATTACAATTAATTAAGATTTTTAGTTGAGATAAAAAAGTCAGTATCACGAGCGGGATTCGAACCTTGGGCTTGATACGCCGCTACTCTACCACTTGAGCTATTGTGACCTCGATCCACTCGGACACTTCCCATCTCAACCCCACCTTTTGAATTTATCCTCCTTTTTTTAATCTCAACTAAAAACCTTAATTAATTGAAAGACATTAATTGGCCAAGCGGGCCACGAAAACTAGTGAATTTAATAAGTTAAAATAAAGTATACCATCATTAAGCACTCAAAAACCACCGATTGAATTTAAATTAATTAAGGTTTTTAGTTGAGATAAAAAAGTCAGTGTCAAGAGCGGGATTCGAACCCATGATCTTTGGCTAGATATGCCACAATTTTTCAAATGTCGAGCCAATGTTTTTGCCATTTGTCGCCGAGAATCAAATAGATTACACGACATTTGAAAAATGGCAAAAAGGAGGGAAAACTCATAAGGTGGGGTTGAGATAGGAAGTTGATGTCCAAGTGGATCGAGGTCACTCAACTAAAAACCTTAATTTTTTAGACAATATTTTAAAATTTTACTTTCTTTTACAAAATTTGAAAATTACCTAGTCTTGATGTCTTCCTAACATAACTCCCGCTCGGAATATGGCAAGGGGGTGAAAATCACCAAAAAAGGCAAAACTATTAATACAGGCAGACCAAAATGATCTGAAACAACCTAACTACACTATCATACTTGTCCTGCTTTTTCAAAACTTACAGCTATTTTAAACAGACCCGTGCCACCTGCTATCACTGCTTCTGTTCATCTAACTGTTTTACACCTCTGCTTTTTTTGGCTAATTCAAACAGGGCTCACTCTTTATCAGTTGACGCTATGGGGATTCTACTTTATTAAAGTAATAGCAAATAATGCAACAGTGAGTTTTCTCTGTATGGCCTGCCGGATGATAAACCTGTAATTTGGTCGTCACCGATCATCCTAGTCTATCTTTGCTTTGGTCTGTTGCTATTGGTATTTTGCTTTACTGTTATATCGATTTTCAAATTTTGCAATATGTTGATTTGTTTAAAAAAACCAATCGTATTTACTAATTGTCAAATTTTCAATTTTTCAGTTCTTCATACCTCAGCTAGTTTAGCACTTAATGAGAGCTGGGATCCAGATGTTAGGGACGATATGGAAATGATGCTTAATAAAATAGTGCCTGAGGTAAATCATATTTTTTATTGTCTAATATAAATATAATAAGAGAATGTATGTAATTTTTTTTTTTACTTCAGGGCTTAGCGTATAGGCATTCTTGTGAAGGTCCGGATGATATGGTGAGTTTTAGAGATTTTTATAGTAATAAAACAATCTTAATTATTTTTGCCTCTTTTCAGCCGGCTCATGTCAAAGCGTGTTTCCTCGGATCATCTCTGACTATTCCTATTACCAATGGAAATTTAAACCTAGGTACTTGGCAAGGCATATGGCTCTGTGAACACAGGGATCATGCAGGGTCGAGAAAGGTGAGATTACTAATAGACAGTGTTATCTTGTTTTGCGATTCTATTTTTATATGGTAAATATTTGAATTAAGTTTTTTCTGTTTATAAAAAAATCTGATATTGGCATTTAATGCAGACATGGCAGAAAGTATTAGGCATATTATGAAAGTTTAACAAGTGGCCGTCATGTTTTATATCCTCTTTTAATAACACCAATTTAAAAGAAAAATGACATGATTTATAGCACTCAGAAGGGATGTAGTTAACCTAAGAAGTTCTAAATGTATCAGTTAGGGCATAAAATGATCTTAGCCATTAAATAAAACCCTTAAAAATTAATAATAATAACAAATTATAATTAATTAAGGTTTTTAGTTGAGATAAAAAAGTCAATGGCACGAACGGGATTCGAACCCACGATCTTCGGCTTGATACGCCGCTGCTCTACCACTTGAGCTATCGTGACCTCGATCCACTCGGACACCAACTTCTCATCTCAACCACACCTTTTGAATTTTCCCTCCTTTTTGCCATTTTTCCGTGGCCATTTCATTTGTCGTCGAGAATCCAATCCGATTACACGACATTTGAAAAATCAACAAAAAACAAATATTATTTTTCCCTTAAATTTCTAGCCTGCCATTGGGCTTTTATTTTTTCACTCGCAACAATAACTGAAACATCTTAAAAGTGCTTGTAGATGTCTGTTTTTCATTGGACAACGGATCGGTTTTTACCAGATTTACAGTGTTACATTGACTATAATGTGTGATGATTATTAGTGACCGTTAATCGATTTTTATTCCAAAATCGTGCGATGCGGTCTGGTGTGATGTAGGTTTCAGAAAAACATTTTCTTTATCGTGCCAACGTTTCGATCTTTATTGAGATCATTTTCAGGGCCTGGGATTTACAAACATTGTTTACATTTAACAAATATATTAAGGATGTGGAAAAGTGAATTTATACAATGCAAAATATATTTTTTATATTCAATTTCTTCTCTCAACACGATACGCAAGAATGGCACAATTACACAGAAGACAAACATTTTGAGTGAGTAGAAATACTTTGATTGAATATATTAAAAAAAAATATATTTTGCATCGTATAAATTCACTTTTTGCCACATCCTAAATGTATTTGTTAAATGTAAACAATGTTTGTAAATCCCAGGCCCTGAAGATGATATCAATAAAGATCGAAACACTGACACGATAAAGAAATTTTTTTTCTAAAACCTACATCACACCAGACCTCATCTCATGATTCGGAATAATTATTGACTATAATGAAAGTGTGTACATGCACTGGATGTCGGTCCGGCGACTATTTACTGCAGGGTATTCATCTGACCACCCACTCAGTGCAAAGGACACTAATCCGGCATAAGAACGTGCGGTCAACCATACCGCCAGTGTATTGATGTGTGTAGATAATGCCGGACCTATCATATTTTTTCTGCAAATTGCTCACTTCCCTGTTTATATTATTATGTTTATGTCCCGTAGTTTAAATTGCATGTATCATCGTCAATAAAAGTTAAAAAAAAAATTTTTCTACTTCCAAAAGTATTTTGAAAATGATTATTCGGAGTAGTTAGTTGGAAGAAGATGAAACAAAATTTTAGAAATACGTGGTGTATAGTGACAGTTAGTTAACGATTATTTGGAGGTCGTGAGATGCGGCCTGGTGTGATGTAGGTTTTAGAAAAACGTTTTCTTATTGTGCCAATGTTTCAATCTTTATTGAGATCATCTTCAGGGCCTGGTATTGGGGGGGGGGGAATAAAATAATAAAATAATTTTTTTTTTTTTTTTTTTTTGGGTATGTGATTTTTTCACATCCTACATGTATTTGTCAAATGTAAACAATGTTTATAAATCCCAGGCCTGAAGATGATCTCAATAGCGATCGAAATGTTGGCACGATAAAGAAAATGTTTTTCTAAAACCTACGTCACACCGCATCTCACGACCTCCAAATAATCGTTAACTAACGGTCACTAAACACCACGTATTTTTAAAATTTTGTTTCATCTTCTTCCAACTTACCAAAAAGAGAATGAAAGATGTACCCACAATGACCTTTTACATTTTTCTTGTATAAATAGCAGGCCGATAAGAATTTTTTTTTTTAATTGTTCGACATTTACACTCCTTGGTTCAAAGCTGAGCCAGGGAGAGACGGTACTCGAAGCTCTGGTCCATCTGGTAGAAAATCTTTTATGCATATGAAGAGGCCTATTTATTGTAGGGTTGGTTGTCCAATGGAAAAAAAAAAAAAAAACTGGCATCTACAAGCACTTTAATAGATTGACAGGTGATTAGAACCTTATAAAGTACGTGTAATGGTGTGAATTTGGCTTCTGTAAATAAATTAGAACCTAAAATGTAAAATAAAATATTTGGGGATTTTTTTTTAAATTTAGGATTTATATAAGCTCAAATCCACACATTGTACATATATACAGTTGAGCTGCTTCTCGTAGTCCTCTGGCAATTCCAGCTTTAAGCCAAAGTATACATTAGTCATGGATCTCCTTGGAGAGCTGTAAATAAAGTGTAAAAAAAATCATTAGGGGCTTTATCTATCATCCAACTCCCCAATGAGACCCCCATATACAATACATTCATAGTCAAAGTGTGGGAGAATAAGAGAGGAAACTAGGAGTTCACGGGTACTAATGGGAAAAAGGTGGCTGGCACAACGGAACTGATGGATGGTGGAAAAGCAGTGGTGGGAGATCTGTGAAATATGAGGTTGCCAAGATAAGGTCTGCTCAAGGTTCTTGACAGTTGGACAGAAAGAAATAGGGTGATTGTTAATGGTAAACGGTGGATAAAAGGTAAGGATTGAAGGAGAGAATGAGATCCAAACACAATGGCCTGAGTAAGTGCAGACTAGGTAGGCAGAGCCACCATTGTCTTGAATCACCCCAAGCACGGGGGTATAGTTCTGCCATGTAAACACTACAGTGAGACTGTAGCTACCACAAAGTGGACACACACATACCACACCTTCATGAATCTTAGACCTATCTGTAAAGATGAGCCAAAAGCAACATATCTAGAACTAAGCTCCAAGAACTTAACTCAGTAAAGGTACGGCAGTGTATATGACTTGGCTAACACGGCAAGATCTTCCTGGACGAATATGGCCGGGAGGACCCTGGGTGGAATCAGCTGGTTGCCCAGCTTGATTACCATTCAAGGTGTATTCCTAGAGGGCATGTCTGGGTCTGAATTTGCTCGTATATTCTACTATACATAGCTGAGGGTGAGGTACTCAATCCAAAATATAAGAGGCAGCACTCCCAGTTCACAGCAGAGGTTGGCCAAAAGGCTTGTTCTGAATGAGCCAGAGACTGCTCAAAATAGTAGAGCCTATTGAGCCTCTGCAGGCGTTTTTCAGGTTGAAGAAGCCATGCAACCGTAAAACAAGGTCGACAACAGCGAGTCAAATATTTTCTGGAGGGTCTCCTGTTCACTCTCTACCTGAAGTGATCGATGAACATTAATATTGATATTACTTTCCTTCCCTTTACCTTGACAGTGTCAATATGTGGCTGCCATCTAACCAAGGAACCTCACGACTACATACCTTACTACAGCACCCCTCAGGCAGAGATGTGGGAGGCTGTGGGCCCTCATCAGCCTGCAAAAGAGGACGCATATGGTTTTCAAAGCAGAGAAGGCAAACCAGATTTCTTCGTATCTTCCAGCCACAACCTTTATCACTGACTGCATCATCCCTCCGATCTCCACTTTGTCCAAAAAGAAAAAGTAGGGGTCGTCGACGAACAGTAATCTCTGATTGGTCAAGTGACACCATCAGCGATACCATCCACTGTGATCGAGAAAAGTGTAACACTTATCACTGAACCCTGAGGGACTCCATTCTCTTGAATAAAGTCCCTGGACCCCTGAATCTTTGGTTCCTCAGGAAAGCCCCAAGGAACCGGGGTATTTGTCTCTAAATCCGATATATTTACATTTCCGAAATATCGCATATCTCCACGTCATATCACAGACTTTCTCGAGGTTATCACAAGCTTTCTCGAGGTCTAAGAACATGGCCAGAGCATGCACTCTATTCTAAAACCTATTCCAAATATCACTTTCCAGAAAACAAACATGATGCTTACAGAATCCCACCTGATATTGGCCATAACCATCCCAAGATACCAGGCCAAATGACCATTTATCATCAACTCCAGGAGTTTACTCAGGCAGGTTGTCAGGGAGATTGGCCTGTAACTTATGGCCAGATTCGGGACCTTAAGGGTGGGAATGACCAACACCTCTTTCCAACTGTCGGGATAGGAGCCCATATCCCATTTGTTGTTGAAGAATTCCAACAGGCTATGCATCGCAACCTGAGGAAGGTTTAACAGCATGGGATACCATTGCTCCAACCGTTGCTCAGCGGAGGGTTATACTTCTTTCTCTCTCTCTCTCTCTCTCTCTCTCTCTCTCTCTCTCTCTCTCTCTCTCTCTCTCTCTCTCTCTACCACCATCTGTTTTGGTTTTCATTCTAAGAAAGTTGTCAGGATTAAGCTGCAGAACTGGACACAGCTGCAAAGTGTTGTGCCAATTCCCCAGCGACATCAGAATCCTTGATTACATTCCCGTATTCCATACTCAATACCGGCACTGACGGAGTTCTAGTTTGGCCACAGAGAGCTCTGATCCTTCACCATGCTTCCCTAGTCGAAGTACGAGAGTTGATGCCTTCCACATACTTCAATAAGGATTTCCTTTTGGCTTGGGACAGGGTAGCCTCTCCCTGGCTCTTTCAACTTTATACATAATCAGATTATCATCCGTTGGGTGCTTCTGATGCGACAAAAAGCTCGCCTTTTCTCCAAATGTGCTAAGGTGCAGTCTTGGTTTCACCAAGGCATGCAAGGTCTACAAGTAGACCCATGTGTCCGGGGATCTATAAACTTCTGAGGGGGATGGTTCACCATATGTACCCGACTGTGAGCTGCATAGCGAAAAAAGCCAAAGGACTGACGTATCTGTCCGGCATTCCTGCCATGCTTTGAAGACAGAGAAGGCAACTATGTCTCCACAGAGTTGAATGGTCCCTCTAGCATCAGGACGGAAAATTGGAATTGCCCGAGAAACTCCTGTCTTCCATAGAGGAAGCTGGTAACAGCACGCAGTAACAACAGGCTCACTTTAAGTTCTTGCCAGAGGGCTCCCCACTAAGCCACTACAAGTCCTTACCCACGTAACGCATACCTGGGCTTAGAACTTTGCCTGCAGTTCAGTCGATCATGCACCCTCCCCCAGACACCCTTCTCCACATAATATATTAAGGGGGAGAAGTGGTCACGCTCTCCCCTAGTATTTGGGCAATGGGTATCCCCAAGGCTTTGCATGCTCGCCCTTTCGGATTGCAGCCACTCCACCCTGATCTATATTTGCTATATGTTCACCTTAAGCGCGATACCTCTTTTAGTTTGGCCTCCGAAGAGGTCCTTGACAGTCGCTGCCATGAGAAGGCAAGGTCGCAGGAATGGGAGTTATAAGTGACATATCACTTTTTCTAATCAACTTTGTTTGCTCGTGTCTACCATCCTTGGGACATGAGGTTCTCGAGAACTCTTCGTCACAAGACTAGAGGATCTTTAACGTTGGTACCTGGTCTATTCAGCCTTATCGGGTGTTTTGATTCTCAAGATGAGAGTTGACGCACCTCCGCATAGGATGGAAGAGTGATACTGCCGCAGCATTGGTGTAGAGGCGTACCAGCTCCTAAGGGCCAAGACAACCTCGCTCTCCGCTTGTCCGCTCCGAATGGTCGGTCCCGCATTGTGTATCGGGTCGTATGCCACATGCAAAGGGTTAACAAGCCGAAATACATCAGCCTGTTCTCCCGCGCACTCCCTAGATAGAGAAAGCGACTCTATCTCCCAGATTATTGGGGCTTCCCCAGCATAGAAACTTCCGGATCCACCCCGGCAGCGGTTTTGTTTAATGTGGAATTGCTAACCACACCCTAGATGAGCACCGCCTACGGTAAAATCCTCTTGTCGAGCTCAGCCTACACCTGCTATGCGCATTCAAGGGACGCCGTAGGCTCAGCCTAAGAGGTCCGATCCTTCGCTTCCCCAAGGGTACCACGCCGGTCATACGCAAAACAATGCAAAGCATACTCGAGTCCGAGACACCGATTCACTACCCAGTTCCGTTCGCTTACTCACGCATTCGAGGGACTATTCAGCATAATCATTGCGTCCTCAATGCTAATACGCTGTTGTCTGGTCCACCGTCTCCCGTGAGGCTGGGGGTAATAACGCTGGTCATACGCAAGCTTCATGAAGGTCACAATTAGAAGATAGCCTCTAAGTTCCCACCAGGGGCGTCACCACGTACCACCACGAATCCATTCCCAGTGTAACAAGGGCTGGATTTTGGAACATTTCTGTTACCCCGTGGTACAGATGGCCATACACCCTCCCCGTCTATGCAGACAGGATCTAGTGCACTGACCCTCGTGTGACTCTGCTAAGGCAACCGTCGCCCATGTGGACCCTAGGCCGACATGAGTACAGCTAGTGCTATAGAGAGGTTGCCTTGCCCTCTGGGCTGCACCATTATTTTGTGCCCGCCCGGATAACCCCTCCCCCCCTGCAACCAAGGGTTGGGAGGGGTCACAGGATAGAAAGAAGGAACTCGTTCTATCCTGTGACCCCCTCCCCTCCATCCTTGGGACACAGTAGGCATAGTCTTCGCATCCTTGCATGCTACATGCATAACAACACAGCAACTAAAATGAGGAAAAACAACTTACTTTTTTCAGCTAAAGAAATACATATCTCCCAGGAGTAAAAACTAATACATAATAACGATAAATTCCTTACCATAAAATTTCCTCCAAACCTTTTATTAAATCATTTACGTTTTAGTGGTCAATCAACTAATCCTCTTGAAAATAGCAAAAAGAGGGTAGGTTTAGATGGTTGGTGTCTGAGAGGATCGAAGTCACGATAGCTCAAGTGGTAGAGCAGCAGTGTATATAGCCAAAGGTCGTGGGTTCGAATCCCGCTCGTGACACTGACTTTAAAGTAAAACGTTTTTTAAAAATCGATTTAACAATCACAAATTCTAAAAGAACATTTATATTATCCATCCTGAATCATTATAATGGATTTTTTTTTGCTTTTTAATTGGAATTAACATGCACAAAGAATGTCTCTGAGGGGATAAGTGAGTGAAAACATTGCCATTTTATTGTCCCATGTCTACCTCGTCCTTGAATAGATGCTACCCAACTCTGCGCCACTCACATCAATCTGTCTACACAAGAGTAGACCATACATTCTGACCTAGTGAGATAGCAAAGATGATTAAAATATTTTTTCATCAAGAAACAAAGTTGATATCTGCTTTTCACACTTAAACAAACCCTAAATATAAATTGCAAAAATCAACAAATATTATTTTTCTATTACATTTTTAGCTTTGGATTTGATTTTTTTTGTAATTTGCAAAAATGATAACTTCAAAACAACTTAACACATCAACAGGAAACTTTACAGCTCTGGTGATCATTATTAACTACAAGTAATGGCGTGAATTTGGCTTCCGCAAATAAATTACACCTGAAATACGAAATAAAACATTCGGGGAGTTTGTTTTTGTTTATTTCATCCTTATCTTTCTCATTTATAATTTCATTAAATCCAAACATTGCTTAAGCTCTAAGCTGAAAAATTCACATTCCCAATCATAATAAAGTAGAATTTGAATAAAATCCATAAAATGTATGAATATTTTTTAGTGAAACATCGAACTTCACAAGAAAAAAATACCCCCTTCCCCGTGGATCAGCCAAAAAATTTCTAATCCTACATTATTGTTTTGTTATCCTAGTTAAACAGGAAATATATTCATGATAAAGGTTTTTAAAAATAATTGTTTTAACTGCGAACTGGTTCTTCGAAGCCTGAATTAAGGGATGTCAAGTTACCCCAGAGTACTTACATGAGCCAACTTGTTAAAACAGCAATGATAGCTAAAATTTTGTTACACTGATTAGGAATTTTTTATTTATTAATTCACTAATTCCGTGGTCCGCTTGACCAATTAATACATAACAATTAATTAAGGTTTTTAGTTGAGATGAAAAAAAGTTAATGGCATGAGAGGGATCCGAACCCACGACTTTCGACTTGATACGCCGCTACTCTACCACTCGGACACTAACTTCCCATCTCAACCCCACCTTATGAGTTTTCCCTCCTTTTGCCATTTTTCAAATGTCGTGTAANTAAGTTTTTATGTCATGTCTGTAAACATCAGCAAAAATAACATCTGAAAAATTTAGTAAAAATTGTATTTATCTTGAAATCATACAAGACATGAATTAATTTGAAATTTTTCGAGCTTTCCAAAACAGCAGGTCAGAATTTTAAGTGATAAAATTTTTAAATTTTGTTTTTGCATGGTGTGTAGATTATATTAGCTTATACGATTTTTAAGCTGATAAATTATATGATTGTAGAATTACTAGTTCTATTATAAAACAAATTTTTTTAGGAATAATAAATTCTAAATTATTGTTTTGTTGTCAGGTTGTTGTAACTATAAACGGTTGCTTACGTGACTGCAGTCGGTCTCCTTTAAGTCCTGTTTCTCCAATCGCATCGACAAGCAGTTAATATAACACACCATGGATCCATTTGTGCACCCACATCATCGCTAAAAGTCCTGCTATTCACATTGCAAGCATAGCTTCATTTAGCCCCATTCAGAAATGTTTGTCATGTCTATAGTGGGTGGCTTTCCACTAAGCGGCATCGCTGTTTTTTTGATGCCTATACGTGGACTAATAAATCACACTTTGATGTGTGCTAATAGAATGGCTGTGGCATGACCGTCAAGGGGCAGTTAGAAATAACCAAATCTACCAAGTGTTCTTAACTGACGCGGGCTTCATCGCATAAAAAAAATATATATCTAAAAAAAAAATTAAAAGATAAATAAGAGATTGCACATATTCACAAGTCATTTGTGCATTCTAGTATAGCTGCTATTTCCCAACACTATGCGCCTGGTGCTCAGGTCTTGTAAATTAGATTTTTTTAAATTTGGGAACAATTTTGAAGTAGACAATAGACTTGCTTAATGTGATTTTCTGTATAAGGAAATATGGATTGTACTTTTGGAGTTAAAACACAATCAGTGGGCCTAAGTCCTGTAAAAAGAAGTCTCTAGTGTTCTAAAACGTAAAAACAAAGTGTTTTTGTGTGGTCTTATGGGATCCATTGTCTGTGCATTGCCTAAGACGTAAAAATCTATTTCGAAGAAAGTTTTTTTTTTTTCGTTTTTAATTTAAATAATATGTACATTCCCTACAATTTTGAAATTTGTCTTATTATGCAATTAAAGTTTGTGTTTTAAAAGTTGTACCAGTTTTCATTATTTGTTTTTATAAAGTTTCTTAATTAGCTTCTGGCCTAAAGATTTCATTTTGTATTCGTATTACTTCATATTTTTTAAAAAATTATCATTAATTACTGTTATTAAAAGCACATGCACATTGTTTATAGCGAGACCTAGTTTTTTCTTCAATTTCTATTCTATTTATATCGTTAAAAATGCCGAGGAATAATTAGATAATACCTAACATGTCTCATTCTCTCTATTTCTCTAACTATGTATTTCTCAAACTTTCTCTATAAGATATCTTTATAATAATATCTTGTTTACTTTAAAAATTTACAGTTTTTGGAAAAAAAAGAAAAAGAAAAATACAGTCTTTTAAAAAAATAACTAATTTTATGATATTCTGCTACTTGTCCGAAGAAGCGAGCTTATAGAACCATTGAATTGCTAAGTTCTTTTCTTTCTTTTGTTTTCATAGTAATAGAACAAACATTACCTATTCGGGGGGGAAAAAAAATAAAATTAAACAATTAGGAACTTTATCACCGCCATTGGATGGGCAGGCAATCCGGCCATTTATTTTAGATTTTGTAAAAAAAAAAACAAGAAAAAGAAAAGAAAAAACAAGAAAAAATGTAAAAATAAATTAGAATAATCTACATCATTACAATCATTAACCTTTAATCGACTGGTCTTAAATTTAGGATCTAAACAAATAAAGGGGTTGTACACAAATTCGATTATGATTAAAAAAAAAAAAAATTGAAAAATAAATTAAAAAAAAAAAAAAAAAGGGAAAGAAAGCTTGTTGTGGATGATACCCAGGCACAGTAGGCTCAATGAGTCTGTCGCATGCACCTTGTTCAAGGCTAATCGCCTTTCACTGCCACAGCACAACTATTTGTAAATAGATTATAGAATACAATTTCTTTTATTTTTTGCAAAAAAAAGGGTTAACTCAGAGTGGACATTATAAAATACCATACATGAATATATATATGTATATAATAATATAGCATAGCGTCCTATATGTATATAAATATATATATTATGTATTATACCTATTATTACTATTATAAAAAAGACTTAAGATAAAATTATTCAAATATCGAATAATGTATAGTACAGTACTACTAAAGTACCTCAGCTCTGGGGTTCTAGCTTTATAATAATATTGTATTGTCGATATAAAAATATATAAATATTATACAGTATACATACGGTTTCGAGCTGCGATTTTTACTATGTTAATGAACCGTTTTGGGACTAAGGAAACATGCCCAGTGTTCGTTTGACAAAGTTATTTTGCTTTCTTCAGCTTAGATTTCTAATAAAATGTCACTTTCAAAGGAAAATCAAGCTTAGACAAAAGGAATTTAGTTTAGATAACTAATAGAAAGAATTGTTTTTATTATTGTTATTATTCGAGTAGGTGACAAATTGTGATAAAAAAAAATTGACAATTTGACCTGATTTCGATTGACATTCCAGCCCAAGTTGCGTTATGGTAGCTTTGGGAATTCTAAATGTTTGAACACTTATGTTACATCGGGTTTTGAATGTTTGTGCTTATAGTGAAAGGACATGTTTAATGTACAAATAAAAATATTAAAAAAAATTGTTGTGTAATAGTCATTATGTACGCATTCTTACAGAATACATTAAAAATATTTGTATATTCCTTGTTGATATGATGTTTTTAATGTACATACAATTATTTTAAACCTGTATAATTTTTTAATTTATACATTTGACTTATAGCTTGTTTTGTGCTTAAATTGTTTATACATGTACAGAATTATTATTAAAAAAAAAAAGTCAAAGCACAAAAATTTTGTTTTGTATCATAAAGCGTTTTGTGTGATAAAGTGTAATATTAAAAGAATTAAAAAAATACACTCAAATTTAAACTATATTGTTTAATGTTTAAAAATAAAATTGTTCAGATTAATCAATTTTTTGATTTTATGTTGCGTGGGGAAAATATTTTTTGAAAGTCTAAATAAAAAAATAAAAAAACATTTTCTCATTATGGTGTCAGATCTAAATGGTAATGCACTATAAATCAGAACGAAACAAATAGGTAAATTATATATCAAGAAAAAAAGACGAGGGGAAAAATGCTAGAAAGCAACGCCTTTATTTTCTATACCACGAGTGGGAAATAAATCCCCGAAATGTATGCTCATTACGATCCATTGTTTCTCATTGTAATCGCAATATTTTTCTACATCTTCACAAATTGTCTGTGACTTTCAAATCTTCCATTTGTCCAAAATCAGTACAGAATTTCAATATAATATCGATCGTTAAACAATCGTTAGGTCATTTGTAAATAGTAATTATTGGAACTATTACTTTATGCTCAACGATATGACCCATTTGTACATATGCTTGTACATAAAAAAAATTGTTATTAATTCCAGGCACTTAGGCCCTACGTTGACCTCAAATAAAGTAGTTCTTTCATTTCTTAAAATTTTTATGAAGGGTTTGGAAGTTACAGTAGATGCTTTTGGTAACTATGGCAACCTGTTATCCTTTCCAAAAGTCATTTTTGCACTGCTAAGTATTTAAAAAAAAAATTGTTCATTTAGTCCTCTCAGTGATAATCTGATCTTTATTCAAAAAAATACCTTCCTGATAATTATTTAACTCTGTCCAATCCTGTGATAAAATATTAAGAAAAAAAAAGGTAAAAACAAAATATCCGGCAACTCTTGTAATTTTAACATTTGTTGTATTTAAATCTCTTTACAAAGTATATGATATTTATGCTTAAGGCACTGCAGAATTTTTAAGAAAAATCAGTATTTGATCTGGCGTATGATCTGATAAGACTATTGAATCTTTTATATGCATTTTTTTTTAATATAAAATGCAAATGAAAGAAAAATCATTGAAATTTTTTTTGAAATTGTTACGCTGGTTTACAATGAATGAGCGATTTCAAGCTCAGCTCAATTTAATTTAGGAAATTTATTCCTTTTAACATGTGACTTACAAATACATTTTGGAAGAATCAATAAATGTTATGTAAGTGGCTTTTTTATTTTTTTTCTTCTCTCTAAATTCCCAATGGTATTTACAGTTTTTCAAAATGAGCATGGGCTTCCATTTATGTATTCATACTAAATGATAAAGGGCTTTCGATACATAAATATATATATTAATCTTGTTTAAGAGATGTAAAATCTGTTTTATATTGATAATTAGATAATTGCTTATTAGTATTACATGAAAATCTTGCACTAAAAGCCAACCTTCTTTTATATTAAGGCCACATTTTTTCCCTTCAATCTAATGTCTTTAAAGTGTCTTATAAATTTTTTTAAGCATTAAACCATGAAGAGCATGCTGAGAAAAAAATGCCAGCATGGGCATTCTATTAAAATGTGAATATAATTGTGCTCTTGAAAGTGTTTATTCACTCCTAATTGTCTAAAAATGTGTTTAAATGATGAATAAAAGTATTTTTAAGTCTGAATTTAAATATTTCAAGTGAGGGAAACACCCTCAAATCAGTGAAATCCAAAAAGTTCGAATTGTGTTTTTTCCCTTTTGGACAGACCATGTTGAATTTGTTATTGATTTTTTTATTTCCATTATTTATTGAATATGTTTATAGTATTGAGAACAATGTATGATATAATAAATGTATCTTTCTTAAGTAACGCGGCCCGTATTCTTGGGCTTGTGTTGATATTTGGAGGATGCAGTGTTTTTTGCCCTTCAAAATATTTTAATAGCATAAAAATACCAAACCTCCCACATATGGTCTGTATCACTAGCTCGTCGACAAACTTAGCCAGGTTTTGAGCAGATCTTGGGGACAGAGAAAGTTCAGGGATCTAAAATCTCGGAGTACTAAAATTCCCATTTATGATTTTATCACTGGCTTGTTGATCCCCCACGACTGCTTCGGAAATGTCCCATCAACATTCAGATTTTTACAAAATTTATTGTTCAGAATTTACCTGCTGTACTATTTATTTTTATTTATTTATTTTTTTTGGGGGGGGGGTTTATGCTGGCATATTACCCATGAAGTTTTCTATTTTCATTTTACTGTCGAGCGGGATCGGCCGACCAGGACCAGGCTCATTCGGCTCCATCATCTCATCTTCTAATTTTTCATGGTTGAAGATAATCAAAAAGAAATGTTTATCGACTTTAGAAATCCGTAGATTATGTTGAAAGCTGATGGATTGTTGCTTATTAGGACAGATTCTAAGTTTATTGGTTTGGAAATGTTTGGGACTTTGCTCAGATTTTTTAGCAGTTTGTTTCTTTCATTTTTATATTCTGGACATTCAAAAATTATGGGAAGGATTTGAAGGGCAATCGGAAGTGGGACAGTTCGGAGACGATGCCAAACCAATTTTCTTCTTGTAGCTACCCCATGATTTTGTGAGATGATCATGAGCTAGGCCATGATTTGTCTTCAGTCTAAAAATAGTAGAATAGAACTTTGACATTCCTTCTGGGCTATCACCTTCCGAAAACCATGGTTTTTTCTTGAGCTCAGGGAACAGTGACCTGTAATAATTGCCGACATTTGATGCGTTGTATTTTTCTTGCCACAGATTTCTACAAAACTTTTCCAAAAAGTTTTTCCCGTCATCTTTAGGAATTTTAATGTCAAGGGTTGGACCTGATGTTTCAGCCTCCTTTGCAAGAGCGTCCACCGTTTCATTTTGCCATAAGCCTGCATGCCCTTTCACCCAACACAATGCCACCCTTTTTCCCATGATTTTTGTCTCAAGCATTTTCCTAAAGATTTGGGCAAAAATATAGTTTCTGAATCTATATTCTGGGGTAATGTTATTTAACCTTTCTACAATGCTTCGACAGTCTGTGAGGATACAAAATTTAGAATCACCCAATTTTCGTATGCAATCGAGAGCGCTACCTATTGAAATTCGTTCTGCTGTATAAACAGACATTGAAGTTGGAAGCGAATGTTGTTCCTTGTATTGATGTTTAGGGTCAAAAAGGGCATAACCTGTTTTGCCATCGATGGAAGAGCCTTCAGTAACTACGTACACATGTTCCAGATATATCTTGTTAATCGGCTAGGAATTCTTTTTGAACAATATGCGAGTCGAGCTGGGAATAATCTTTAAAAAATGTTGTCGAAATTTTTAATTAGTACCTCGTACTCCATCTGATGGGGTCCACAGGGCTTTTAAAAAGGGAGTAGATGAAAGGAACGGACTGTAGGAAGGGGGATTTCTTTTTTTGGTAAAAGGTTGAGGTCAGAACTTTTTCAGTGAGTGTAACTATTTTATTAAATATAGGACTTTCCTGTACTATATATAAAACTATATAAATATGATGATTTTACACCTTTCATGTATTGTAGATGGATTGGTGCTGGAGGAAAATGTTCATGTGCAATAAAACAATATAGAAAAAAATTATGGGCAATATAAATTGTGTCGTTTGATCATTTTAATTGCTGTAATGCTTTCTGGTTATATGGTTTTATTCTCTGTCTTGTTTAATAAAAAACTTATGACAGCTGTCACATAAATGATAATACTAAAAAGATTTATAATACAAAATAAGGCTAGACAGACTGAAATTTAACAAGTACCATAATGAATGAAGGGTTTATTATTTACCGTCACAAAACCTTTAATAATTTAGCAAAATTTCACCTAATTTTGTTCAGCAGAGTCATATTTAATCAACTGCAGCCTAGTGGTTTAGGTTATTAGAAGTCAGCCTATTTCTCATGGTAACCAATATTGATCTATTTTGTAAAACATCATTGTCTAATGTTTCGTTAAGATCACAAAGCTTTGTTATATCCTGTGTCCTTTAGGCCTTTGTGTTTCCTCTTTCAGGAGTTGAAATCTCACCTTGCATACTACTTCGCACCAACCAAGTTTTATTTCTTTGTATCAGTACCTCCACAGGTTTGTTTCTGCTGCTCTGAGTCTATACATAGCCCTCGAGTCAGCAGTCCTACTACACTCAGTACTAGTCACCACATGTCTTAGGTTTAGTAGTTTTGCCATTAGTTTCTGTGATGGCATTTAATTGGGTTTTTTCGTATACTCTGCCCTGGAATACATTCTCCTCGAAATGAGTACTTATTCATAACACATCTGATGGATTTAAATTTTTGGCATTTGGTATTCCGCAAAAGGGGTCAGGGCTGTTCGATGTTCTGATTGAACTTTCCTTTTTCACATGTAAGTATAATGTTAAGGTGTTGTATTTTAATTCTTATGTAGGGATTTGCATCAATCTATTCTCGAGTCCGAAATATCTTGAGTGGGAGCCGGAAGCTGTTAATGTACAGTGGAGGGCACACTGGTGTATTTTTCCTCATTCAGTCCTCCACGTTTTGCATCAATCTTTGATCACTAAGTAGAATTCAAGTTAGAAGACAAAATGGCAATATCATCTTCGTATAGTATTGGGATTTATAGGAAAGACAGCAGTACAAATGGTAAAAAGGGTGGGACCAAATAAACTCCCTTGTGGGACGCGAGCTTGTGTTGGGCTGATGTCTGTTTATTCGTTGCCTCAACTCACTCTCAACCAGTGGTCAATAAAATATGGATTTCTGGGACAATGTAACAAGTAGTGGGTACTGCCTATGAAAAAACAAGAAAAAAAGAAAGGAGTGCGTAGGAAGCATTTAGGTTACAAAGGATGCTTGGATGCCAAATCCAGGAACGCACCTAAACAGTACTCTATGACCTCAAAAGTGGATGAAATGGTATCAGTGACTCTGAAACCTTTCTGGATCGTGGAATGATTGGGAAGGAACCGAATTGGTAAGAAAGAACAATCTATGTGAATCAAGGATGGGTGTTACGTTTCAAGCATTCTGTGTATTTTGGCCGTTAAAGGAAGAAGGCTGATGGTCCGTTGGAGGACATGTGGTTGAAGTTTTGCAAGCTTTATGAATGAAATGACGACGGAATAGGAGAAAGTAGCTGGGGAAAAACTATGGCCTGCTGAGGAATGTTTCAAAGTACAATGGGCCTAGGCGTTGACACGGCGATCATCACTGTAAGGTAAAGGTCCCGGGTTCGAATCCAGCGGCCCCGCATTCGAACCCGACATACAAATGTTTTTTGTTTTTTTTCAAAAACACCAGAACTCCGAGGGTTCAAATAACCTGTTAGTCGAAATACCCTCGTAAGAAAAAAAAAAGAAAGTACAATGGAGGAACTTAACACATATTCCCACCGGGTTGTGGGTTCGATTCCCACCGTCACCTCTGGCCCTTTTTTTCACTGTCCCCCCAATATGAACACATACAAGAATTCGTCACCATGGTTCATATGCATAGGTCATAAGGCAAAAAAAAATACATATTCAAAAACAAATATACAACAAAACAAATATACAAAAAAAACAAACTCATATTCAGGGGATTTTCTACTTGGGTATTTGCGTATTTAGTACTTACTTCAGAAGATTTCCTCATACACCAAAACAACATACAATAAACTGTATAAATTTTTGTGAAGTGCAAAAATAAAAGTATAACAAGAAAAAATAAGTGTTGTACATAAAGTTAACTATGTAATAATTATTTTGTTCAAAAATGGTTGTATATTAATTATTCCAAATTAAAAAAAAAGTTCAGAAGAAACAAATAAAACAAACTTTTCAAATGGTGGAATATGACTGTTCAGTGGTGATCGTTGATTTTTTTTTTTTTTTTAGAAATGTTGATGTGAGAAAATAATAAATTACCATTAAAAATAAAAATGTCCCTGTTGTTTAATGATAATCGCCAAATTGATATTAATAATTTATGTGTAGAATTTAGTGACCGTTGATCAATGATTAGAGATCGTGAGATGAGGTCCGGTGTGATTTAGGTTTCAGAAAAACATTTTCTTTATCGTGCCAACGTTTCGATCTTTACTGAGATCATCTTCAGCGCCTGGGATTTATAAACATTGTTTAAATTATACAAATACATGTAAGATGTGAATATGAATTTATACAATGATGTATACAATATAGAAATTTCAGGTTTAATCGAAATATTTGTACTCATTCAAAGTATGTGTTCTTTGTGTAGATGTGTCCTGTTGTGTTTTTTTTTGTATGTGTTTCACTTTGAAATAGTGGGGAAGAAAGAAGGATTTTTCTATGAGGATTCGGCTTCTTTGAGGTGAAAGGAAAAATGGAAAAAAAGGTGTAATGGTTTGTCGTTCGGGCCTAGATATTAATAATTTAAGTGTTATTAAACTTTTATTGCTACAAAATAATACAAGATTTAAACAATGAATAATATAAATGTAATTCACGAATAACAATCGTACAAAAAAAGTGGCTTTCTTATATTTTGGAGAAAACCTTAATTTAGGCATATGGATATATATAGACATAGTCCACTTACGAAAGTAAGCAGTACTGAATTTAATTATTGAATGATGATAATTGTCCACAAAAATGTCTTTATATATATTTTATACATGGTTGTCGACTTGTTTGTCGATATCGTCGACAAAAATGGGTCCTGGGCCGAATTTTCCCGCTTTGGTTTCGACAGGGTCGTGAGAATACATCTCCCTGAAGTACTTGCTGGCTGAAGCTAAGGCGTTTCTGGTTTCGTTGAATTCGTGGACGAACAGAGATAGCCGGCCTAGTACGAAATTATGGTTGTCCTGAATTTGATTTATGTTACTTCCTATATTGTCCAGCTTGGAAGCCAACTGATCGAACTTTTCCTCGCTCTTAATTGTAAAGTGATCGGTTTCGTTTTGTAACATATCGAGGACCTTGGCCGATGTAGTAATCTGCTGGTACATGACGCTGATTTGCCTCCAGACCTGGCTTATCTCCTTTTCGAACTGCTTGCTCAAGTTGCCCACGGATTCTTTTTGGAAGTTGACTATCACGTCCGAGATCTCGTCGAACTCTTTGTTTACGGTGAAGTTCAAGTCGACGTTTTGCGTGGTCAGGACTTGTTGCACTTCCTGCAACATCCGGTGAACGCCGTATTCGAACCGTTTCCTCGTGTCCATGACGTTTTGCGACGTTTGCACAAGGACGCTTTCGATGTTTTGCACGGTTTTCGAGTTTTCTCCCAAGTTCGTGACGGCGGCTTGGATATTTTCAATTGACCGGCTAGTTTCGTTGACCAAGCTCATCACGGAGGTGGTAATCGCGTTAGACTGTTTTTTGACGATCTCAGCAGTATGATCGAACCTCGATTCGCATTTGGCCTCTCCTTCTTTTAATTTCGCCATCATTTCATTTCTAAACGAAACGATTTCGTTGATCGTGGCATTGTCCCTATCTGAAGTTTCAGGTATCGTGTTAATAAATTCGAATTTTTGCTTCAATTCTGACAAAATCGACTTCCTATCTTTCTGCGCTTCGGCGTCCTTCGCCACCAGTTCGTCTTGCTGGCTGGCCAAATGCGAAACGCTCTTTGACAGTGAAGAGACTTCAGTCTTAACTTCCTGGACGAGGGTCTGAAGTCCGTCAATTTTTAGTTTCATGGTTGTTTCCAAGAGGTCCATTTTGGTAGGACACGCTTCTTGTCCGTCTACTACCGTTTGAAGTTTGTCGGACAAAACCTGCATCGCGTCGTCCGAGAAACCCTTTCTAGTTTCTTCCTGAAACACAAACCATCCATATCATCTTGCCAAAGAATATACAAAAAAGCATGTCCAGCCGTTGTTCATTCTTTTTATTAAAACAATGAAATAAAAACTGTTTTACTGTTTTTTAAACCTTATAATTATACATCCTTCAATTTTCAACCTGCCTGAAGAGTACGCATTCCAACTCTTAGAGAACAATTGGCCGAGGATGACACAGGTGCGGTATCGAAAACGTACGATTGTTAAAAGTTGAAGAAATCTACTTCCCTACCACATGCTGAATACAAAAAATAACCCAGGAGAAAATAAAAGGATAAAAAGAAAGTAAAGACAATTGAAAATTTTGTTAGAAGTCCTTTGAAAGGTAAATCTCGACCGTTTCTAGTCAGATTTCAATCAGACTAAAATATGAGCTATAAAAATAAAAAAAATGTATAGACCCCAGAAGTCAAAAAAATACCCCAGACTACCAATTTGGCCCAAAATATCCAACAATAGATGAAATTCACCGAATGACGGTTGTGACAACAAAAATCCACTGGAAGAACTTATTTTTTACCATATTTTCCTTCATGCTTTTTGTAGGCTTTTGCGAAGTTTTAGCATAAAGGACATAAATAAACTCAACTAGAGGATACTACGAGAAAAGTATGTAGAACACTTTCTACTTAAATGAGGGACATTTTAATTTCAGACAAGACCATCCGTATTAAGAACATAAAAAATAAAGTTGGGAGTGCTCCAAGGGAGCATACCAAGTCCAATACTTTACTTGCTATACTAATGATTTTCCTGGATGGCGTAAAAATTGCAACGTTTCCAGATAAAACATCCAGTGGTAATGCCTAAAAAGGCGTGTAGCAAAATAAAGGGTAAAAAACAAGAAAAAATAAGGCTCAATCAGCTTAAGTTTTGCAAAAGATGGTTTTACTCACACACGTTTTAGACACACGATACCCCCCCCCCAAATATGAACACATACAAGAATTCGTCACCATGGTTAATATGCATAAATCATAAGGCCAAAAAAAAGTTTTAGGCAGCTAAAACTTAAAAAACTTACGCGTAACACCATCTTTTTATTAACACCTAAATTAGGTATCAGTATCTCCTCCTCTCTTGGCAATAACACCTCGGTTTTTTCAGGCGGAAATCTGGGCCATTTATGTGTGTTGTGGAACACGTATGGAAAATAAAATCAAGGGAAAAGGTAGAATCATTTCTGACAGTCAGGCTAGTCTTAGGTTATTACAAAAAGATTTGTCAATATCTAGACTGGTGGAGGAAAC
Source organism: Cimex lectularius (assembly GCF_000648675.2). Classification (NCBI taxonomy): domain Eukaryota; kingdom Metazoa; phylum Arthropoda; class Insecta; order Hemiptera; family Cimicidae; genus Cimex; species Cimex lectularius. The sequence continues at coordinate 188,920 of NW_019393020.1, read as the reverse complement.
TACAGATCTTACCAATAGGATCTCTTTCAGGTTCGAGAACAAGGTAACCCTTATTTGGATACCAGCACATAAAGGACACTATGGCAATGAAGAGGCGGATAGCCTGGCCAAAGAAGGTTCTAATACTGGTCGGGCCACAACCGGTATTACCCCACTCTATAAGCACAGCGAAAGAGAGTATCAATAGCTGGGGCATGAAACAATTACTTAAAGAATGGAATCTGTCCCCTGGAAGGAGATCAAACCAGCAGAATCGAAATGGATATTCTCTAACTCAAGGAAGGGAATTAGGAGGCTGATAGGTATCCTGACGGGCCACTGCCCACTGACAAGACACCTCTCCGTAATCTCTCCGTAATGGGTATTCTACCAGATCCCTTTTGCCGTTTTTGCGAAATAAAAGAAGAAACGGCAAGGCACTATCTCGCAGAGTGTGATAGATATGCTAGGTCTAGAGTTGAAATCTTTGAAGAAGAGGACATCACCAAATCACTCCCCGAGATTAAATGGTTCAAAATCTTGGGGTTTGTGAACAGGTCCAAGAGGTTTGTGCAGGACACGTGAGCCGACCAAGTCCCGGACCTTTTAGGGACGGGGTACGAGTCTACCCAGGCATTTAACCTCTCGGGTCTTGGTCGCCCACTCTGCATAATGCATATAACACTATATTTTCCAAAAAGTGAATTGTCATATTCACTCCACCTCATTTGTATCAATCAGCTTATGTACATATAAATTTTACATATAAAAAATTGAACTTAGGATGGAACCGTACTTACAGCGTAAAAAGCTAAATACCTAGGGATGATCCAAGATGCCAACATGAGATGGAAAGAGCACGTAAAAAAGGTCAAACATAGGTTTAAGACATAAACAACTAGGTCCGTTGATAGTACCTTACAAAAAGTTACATTACCAAATAATACACAGTAATTATCAAAGCCTACCATATGGTATTCAACTATGGGGGAATACCAAATTAAATAATAGGCAAATTACTTACACTTCCAAATAAATCTACTGCAATTAATTCTGAGGTTATGAAATCGTTAACAAGTATTTTTTAAATATATCAGGCTTTCAATTTATTTTAAATTTATGGAGCTCTGGTAGTAAATTGTTCAATAATGTTGATTTTTAGTTGTGACTTTTCTTCGCTTCATGAAAAAACGTTGGGTACATTACCTAACGCATCCTTAACCATAACTTACACATAACCTTACCTAACCTATGCGCAATCGCCAGTAACGCAAAAACAATCACTCAAAAAATTTGTGAAACCAAAAATATATTCACGTAAAAAAAAAAACTTATAAAACCATTAACATATTCATTTTCACATGGGCTCGAACTTTTGGAGTACAACCTTAACCAAAGTTAAACATTACGCAAAGTGTGCGTAAAGTCCTAATTATTTGGGCTTGTAAATTACTTTGGATACTAGTGGCAATTAATTTACCCCTTATATTGAATCTATTTAAATAAACAAACAAGTCCTGAATCTAAGCTAAGCCAAATCCAAACGTTTATGGCCAAAATCGTTTGCACCACTAACAGCTCCTTAATCAAACGAGGTGGTCTGCGGACTGAAGAACCTGAAATTTGATCGATACCGATCATTTTGGTCTGGCTATCTTCGCTGGTTCAATCTGTCAGTCAGTTTGAGTTATTTTTGTCAGTCCGTTTTTATAAGGTCATGAAGGATAAGGACATGCATTCGGAAGATTTGTTTATATGAATTTTCAACAGTCTCGAAGTTGAGGTCACTTTATTCCTGGCAAATCCGAACGTACCAAGGCCTCTGATCCTTCTCGATACTCTGGGAGTGTCTGAGCTCTTTTCAGCTGCGGTTTGAAACTGGTGACCATGTTGGACATTCTTATTGGTCTGAATAGAGTTAGGAAGTTTAGTATCAGGCTTGGATGAATATTATCGAATAAATCTGGTTTGGAAATATGAGATTTTTTCTTAAGGACAGCGAGGGGGGAAAGTCTGGCTTTAGTTACAAAAACAGCGAGGATAGGAGGACCAAAATGATCTTAGCTTAAGGCCACACCTTAAGTCTCGTTTGACGCTTAATTAGAATGAAAATGTCATGTACGACTAAAGCTGAAGGCTTGGGGATAATGGACTTTTTGGCAAAACTGTTGTTAATTCCAAGTTTTATTATGAGAAGGGAATCTTCAATTTTACTGTTTGAAGATAAATAAATTTTTGAACAGCATCAAACCTGTCATTTATTCCCACCTTAATTTTCGACTTTTCCTCTAGATTTTCTATCCTTTCGTCCAGGATGCTGAGCTTGTTGATGATGTTGCGAAGGAGCCCGTCCTGGGCTCTTTCCCTCGCGTCCAAACCGCTGAGCGCCTTGCGCAAATGTTCGCCCAGTTGCCGTTCCCTGTTTTCGTGGCGTTCCAGCTTTTCGATCGAATCACGTAGCAGATGGACGAAACTTATCATCCCTTCTTTGATGTCTTCGTGCCTGAGGGTTGGCTTTCTTAGCGGACTTTTCGAGAAAAAAATTGAAATTATGTAATAATATTTACGTCACGGTTCTCGCTCCTGCGTTCTCTTTTGGGAAAAAGAGGACTAGTAAGATTATCAGTAGCTTCATGGCTCTTCCTACAGTTTACCTGTAACATTAAAAAACACCAATGAAAATTAATAACTATTCTATGGTATCTTTTTGTAATTTACGTTTAGGGGTCTGAATTTGACATCATCAGTCAGCAAACCCGCCACGAAAAATTCTGACAGGACTAAATATGTAGACCAGGATGTTTGAAACATCCTAACTACACTTTTCTTACCTTCTTAAGATAACGCAGGAAAAAATCGTGAGTTTATATGTTTCCTCATATTGGACGCGTTATTTGTATATGTCTTGATTTTTAAGTATGACCTTTTTTTTTTGTTTTCGCAACGTGTAGTTTGGTCGTTACCGATCATTTTGACCTGCCTACCACTTGATGGCTAGAGCGTTTTATCAACGCGCAGACCATTTGGGAAAACACTGTTTTAAACTTGTTATTTTTGAGGATTCGGTGTACCTTTGGCTGGCTTATTTTGCATAGTTGATTATCTTTAATTGCCCGTAAATGATCTTAGATATTTGTGTGTGGTTTATTTTTCAGTCTGACCCCTGTTCTCAAGTATTGTCGATGTTTTCCTACTGTGTATGTCTATTTCCCTACAGCTTTAAAAACTCCTTTCTAAATGTGCCCTAAACTAAAAAATCTCTGTACCCCAGGTTGCCTCCGTTGAGCGATTGGTAGATATTCTAAGATGATGTGTGTGGCTATTTCGTCCTCCTCATTGTGTAATCTCTAAATGGGATCATCATTGAATATACTCATTAGTTTTTTCAGTTCCCAGTGACCGGCAATAGTCCTACTGCTACTCTGAGTTTTGTCCTCTCTAACTAGCAACTAGTTTGCCACTTTTGATGAGGTTTATCGGTTTGCAGTATCCACTTCAACTTTTGTTTCTTTGGTTTCTGGGGTACGAGTCTACCCAGGCATTTAACCTCTCGGGTCTTGGTCGCCCACTCTGCATAATGCATATAACACTATATTTTCCAAAAAGTGAATTGTCANATGTGGGTGGCTATTTCGTCCTCCTCATTGTGTAATCTCTAAATGGGATCATCATTGAATATACTCACTAGTTTTTTCAGTTGCCAGTGACCGGCAATAGTCCTACTGCTACTCGGAGTTTTGTCCTCTCTATCTAGCAACTAGTTTGCCACTTTTGATGAGGTTTATCGGTTTGCAGTATCCACTTCAACTTTTGTTTCTTTGGTTTCTGGATTGGAGGATACTGTATCTGTTTTTGTGATCCCAAGTTCTGGGACTATATGGCCGGTTGTATTTTCGTTGCTCAAAATTCCTTCCTGTCCTAACACTTTTTTTTTTACAATGGATACCAGGAACTGGAGGAGTTCCCTCATGAGCACCGCAGTTGTACAGCTTATTATACTTTATCCCTGGCTCCATTTTTTGGGGGCTCGCAACACAAGTGTGAATTTGAGCCCCCGGTGTGCCGGTGTTCTTCCATCGAAGAAATTCATTTTTGAAGGGGGTTGGGTCCAAATTCAGGGTCGATGAGATCTGATCCCGCTCCTTCCATTGGTGAGTGCCATGTCAATTTGTTTCAATTGTGGCCAACGGTCCCCTTAGGCGTCAGAAAAAGTCCAGAGGCGACGGTGAGGATCGAACCCACGACCGCGGGATCTACTAGCCGAGAGTCTGACGCCTTAACCACTCGGCTACCGCGGCCCCCGTCCTAAAACTTAAGATGTCATTAAGTTCATGTTGAACCAGCACTGGGTCTGTCTCCATTTGCGGGCTTTTTGAGTTATTCAAACGCGTTTCGGCATTGCTCCATCTTCAGGAACTAAGGAAGACGGAGTGTTTCTCACTGAAGATGACGCAATGCCGGAACGCGTTTGAACAACTCAAAAAGCCCACAAATGGAGACAGACCCAGTAAGTGATCCTGTCTCGGTTCAACATGAATTCGCTGACAAGCAAAAACATCAACTCTATCATCAGGTTGTTACGTTCCCCAGGTTTGGAGATTTTGAATGCCTTTACTGACTAATTTTGATGTGACCTTTTTACATGCAAATGCTTTAAAGGCTAATTGGCTGTCTTACCTTACGAGGATGTTTTGTAGTGTAAACCTTTTTTAAGATCGATTCACTAGTTTTTGTGGTCCGCTTGACCAATTAGTATCATTCAGTTAATTAAGGGTTTTAGTTGAGATAAAAAATGCAGTGTCACGAGCGGGATTCGAACCCACGACCTTCGGCTGACGCCGCTACTCTACCACTTCGATCCACTCGGGCACTAACTTCCCATCTCAGCCGAAGGTCGTGGGTTCGAATCCCGCTCGTGACACTGACTTTTTTATCTCAACTAAAAACCTTAATTAATTGAATTTTTTTAGATTTTCTAAAGCACAAACACTGATAGCTTGAAAAATTGTCGTACTTCTCTAATGATTTCAATTGAGCTTGTTACAGAAAATACATGATCTGGTTCTTTCTTTTGTATCTGTAGTATGTATCATCTGTATACCATACCATTGACTCTGATTCCTCCTGAACTACTTCCTCTGAGTTCTACTTTTTTATAGTCTGCTGTGAAATCCGGAATCGTATAGTACTTATTTCTAGGAATCGGAGCCTGATTTTATTTATTGTTTATTTATTAGCTCCGAAATATTTAGTCTCTATCCAATTCGATGGTTATTCCTTGTATAAATGTGCCCAATGGAGAGCAAATTTAGCAGCATTTCAATGCGGTTGACGGGGTTGTTTTCAGTGACCCGTGATGCCTAGGTTTGACAGTCTTTCTATGCTGCTTTATGTTTGGCTAGCTTGTTTTTGTTGAGCTTTGGTCCACCAGATTAAAGAGCCATGGGATATTTTAGGGTCATACCACAGCTAATAGGCTATTTTTCGTTTTAGTCCCCAAGATTTACCTAGGAGTTTCTTGTAGTCATTAGTGATATTTTGTGTTTTCGCTATGATGGTTCCAGGTGAACTTCTTATCAATGATTATCTCTAGGTATTTAACATCATTTTCTAACTTCAGCATCTCATTGTAGAAACATTGGTCAACTTTCATCTGAGATTTTTTTTCCTTTAGAAGGCTAGGGACATATGAGTTCTCGAACAAAATTGAATTTTTATGTTTTGGTTTTATTAGTTATAAAAGTATTTATTTGTTGCACTTTCCCTTTTTAGCTTCGTGGAGGCAAGATAGTTTGCTGATTAACGTATGATGTGGATGAAGAACTTATACAAGTTGTACTTGCTATCGGACTTTGTGAAGCTTGTCGAACCAGTTCACGAAACTTTCCTGCATCCGCCGGATTGTTTTAATTATCAGTAGAACCAGTCTTGAACTTTTTTTAAATAAGATATTGGATGGTCGAATGAGGACGTTTAACTAGCTTCCTTATTTCGCAATAGCTTAAAACTTGCTTTAACAAATAATTTTATTAAGTCTTTTCGGAGGATCTACGTACCTCTTCCGTAGATCCTCCGAAAAGACTTCATGTTTCCAGCAGGTCGATAATCTAGTTCATCGTTAAATAGTTTCATTATTTGTAATGGTGCTTATTTCTTCTGATTTTCGACACATCTTTCACAGATTATAAATTGATGTGAATTAGTAGAAATAATAATTAAAAATATTATCTTCTTCCTTCGTAATTTAGCCTTATCTCTTTGTTCAGCAATATTAATAATTTCTTTTTCCAACACGTTCATATATTTGTGACTATGTAAAAATAAAGGTAGATGATGAAAATAAAATTGTATATTGAAATACCACCCATTCACTCTACATTAAACTTAAACATCCTCGCAGATAAAAATGTGATTTATTTTAACTGAGCTTTCAACACTAAAAGTAATAGATAGTTGTGTAAAATCGGGTTTTGATGTATTTATTTTTATTTTTGTTTGAATTATTATAGTTCAATGACTACAACCTCATTAACCTCGGTTATCGTTCATTTTTGTCTGGTCGACCTTCAACTATTCGATAAGTCAAGCGTATTTACGATGGCACTCTCAAGACGATATTATTAAATTTGCATAGTGCATTTTGTACTGTTCCCGTTTCATCTGATTTTTTCCGGCATAATTATGTGTAGGTTACTGATGCGGATTCCAAACACCAAATGCCAAATTTTCTATGGTAGATTCCAAGCCATAAAAATTGCTTTTAGATAAAGGAAACCATTGCACCACATGCTTAAATTTAGAAGATATTTCTATCTTGCCATGCCCTTAGGTAGTACATGCCACATTTACTCATAGAATAGAATCATTTATTGTTTATGTATTGAGGAATGACCCATTGAGGCTGCTGAGAAATGGGCCAATGAACCCGAAACATACAAAATAAATTGGTTTTGGGCACCTTCAGCTAACCTAGTAGTGGAGTTCAGAAACCTCCAGTACCATCTGCAGCGTTATTGCACTCCATCAATTCTGATTCAGGTGACATCACTCTGTAGATAAAGGGTGGAGACTTTTTCGACGCGTCATAGGAAACTATTGCACCACCATCCAAAACCAACACATGGTTTTGGGGACCTTCATCTTACCTAGCAGTGGAGTTGAGAAGCCTCCAGGATCTTCTGTTTTGACACTACCACCAAAACTAATCTCCCAAAAGTTTAATCCTTAGAACTACCTACTTTCCAATCCAAATGAAATTAACCATACAACCCATTAACAAAAGTCGAAGCGTCTGCCTACGTCATATCGTACCATCAGCTTGTTCCCATTAGTTGGCAAAATCTTTGAAAACCACCTGGATCCCATTCTTGAAACCTCCTGTGTTATTCCATTCTATCATTCTGATTCAGATGACATCATACTGACTATTTCAGTCTTCTGCCTTTCTTGAGCAGAACGAAAACTGTTCGAGTGCTTTCTTAGCTTCAATCGAAAGTGAGATCCGGGCTTGATCCGAAAACTGAAGAACATCCTTCCATTCATTACATCATCATAAAAACTACATATCCGGAAATTTCTTTCAAGTACGATTCTGGACATCCTTTTCCTCAATCCACTATGCCGAAGCGGGTATTCCTCAAGGCAACATCCTTGGTCCCAGTCAGTGTGTATATACACTGCAGACATTCTTATCAATCTGATACAGTACTTCTTAGATTTAGAGACGATCCCTTTCAGTAAACCGAGGCCTAATAAGCGATTCTATTTCATAAAACACAGAATAGTTGCCATCATTGCAATTTCCCATCCACAGAAAGAATGTTGCTCGGGTGCACTTCTAAGCAAGCCTTTGATCGAATCTACCACCTGGGCTTATTCTAGAAACTCAAGGACATCATTCAGTTAACTTCTACCTTCTGATTAAAATCTGTCCGTTAGTAACTTTTTCGTATGAATAAGGACATTCTTTTCTCCTATCCACTATGCCAAAGGTAGTTTTAAGATGAAATCTTAATTTTCGTATCTGATCTGGTATCATAGTGTCTGTAGTTGTAGGTTTTCTATACACGTCTATTTCTATTAGGCTGTTTATTATGGACAGTTTTAGGTCTAAAAAGTTCAAACAACCATCTTGCCAATTTCCAATGTAAAATTTATATTACGGTGTAGAGAATTAATTAGTTGGAGGAATTCTTGCATAAAATATCGTCTACATAGCGTTTCTAGAAATGAACAGATTTAATTAATTTATTCTTTGATTTGAAAAGATTTTTTTCGAAATTATCCATGAATATTTCAGCACAAAGTGCGGATAATGGAGACCCCATTGGTAACCCTTTCATTTCGTAAAATTTATTATTGAATTTACAATAATTAGATAGTAGGCATATATTTAAGAGGTCTATTATATCATTTTTTACAAATTCATTAATAGAATTCTCGGTCAGTTTTTGCTTTATGAGTTTAGTACATTCTTCAATGGGGATATTTGTGAATAAATTAGTAACGTCAAATGATACTAAAACACAGTTGTTGGGTACATTGATGTTATTTAATTCTTTTATCAGTTCTAAAGTCGAGAGACGTGGTTGTAGAAGTCCTTCAACCTGATGATGAGCTAAAAGGCTCGAAATCCGGATCGTTGCAAAAACAACTTACTGTGAGTAGAAACTATCTTTTTCAACAGGATTGAACGCCACACTCACTCCATCATTTATCTTTTCTAGAACTTATCAAAGTCCTGTTGAAAGCCTAGACAGTAAGCGTACTTTCCTTTTTTAAAGCCTATCGGTATGGTATATGGTATGGTATTGGTGATAAGGACACTAGGAAGTTTGTGCTCCCCATGGAGCAGCCTTCTGGCTTTTTATACCTTCCTGGTTCCTTAGTTCAGTGCAATTGACTCTATCCTTCTCCTTAGAAGTATTAGGTCTTTTTCCTTCCCTAAGTTTTTTTTCTTATGTTAGGTTGAACCACCATTGAGCTGTTGCTTCGCAGAAGATGATATGGGTGACTGTTTCCTCCCCATTACATAATCTGCAGATGGGATCTTCGTTGTATATGCCCATGTCGTGTAGATGTTTTCTCAGATGCCAGTGACCGGTTAGTAGTCCTATCACTCGCATCAGTTTAGCCCTCCCCAGTTGCAGCAGTGATTTTGCTTTGTTGGGGGGTTGTTTCATCATAAGTTTACTGTGTCTAGCACCGCTGGAGTTTATCCACTTCTCCTTTTTGTTTGGATCCATTCTGCGATGGAGGATTCTATATTTGTTTTTGTTATCCCAAGTGTAGGTCTTCCAGATCCTCCTCTGGCCAGACTGTCTGCTTTCTCGTTAGACAAAATTCCCCTGTGCCCTGGCACCCAAGATATCATCAGGTTCTTGTGTTTCCCCAGGTTTTGGAGATTTTGGATGCATTCACTGACTGATTTTGATGTGATTCCTTTACATGCTAATGCTTTAATGGCTGCTTGGCTATCAGATCTTATGAGTATTTTTTTGCCAGTGTAACCTCTTTTAAGATTTTCCAGGGCCCAAGCATTGATGGCATATATTTCTGCTTGAAAGACGGAAGTGTACTTCCCTAATGAGTTTGATTGCTCATGTTTTGGGCTTGTACAGAAAACGCCTAATCCGGTTCCTTCGTTTGTTTTGGAGCCATCTGTGACTTGTTTGTGTAGTAATATTTTATTTTGTACAGTAAGGTTGGACCTACGTTCTTTCAACCAGTGTAGCGATACTATACAGACCTATTTCTGTCCTTTTTTTCTTCAAATTAAAGGCCTGCTTTATACCCAAACCTCTGTGCCCTGGCACCCAAGATATCATCAGATTGTTGTGCTTTCCCAGGTTTTGGAGTTTTTGGATGCATTCACTTACTAATTTTGATGTAATTCTTTTACATGCTAATGCTTTAATGGTTCCTTAGCTATCAGATCTTATGGGGATTTTTTTGTCAATGTAACCTCTTTTAAGATTTTCCAGGGCACAAGCATTGATGGCATGTATTTCTGCTTGAAAGACGGAAGTGTACTTCCCTAATGAGTTTGATTGCTCATGTTTTGGGCTTGTACAACCTATCAAAATGTTTTCATGTAACCAATATTTGACTTTTTAATTTAATTTAAAAGTCAGAACTTTAGTATTTTTAACATTAATTAAAGTTGTGATTCATTGGGAGGGACTTTTATTCGAAACTCTTAATCCCCAGTAGCATATTAAAGCATCGTTTAAGATGATGTCCGATAAGGACTGTTTTTTTCTTTTTATTTTTTTTATCCTCGGGCGTCTGTTTACACCCAGATCCTTCCACGCCTGCCTTTTATCCCAGTAGCTGACCCGAAGTAAAAGTGGAATAATATTTATCTTGGCTTAGCCTCCTAGTGGCCAATATTTCGTCTTTTCGGCTCTTAAGTGTCGGCCAGATTAAAAATAGAGGCTGAGTGCATTTTATGCCTCGAGCGTACAACCAGGCACACTTACATCTTAAATTAGATTTACAAAGGGTGTTTTATCCCTAAACATCCCCCACCAAGAAACACATTTCCATCTGGTAAAGGCCATTTCCTGTTTGAAGACTATGAATATCTCGACTACATCTGCAGATGGCTTTGAATAGTGGGCTGACCGATGACGAAACTGAAAGTTCGCAATTTGAGAATTTCGGATATAAACAAAACGGCAATTTAGATTTTGTGAAATAAAACCGAATCGAATAACAAGAAAGTGATAATTATTCTATTCAGTCAAAAGGGGGAAATGATTTTGTGCGTTGTCAGGATTATCTGATGGTCGTAAACGTCAAAACGTAAAAGCAATCCTTGTCAAAATACAACGATAAATGTATTTTTTTAACGGAAATCCTCACGGATTTATTATCAAGTTGTCGCATAAATAAAAACAGGATCGTGATCAGATTGCGAAACGTATCTTTCGTTTCTGACAACCCCGAAAAAATTCCCATGAAATGATATTTTACTATTTTTGTTTTGTTTTATTTCTCTTTTTTTAATGTAGATTTTTAACGTGGAAGGGATTTTTAGAACGACCCCTGAGATAAATTTAACGACACTATTCCGCTGTTATAAATCTTTTAGGAGATATTACATGAACACATTTAAGAATTAATTTTTTGTTTAAAAAAACCATGTTTTAACATGTAAATTTAAACAAGAGTCAAAAAATCATAGTTTCTTGCAATATTTTATTTAAAAAAACAGGTCTTTCCTATATGGTAAAGTTGTTTCGAAATAGTTGACCGTTTAGAATTGCCATTCAATTATGGAGTGAGAGCTAGTTTAGAATTCATTTCTTCGATAGTGGGCCGTAATTATTAGGCGAAGATCATCTGGAAAGAATCCTTCCAAGTTCAAGGGGGTTCTTTGCCTTCTCTCATCAACGCGCCTCTTACAATTTGACTTTTAAATTCGTTACTGCCGTACTATCACAATCTCGCGAATACTCCATTAAATCTGCGGACTTTTTAACGAACGGACACAAAAATGTTTTAATAAGTTGACTTGAAAAACAGGCAACTAGTTGGATTTGATATCAAGAATAATTTCGAGTTTTAAAAGGAATTGTTGCATATTAATACAGATCTAGTTTAGTAATTGAAAAATATCATATTTTTGGAGATTCCAGTTTGTTTCCGTGGTCCAGATTATTTGTAGTAATCGTGTACATGACGCTATGTTGTTTTAATGTTAGAGTTTTGATCTGTTCTCTATTTTGAGTAGTTTATATCATTTGGTCAGTTATAATATAGAGTAAAGAAATAATCCATTAATTACATTCCTACCTCAGCACTTCCTCACTGGGCAGAAAATCACGAAGACAATGAGGCTTAGAGAATTCGGCGTAAAAGGTGTTCGACTCCGAATTCGAGATACTAAGTAAAGAGCTTGAACAAAATTCAAGATTTTTGGACTGGCGTGGCTCGATTTGGAAGTCTGCGTGGATAATAAGGTGAGGACGAAAAGTCTGAACTGAAATGACTTTATTCTGAAGAGGTTGGAACGTTTGTTCGAACCACAAATTCAGTTCCTTACGTCCAGGGTTTCGACCTGTTGTAAGTAGTATTTCGTGTAGTAGATTCAGGATAAGATGTATTCGACTACGAGATCGAGATGAGGATATAGACGCATGGGTTTAGAGGTCATGGATAATGAACTTGGATACTAAGTAAGGAGCTTGAACAAAATCCCAAGGTTTTCGGACTGGAGTGGCTCGATTTGGAAGTCTGCGCGGATAATAAGGTGAGGACGAAAAGTTTGGATTGAAATGACTTTATTCTGTGATAGTTGGAACATTTGTTCGAACTACAAATTCAGATACGCACGTCTAGGTTGTAGTAGTGATGTGACAAGATGTGAGGGTTAATATCTGTTGTCAAGTAGTATTTTGAGTAGTTTATATCATTTGGTCAGTGAAAGTAAAGAAATAATCCATTAATTACATTCCTACCTCAGCACTTCCTCACGACGCAGAAAATCACGAAGACATTGACGCTTAGAGGATCCGGCATAAAAGATGGTCGACTAGGAGATTGAGATGAGGGTGTAGACTCATGGGCTTAGAGGTCATGGATAATGAACTTGGATACTAAGTAAGGAGCTTGAACAAAATTCCAAGTTTTCGGACTGGTGTGACTGTATTTGGAGGTCTGTGCGGATGGTAAGGCGAGTACGAAAACTTTGGACTGAAATGACTTTATTCTGTGGAGGTTGGAACGTTTGTTGGAACCAGAAATTCAGTTCAGTACGTCCAGGTTGTAATAGTGATGTGCAGCATGTGAGGGTTTTGATCTGTTGTTATGTAGTATTTTGAGTAGTTTATATCATTTGGTCAGTTATAATACAGAGTAAAGAAATAATGCATTAATTACATTCCTTCCTCACTGGGCAGAAAATCACGAAGATATTGACTCTTAGAGGATCCGGCATAAAAGATGGTCGACTAGGAGATTGAGATGAGGGTATAGACTCATGGGTTTAGAGGTCATGGATAATGAAGTTGAATATCAAGTAAGGAGCTTGAACAAAATTCCAAGGTTTTACTAAGTTCGAAGGAACTAACTGACTTTATTCTATCTAGTGCATTTTTCGTAGTATAACCTGGCCAGTTTGAATACGGTGGATGTTGGAATGTTTGTTTGAACCACAAATTCAGTTCCGCACGTCTAGGTTGTTGTAGTGATGTGGCAATAGTGACGGTTTCGATCTGTTGTTAAATAGTATGTTGTGTAGTAGATTCACGACAAAAAGGTGTACAACTAGGTGATAGAGATGAGTGTAATAGACTCGTGGGTTTAGAGGTCATGGATACTAAAGTTGGATACTAAGTATGATCCTTGGACAAAATTCCAAGGTTTTTGGACTGGTGTCGCTGGATTTGGAGGTCTGTGCTGATAATAAGGTTAGGACGAAAAGTTACGAAGTTCGAAGGATTTTGGCCCTAAATATGATCTGTTGTTAAATAGAATTTTGTATAGTAGATTCACCACAAAAAGGTGTTCAACTAGGTGATCGAGATCAGGGTCTAGACCCGTGGGTTTAGAGGTCATGGATAATAAAGTTGGATGCTAAGTATGGAGTTTGGACAAAATTCAAAGGTTTTTGGACTGGTGTCGCTGGATTTGGAAGTCTGTGCTGATAATAAGGTTAGGACGAAGAGTTACCAAGTTCGAAGGATTTTGGCCCTAAATGACTATTCTGTGGAGGTTGGAACGTTTGTTCGAACCACAAATCAGTTCCGTACGTACAGGTTGTAGTAGTGATGTGACAACACGTAGTTGTAGTGATGTATAATAAAGTTGGGTGTTAAATAAGGAGCTAGGACAAAATTCCAAGGTTTTCGGACTGGTGTGGCTGGATTTGGAGGTCTATGCTGATAATAAGATTGACTACGAATAGCTTGGGTTATAGTGCGAAGGATTTTGGACTGAAGTGACTCTATTCTGTGGAGGTTGAAACGTTGAAATCCAAGTTGTGATGTGTCAACATGTGAAGGTTTCGATCGGTTGTTAAGTAGTATTTTGTCTAGTTTATATCGTCTGGTCAGTTCAATTAGGTTATCAGAGTAAATAACTGATCCGTTAATTCCATTCCTATTGCAGTATATTCACTTCCCTCACTAGGTAGAAAATCGTGAAGCCATTGATTCTTAAGGATTCGGCATAAAAGGTATTGAACTAGGAAATGGAGATGAGGGTATAGACTAATAGGTTTAAGTGGTGGATACTATGTAGAGAGCTTGGACAAGATTCAAAGGAATTGGACTAGAGTGGCTCGATTTAGAGGTCATTGCTGATAGGATTGACTACGAAGAGCTTGGTCCACAGCTCGAAGGATTTTGTACTGAAGTGACTATTCTATGGAGGTTGGAACGCTGGAATCCAAGTAGTAGTGGTGATGGTCAACATGTGAGGGTTTCTCTCTATTAAGCAGTATGTGTAGAGATTAGTGACCGTTAATCGATAGTTATTCAGATGTCGTGAGATGCGGTCGGGAGTGATGTAGGTTTCAGAAAAACATTTTCTTTATCGTGCCAACGTTTCGATCTTTTATTGAAATCATCTTCAGGGCTCAAAGTGTTTGTCTTCTGTGTAATTGTGCCATCCTTGTGTGTCGTGTTGAGAGTGCACGATAAAGAAAATGTTTTTCTGAAACCTACATCACTCCCGACCGCATCTCACGACATCTGAATAATTAAGTAGTATTTTGAATAGTTTATATCGTCTGGTCGTCCTGAGTGTGTTGTCCAGTTACAATCCATTGCAAGAGTGGGAAAGTAATTCATTAAATATCCTACCATAGCACCACTATTCACTTTCCTCATTAGGGGATCGCATTGGCGCTTTTGGCGTCTAGAGGGTTGTCGCGAAGGATTCGGGAAGAAAGATTTTCCCATGGGATTTAGACATGTGTGTTTAGTAAAGTTGGATACGAAACAGGTAGCTTGGGAATGTCGAAGAATTTTGGGCTGAAATGACTGGATTGTTTAGAGGTTGAAACGGTTGTTTCAAAACGGACACTCCACAAGTAGATTCGGTACGTCCAGGTAGTTGTGTTGGGTAAACGAATTGTTTGTTTTGTAGTGAGTTTCGATCTGTTATCAAGTATTTTTATCGTCTGTTCTTTTAAGCCCAGTTTAGTTGTACCAATTAAGTCCCAAATAGTTTTCTGAAAGGGTCTTGGTATTGTTTGCATATGTTAAGAGAGGTTGTATGCTGGGATTTTTGGATTTGTTGCGTTTCTTCCTACATTTCTTGACCTTTCTTCTAAACAGGACAGTTGGTATCGAAATTTGGCCTGGGTTGCCATGGAGTACTGTATCGAATTTATAGTACTCAGCTACGTATTCTTAAAAGAGATCCGTACTAAACAAGTCTTACAGAACACCCACATCGGCATAGTCGATAGGAGAAAAGTTTGTCCATATACGTACTTCGAAGTTATTATCAGACAGATTTTAGGAGAACGTTATAAATTAATTGAATGAAGGCTTAGAGATTCTCGTGCAAGCGCGGTGCTACACTCGATCGGAGGCTTAGGAAAGCACCCAATGATATTTTTCTGTTCAAGGGAAGATGCAATGGCGTCAACCATCCTGTGGCACTGTTAAATAGTTATAGTAGATTATTAGGTCTCGGTTCGCTGAAAAGTCTTTATACGTGAGGTATCAGAAATGATTGGACTGCCTACAGTGTATACTGAAAAGTGAACGGACCAAGGGTGTTGCCTTGCGGAACCCCTCTTCTGCATAGCTAGGAGAAAATACCTGATTCGTAGTTCAACGGACCTCTAAGACAAATGGAACTTTAGGATGGAGTAATGATGTTCAGTTTCCATAGCAAGGTAGAGTACCCACTCGATCGAAGTTTTCCTAGGCCCCTGAGTCTTTCTGTTAAAAATGGGATGCCGTGTTTACCATCCTGTGGCATAGTTAAACAGTCGTGTATGTCGTTTGAACCAGAATGGATGGGACGAAACAACATTGGAGCTTTCAAGAATGGGATGCAAGTGGTTTTCAAAAATTTTGCAAGTATGGGCAGCAAACTGATGGGGCGATATGATGAGGTGGAAGAATGGAAGAAATGAATGGTTAATGGTTGTAAGGAAAATTATACCCAAAAAGGCCATTATACTCATCGCATACCTACTTAATTCTGTTCTTCGTACAACCTACTTCCTATAGATTGGAAGCACTCGTATATTCGAATGTTCCCAAAGGCAAAAAGGCCAACACATTGTACTACTCCATACAGAGCAATAAGTCTACTACCCACTTTTGGTTAAAAAAAAATATAAAAAAATTCTTCTGATTCTACATTGTCAAAACAATCCCAGACCATCAATTTGGTTTTCGCAACCGTCACTAAACTGTCCAGCAGTGTCACCGCGTGATAGACTTATTCCCTCCTCCCTTGAGGTGGGACAGTACTGTCCTGGGGCCTTTCTTGGCGTAAGCCATTCATGCTCAGGGCATCCTAACATCCGTCTACTATCTCATACTGCACAGTTCACTCACTGACCGATTCTTCCAAGTCATCGAAGGCCATTCCCTATCTGCATATTTTCCTGTTCCTCAGGGTAGCGTTCTGGCCCCTACATTATAGGTGTTCACAGCTGACATGCCATCTCATCCCGAAACCACTACCTTCACATTTGCAGACGGTACAACAATTCTCTCTAGAAACTCCGACCTTGTCATTTCCACTCGAAACCTCCAACAACCCCTCATACTACTAGAGTCTTGGTGTAAAAAGAAAAGGATAAAATTTAACACAGACATTTCAACCATATTACATTCACTCTCCGTAAAAAGATCTCTCCTCATGTTGTCTTAAATAACCCTTCCAACTGCTACATCGAAAAACGCCTGACGTGAAATTCTCGCACGCGACTGACACAAGGTAGAGCTCTTGGACGACTTCTTGAAAAAATGTACCTATCAAAAATAAAAGGCTGCTTAGATGCACCATTTTATGTAACGAACTACACATACGGATTTACATATCCCTTTCGTTCAAGATGAAATACGTTCCCGTAACCGTAAATTTCATAAAAACCTTCCAACTACCATAAATCATCACATCAGAAACCTCGCATCCCGACGAATCCCCTCAAACCCTCCCCACCAACTGAAGAGACAATGACCACGAGGTCTCCTAGGTGAAAGTGATAATAACACAAGTATCACAAAATTACACAAGTTTATATAAAAAAAGAAAAAAAATAGATTTCGGAAAACATTTTTGGTGATTCAGTCAAAACTGAGCAAGTGTTTTAAATTAACAGATAATGACCTACAATAACTCCCATGAAATGAGTGGAGAATTAAAAGGGATGAAAAACGACCACCATCGTGGATTCCATGGTAGTAGTGCGTTTTAAAGAATTGTCAATTAAATTATAGTTATAGTATATTGTAGAAGAATACTTACAAAAAAAAAAAAGGGGGGAGCGACACGAGGGTCATCACTGTAACCTAAAAGTCCCGGGTTCGAATCCAGTAGCCCTGAATTCGAACTCAATTTACAAATAGTTTTTTTTCTCAACCTCGGAGGTGATATGACCTCTGTTATTATAATCCCAAGTAAAACATAAAAATTAAAAAAATGTTTGGAAAATGAAATTGTACGAAATTATTTGAGAAATATTACAGGATGATTAATGGTACTCTGCAGGATTGTGAGATAAATGAGGGTGTATTTGAAATATCCTTATAAAATTTCGCATCACATTGAAACAACAAAATCAAGGCTTTTTTTAATAATGAACAAGATGAATGGACCAAGGTGAGAACCCTGTGAGACCCCTATGCTTGGAGCATATAGAGATGAGAAATAAGACTTTTGCACAATGTGAGCTTCTAGTATAATCTAGTCAAAGTAGAAAATTGTAGAAAGATTGTACGAAATGGAAGATGTGTAATTGAACAATGATTATAGTTAAAAATGAAACTTTTACCATCGATCGTAAACATGGTATTTTTATGTACAAAACTATAAAGAATTTGTTGTCCTTATAAGAATTTTATGTTTAATAAATGGTAAATATTTTTTTTAAAAGGATTGTTCGTGTTTGATGTTTCATAAGAACAGGTGATGTTTCTATTTAATATTTAATACAATCTTCTTGAGCCAAAGGATTAAAATAAACGCGATATTCAGAAATAGAATATTTCCAGTGCGTGTATACTTCTCAAGACATTTCAGAATAATTCTTTCTAAGGGAGGTCCTTTTATTCTCAGGTAAGAGTACGTTTGTAAAGGGTGTTTGCTCATGTCCTCTGACTCTATTTGTACAAGAAGATAATGGCGTAAGGATCAACGTAGAATGTCCAACTATAAATATTAGTGCGGTGAAGATCTTTGATGTTACTCGCAGCTTAATACGGCTAAATCGGAGAAAGAAAACTATTGTCATACTTGATAAACAAAAAAGATCCAAAATTAAACGACCTTAAAGAACTGGTAAGTGCGCAAAGTTCCCTTTGTGTACATGATGTAGTGCATAAAAAAAAACATCTACGTCGTGCCTAATCTACTACTTGCGATTACGTTGATAAATACATTCATAGTGCAATGAAAATTTCAATTTTGATCTTTGAACTGTTTACACTCTGAAAAAATGTTATTTTCCGGTTTAAAACTTTTCATTGACAGAAATAAAGTGATTTAAAATTAAAGGAAACGTTTTAAAAACTGAAGTGTTTATTTATTTGTTTTCAACTATTCTATCGATAGCAATATCAGATTGAATGTTTTTACACAAAAAAATCTGATGATTGGTTGCCTTTTAAGCTATCGTTTTTACTGTTCTGATTAATTTTTTCAATAAACTATCTGCTCTAAACGGAGCCCAATTTACGTTTTATTTTATTTTTACGAGATTACCGAACTGGTCACATAATTTTCAAATATGAGCAAATCGCTGGGTAAGGAAATCATAGAATAACGACCATTTTGGAATTCTTAGCGAAAGGATAGAAAGTGAAAAAAGAGAGACTGGCAAAGAAGAACAAGGAAAGAAAAAAGGAAACGAGAGAAAGAGAGGTTGACAGACAGAAAAACGATAAAGCAAAAATAGGATAGGATGATAGCATAGATAGAGGTGAAGAGAAAAAAGAGAGAGAGACGAACAAATTGACGGCCAGAGAAAAGTTGAGAGATATAAAGAGAAAGTAATAGAGTCAGGGGGCAAGAGAGTGAGGGAGAGAGAGAGAGAGACAGACAGACAGACAGAGAGAGAGAGAGAGAGCGAGGGAGAAAGAGGGGGTGAGGGAGAGAGAGAGAGAGATTGAAAGATAGAGGGAGAAGGAACGTGAGAGAGAGATTCTAGACAGAGAGAAGGAAAACTAAATTGAGGAAAGATATTGGTGTCTGTGGGTCAAAGGGTATAAAGAGAAAAAAAGAGACAGGGATGGAGGGAGAGAAAGTGAAAAAGAGAGTGAGAGAGAGCGTGAAAGTGAATTATAGAGACAGAAAGAAAGAACTCTTAGAAAGAAAACAGGTAAAAAAGAGAGAATTTGTGAACGAGAGGATATAAAGAGAAAGAGTCAGAGAGAGACAGAGAATGCGAGGAGAGAGAGAGAAAAGATAGACAGAAACAAAAAGGAAGAAATCTGAAGGAAAGGAACATTTCAACAGGAGAAATAGTGAGGGAGACAGAGAGAGGGAGAGAGAGGGAGGGGGAGGGGGAGAGAGAGAGAGAGGGAGTGAGTGAGTGAGTGAGTGAGTGAGAGAGAGAGCGAGAGCGAGAGAGAGAGAAAGAGAATGAGAGGAGAGAGAGGAGATAGATAGAAACAAAAATAAAGAAATCTGAAGGAAAGGAACATTTATGTCTGTGAATCAGAGAAATAGTGAGGGAGACAGAGGGAAAGAGAGAGAGAGAGAGAGAGAGAGAGAGAGAGAGAGAGAGAGAGAGAGAGAGAGAGAGANAGAGAGAGAGAGTGAAAGTGAATTATAGAGACAGAAAGAAAGAACTCTTACAAAGAAAACAGGTAAAAAAGAGAGAAGGGTTTTGTTTGTGAACGAGAGGATATAAAGAGAAAGAGTCTGAGAGAGAGAGAGAGTGAGTGAGAGAGAGAGAGAGAGAGAGAGAATACGAAGAGAGATAGAAATACGGATAGACAGAATGTGTGTGTAATAAAATTTATGAGCCAGGTAGAAAGACGGATACCCAGATATTGAGAACGAAAGAGTAAGAGAGGGTAAGAACATAAAAATGAGTTTGTCATTATGACAGCCATTCAATTTTTAGCAATAAAAAATAACATAAATAATAGGTTTTAGATATTATAATTTTGTATATCTTTTGATTTAAACGAGATAATGATGAGAAATTCTTGTTTAAAAATATTACTTATTTATATATACATTTTTTAGCCATATTACTCTTTTTTAGTTTATTTTTTAGTTTATTTATTTTTTGGCACAACTGAAAAATCTAATGTTAAAAATTGTCTGGCACGTCCAAGTTTAACATGACGACCACTTACTTTTGTTATTATTTCTTTTCGGAGGTGTTGCTTCTAGGAGTTCCTGCCGTGGACTGAGAGACTCGGAGCGATGATCTGTTAACCCCACCAGCACTGAGATCCGAGATACGATCATTCTGCATCTGCACCACCCTCGGCGGGTTACGGCGAGCGGCAACAGCTGGAAGGATTTCATTTTTCCAATCCATTGGCCTGAGATAATCGCCGCACACGTGGGGAGTTACGGTGGGGTCGCGATCGTATACAATAAAGTTGATGGTTTACTGCCGACGATTGATCACCCCCAACTGTCACGGCTACCTTGGGAAAAAGAATGGACCCTGAGTTGCTTGTTTTACAACATACTTTCATCTTTTTTACTGTATTTGTTTTACACAGATATTATAATTTAACTTAGAACAAATTCTGATTTCTTTACCTGTTGTTAATCAATACATAATCAATAACAGTTTTTTTTAACGGAAAATTATTCAGTACAGAATAATTAAATACAAAATTGGAACCAGCGTTCAAATTTTTCAACAGTAGGTGAAAAGCTTCAAAAAAACAAATATCCTTCGTGTTGGGTTTTGGGATGAAAAGAAAAACACGAGACACACAAGTATCACTATATTGCGTCGTACAAAACTTGCTCTACAGGACTAACTAAAACAGAGGTTACAAAAGGGTTGCAATAATTTACATTTCTAACACTTCGAAATCTTCAGAGAAAAAAAACTAATTTTCCTTACCACAATTGACAACTCAGTCCATAGAACTGCCTTCTTTCCTATCAAGTCGAAATTATCAATCATAAAATCCATTCATCATTCCCTAAGTCATATCGTCTTAACAGTTTGCTGGCATTACTTGAAAAATCTTTGAAAAATACTTGCATCCAATTCTTGAAATCTGCAGTTTTGCACCCCATCAATTCTGATTCAGGTGGCATCTCTGTAGATAAAGGGTGGAGACGCGCCATAGGAAACCATTGCACTACCATCACTAACCATCCATAACCAACACTTGGTTTTGGGCACCTTCAGCTAAAACTAGCTGTGGAGTTCAGAAGCCTCCAGGACCAACTGTTTTGACTCTATCACCAACACTAATCTCCTAAATTTTCCTTAAAAAGCTATAATTTTCCAACCACCTTTACAGTTCAATCCTTAGAACTACCTACATTCTAATCCAAATGAAATTAACCATACAACTCATTATCAAAAGTCAAAGCGTCTACCTACGTCATACCGTTTGTTCTTATTACTTAGAAATATCATTCAAAACCACCCGTATACCATTGTTGAAAGCTCCTGTGTTATTCCATTTTATCATTCTCATTCAGGTGACATCACTCTGTAGATAAAGGGTGGAGAATTTTTCGACGCGCCATAGAAAACCATTGCACCACCATCCCTAATCAACACTTGGTTTTGGGCATCTTCAGCTAGCTTAGCAGTGGAGTTCAGAAGCCTCCAGGACCAATTTTTTTGACTCTAACACCAAAACTAATCTCCCAAATCTTCCTTAAAAAGCTACAATTTTCTAACCACCTTTACAGCTTAACCCTTAGAATTACCTACATTCCAATCCAAATGAAATTAACGATACAACACATTATCATACCGTTTGTTCTTATTACTTGGAAATATCATTCAAAACCACCTGTATCCCATTCTTAAAAGCTCTTGTGTTATTCCATTCTATCAATTCTGTTTCAGGTGACATCACTCTGACTATTTAAGTGCCACTTCTGCCTCCCTTGAGCAGAACGAAAACTGTTCGAGTGCTTAGCTTCAATCGAAAGTGAGATCCGGGCTTGAACAAAAAACTGAAGAACATCCTTCCATTCATTACATCATCATAAAAACTACATGTCCGGAAATTTCTTTCAAGTACGATTCTGAACATCCTTTTCCTCAATCCACTATGCCGAAGCGGGTATTCCGCAAGGTAACATCCTTGGTCCCAGCCACTATTCATATACACTGCAGACATTCTTATCAATCTGATACAGTACTTCTTACGAGATAGATTTAAAGACGACCCCTTTCAGTAAACCGAGGCCTAATAAGCGATTCTATTTAATAAAACACAGAATGGTTGCCATCATTGCTATTTCCCATCCACAGAAAGAATGTTGCTCGGGTGCACTTCTAAACAAGCCTTGATCAAGTCTACCACTTGGGCTTATTCTAGAAACTCAAGGACATCATTCAGTTAATTTCTAACTTCAGACTAAAATCTGTCCGACAGTAACTTTCACGTATGAATAAGAACATCCTTTTCTACTATCCACTATGCCAAAGCTAGTTTTAAGAAATAATCTTAATTTTCGTATTGTTGCGCTGATATGTTGAACGTTGAAGTTAATTGTTGGTCATTTTATGTAAGAACTAGCTGGAATGATTTAGCCATTAATATATTTAATAACAGTGCCCTGCACTGGGTGGTAAGCACTGCATCCTCTCTGGAGCAGAATTAATGCTGCTTGAGATAAAACTGAAGACAGTCCATACATTAACTACCTCATCCTAAAATCCTACCTGGCCGGAAGTTTTTTTCAAATACGAATCAGAACATCCTTTTCTCCTATCCAAAAAGAGTTCTGCAAAGCAAAATCCTCCCATTCACTATTCAGTATACACTGCAGTCATTGTTATCATTTCTGATACAGTGGTTTTCACATTTGAAGATGATCCCTTTCAGGGAACTGAGACTTGACAAGCGATTCTCCGAAGTGCCTCTGGATGACATCATTCCATCCTAACTAGAACAGAAAGAATGCTGCTCGGGGCTTTAATAAGCAAGCCTTTGAACTAACGAAGCACCTGGGTTTGCTCTAAAATCTAAAGGGTATCAATTAACTTACAACCTAATCCTAACCTCTTCCAATTTTCTTTCAAGTACGATTCTGAACATCCTTTTCCTCAATCCACTATGTCGAAGCGGGTATTCCGCAAGGCAACATCCTTGGTCCCAGCTATTCATATACACTGCAGACATTCTTATCAATCTGATACAGTACTTCATAGATTTGAAGACGATCCCTTTCAGTAAACCGAGGCCTAATAAGCGATTCTATTTCGTAAAACACAGAATGGTTGCCATCATTGCAATTTCCCATCCACAGAAAGAATGTTGCTCGGGTGCACTTCTAAGCAAGCCTTTGATCGAATCTACCACCTGGGCTTATTCTAGAAACTCAAGGACATCATTCAGTTAATCTACCTTCAGACTAAAATCTGTCCGCTAGTAACTTTTTCGTATGAATAAGGACATCCTTTTCTCCTATCCACTATGCCAAAGGTAGTTTTAAGATGAAATCTTAATTTTCGTATCTGATCTGGTATCATAGTGTCTGTAGTTGTAGGTTTTCTATATACGTCTATTTCTATTAGGCTGTTTATTGTGGACAGTTTTAGGTCTAAAAAGTTCAAACAACCATCTTAGCCAATTTCCAATGTAAAATTTATATTACGGTGTAGAGAATTAATTAGTTGGAGGAATTCTTTTAGAGCCTCTAATGTTCCCGACCATAAGCATAAAATATCGTCTACATAGCGTTTCTAGAAATGAACAGATTTAATTAATTTATTCTTTGATTTGAAAAGATTTTTTTCGAAATTATCCATGAATATTTCAGCACAAAGTGGGGATAAGGGAGACCCCACTGGTAACCCTCTTCTTCTTAGACATTCTTATCAATTCTAATGAACACAGTACTTCTTACATTTAAAGACGATCACTTTCAGTAAACCGAGACCTAATAAGCGACTCTATTTCCTAAAACAACAGGATGGTTGCCATCATTGCATTTTCCCATCCACAGAAAGAATGCTCCTCGCGTGCACTTCTAAGCAAGCCTTTGATCGAGTTTACCATCTGGGCTTACTCTAGAAAGAAACACGGAGGCATCATTCAATTAACTTCTAACCTCAGACTAAACTCTGACCGACAGTAAATTTCACGTATGAATAAGGACATTCTTTTGCTGTGTGCTTGTTTCGTGTATTAAGTTCCTCTGTTAAGGATGGCCAAGGCGAACTGAGGAGGTCTGTTATGCACTG
The DNA here is from genome assembly GCF_000648675.2 of Cimex lectularius. Classification (NCBI taxonomy): domain Eukaryota; kingdom Metazoa; phylum Arthropoda; class Insecta; order Hemiptera; family Cimicidae; genus Cimex; species Cimex lectularius. Next base: position 164,388 of record NW_019393020.1, on the reverse strand, counting down.
GGACGTCGGACTAATATGTAGATAACTACAAAAATGAACCCAAACGGAACCTAGCTACTAATGGTCATTAGTAGTGATATGACTGGATAATCCAGTAGAGCATCTGTGCGAATGGGCTTTTAATTTTGGTAAGTAATCCATCATGCCAAACACCAACGAAAGCTTGACGAGTGCCCGTAAATAAGCTTAGGCATCTTTCAGGATTATGTCCTGATTTCCATTGAGTCCTGATGAAGCGTTGTTTGAAACCTCGACAAAATAACTGAGGGTCTTTTTCAAAGAGAAAGTATTTACTGATGACTAGGGCTGTGAAATATATGCATTTGCATATTTTTCCTGGTTAACTAAAATATCCAGTTTTAACAAACTGTATATGTTTTGAAGCATTTGAAATCAATTTAAGCTATATTTNGATTTTTTAAATTTAACTTTTTTTAATGCGTTTTTCTTTTTTAATATTAGCAATGTGATGTTCCTCTTGCCACTGTTTCTCTTTCCAATTATGTGCTTTAATTTAATGTTTCCTTATTTTTTTCTCATGGCAGTTTTCGCATATTTTCAGTATTAAATTGCAGTTTTTTACCAAATATATTTACATATATATGTGCATATTTGTCTGTTTTTATTGCATATAAATCACAGCCCTACTGATGACTGATGACTGTACATTTTCCGTGAAGTTTATAAAACTGTCTTGTCAACGCTATAATCAGAAATTTCATGCAGAAGAGAATCTTTGGTTTGGATTTTGTTTTCAAAACCGCTTTGTAAAACACAAATTTATCCGGATCGGATGTTGTTTCTTTCCGTCTGTTCCTTCGTCCATTAACTTTTTGCAAGTGGTGCGAAACAGGGGGGCTTTTTGTCCACTTTGACGGCGCCGTTCTTCGCCTAAGGGGATTTATTTTGAATTACGCCGCTGGTCGAGGCGCCCGGCCACGGCTGGTAGAAATTTACCCATACGAAACTAATAAAGCTACCCTTTATCTCTTTAATAAGAGATTAGATTCCCTGTTCCGTCCAGCGTCGGTTGCAATTAATTATTTAGATAAAATGATAAAACTACAAGAAAACAGAATAGTGAGACAGTCGTCCTTCGAAAAAGATTGGTTATTTGTGCAACAGAAACAACAAGAAAAAGGAAATGATAAGATTTTTCTCGGTCATTCATTTCATAAATAGCAGTTATTGTTATAAACTCAATATTTAGTAAAAAAAATCCTTATGTCAAAAAATATAGGTTTATTATTACCATTACTGGGAACAATCTCAAAAAGTTGTGAGATTTTTCTATGCTCTGCGGGATGATGAACCTGTGCTAGTCTTCCTAACCTCGATGGATATGAAATTCTAAATTTTACAGACTAAAACATACTATACTGAAGATGGCGAAATGATAAAACTCGTCTGATAGAACAACACAACTAGGATAAGCTAATGTAACAACCAAATTACAGTTTCAAGTTTGTTCACAATCTTTTCCTCAAATCACCATGGTGCGAAGCAGCTAAGGGTGAAAACGGACTGGGAATTACTTAAGCTGAGAGCCTGCTTACTCTGTCTAAGGGTCTTCCATAAATTTGGAAAAACACCAGGCCCGTACGCAAACCAACCCTCGTTTTTCCATAGTTGGGTCCCCTTCACTTCAAAGAAGCCGACTCCTCATAGGAAAATGAATTTCGAACCTTACTTCCTTCCCCACACCTTCAAAATCAAACATGTATAAACAAAAATCATTAAAATTTCACTAACACTCATAACACGACACACAACAGTGACACATCTACACAGAAACTTTGAATGAGGACAAATATTTCGATTAAACCTAAAATTTCTATACTGTGTACATCACTCTATAAATTCATATTCACATCTTACATGTATTCGTATAATTTAAAATTTTTTTATAAATCCCAGGCACTGAAGATGATCTCAATAAAGATAGAACCGTTGGCACGATAAAGAAAATGTTTTTCTAAACTTACATCACACCAGACCGCACCTCACGATCTCTAAATAATAATCAATAAAAACATTATTTCGACAAATTAATATTTAATTAAGGTTTTTGTTGAGATAAAAAGTCAATGTCACAAGCGGGATTCGAACCCACGACCTTCTGCTAAATACGCCGCTCTTGAGCTATCGTGACCTCAATCCACTCGGACACCAACTTCCCATCTCAACCCCACCTTTTGAATTTTTCCTCCTTTTTGGAACTGACTTTTTTATCCCAACCAAAACCTTAATTAAATATTAATTAATTTAAAACAATTTATTTAGTCAATCGGACCACAAAACCTAATAGATAGATTCATTATAATAATTAATTTTATATTTAAAAAAACTAATTATCCCTGACTCCAGGAGGAAAGCACATTAGTTTGGGTCAATAGTAATCTTAATGTGTGTTTCTTAGTGACCTGTTGGTTAATAATTTGTTGAAGTCATGAGGAGCGGTCAAGAATGAGGTAGTTTAGAAAAACACTTTTTTCTTTGTTTTGCTAATATTTCGACCTTTATTCCGGTCATCTTCTGGGCATAAAGTGTGGTGCTATATTGTGGTGTCATATTGGTGGAATCCCACTTTCACACAAAACCAATATGACACCACAAGAATAGCACCACACTATGCCCAGAAGATGACCGGAATAAAGGTCGAAACGTTGGTAAAAAAAATGAAAACGGTCTTTTTCTAAACTACCTTATTCTTGACCGCTCCTCACGAGTTCAACAAATTACGAAACTGCAGGTCACTAATAGACACACGTATGCAAGAAAAGCGACACAACTCGAAAAGGGGTTGTAAAACAGGATTTTTAAAGTTTTGTGTTTTAGCTTAAAGCGGGGAACACACCCGATGCAACGCTATGCGACGCTACCCGACGCCTTGTCACGTTTTGGTAGGGTGTGCACATCACGTCAAGCGCACGCCGCGTACAGTCACCAGCATGTATCACAAATCAGTATCACAATCGCAACGCCTCGTTTGTTCTTATTGCATTATTTTGAGCAAAACCATGTAATAAATTGTTAATTAAATTTTATGAACACAATTTTATTCCGGTGTTTTGATCCATTTTCTACCAAACCATTAATTTTTTTTTTTTTTAATAAAAACTAATGAATTTTTGATCTCGGTTAATTTGGTTTATATTAAAATAAGTAGGTTGTAATTAATATAACGAAAAATATCTGGGTGCGGTTCTTTTGTCTTCGATTGTACTCGATGCTACCCGACGAAAATCTGGACAGTGGGGATCGCAGAACGTAGAGTAGGGTAGCGCAGCATAACATCGGGTAGATGTGCACGGGGTAATACAATCTTATGGAAAATTGAACTTTGGATTTGCGTCGGGTAGCATCGAGTAGCGTCGCATGAGTTGCATCAGGTAAGTGTGTTCTTTAGTCTTGGACAAACGAAAGAGTATTAACGGATCATGGCAGTTTTTATGGCCACAATAAACTGTGTACTTAATACATCAGTCAAAAAAAGTAAACTTACATCTGTCTCTTACTTTCTGGTGACATACGTGTTGACTTCGCTCAGGTTATCAATTTCTGCCGGTAGATGTTCATTTCGGTTCGGACGGGGACTTAGGGGAAGAAAACGTTCGCGCGCACAATTCGACAATCACTGCCACTGCCTCCAAGCGACAAACAGTCCTAATCCTACTTTATTCTCTCGTCTGCAGGGCCAAAAGTATTTTAATTTTATAATTGTTTAATACATGTTGAAATAAAAATGTATAAAGAAAAATAATAATTTGAATTATTACTCAATACTAAACAAATACATATTTTATTCTTAAAACGATTTATTCCGGCGCAAACCAGCTCCTGATTGGTCGTCGCGTTGGCGTGGATAAAACGGTTCACGCTTGCAATTTTTGTCGAAAGTCGTGTCCGTTACTCCTGATGGCGAGATTTAAGCTTGAAATCCGGAAGTTGAAAACAAAAAATCTGTAAGTACAACAATCTTTTACAAAAATAGTAGAATTAATCTGACCCAACTCTAAATATACCAAGAAAAATTGAATGTTAAATTTGAAAAAAAAAATTGAAAAAAGAAACATAAATACCCACATAATATCGTTATTTAATTACAATTTTTATGCAAATACAGTTGAGAATGAAAATTAGTGTCACGAGAGGCACTCGAATCCATGTCTTGCAAAGATCAGCATAAAATTCATGGATTCGAGTCCCTCTTGTGACACTAATTTCTTTTCTATAAAAATAGATATAGTTACAAGCGTACACTTGTAGAGAGCTAGAGGCACTCCGTAAATATGAGTAAGCGCCCCTAAGTACCTCTTAAGTACGACAGTGGTACTCTATCATTTTAGAAATAATATGGTCTTTCAATTATATTTCTCTCAATGCTTTTGTGTAAAATATATTCTCTGAGAGAATAAATGTGAGTATGATATGAGAGAGTCACAAGTATAATCACAAAATATTTAATTAACGTCATAATTGTCTTACGAACGCTCAGGATCAAGTTTAAAGAAGAAAGTGAATTCAGTTGCTACTTCCAATCTTTTAGCCTATTTTAAAATAATCAACAGGGCAAAACAACCCCAAATGTCTATAGATTAGTACATAGATTATTAGATTATATTAATAGGGCTGACCTCTTTACAACCACTGCACTGCGACCAGTATTGGTCTATCGTGATCTCCATTTTTTTGGGTCTAGAGCTCCTCATTAAGCTTGAGGCTTTTTACCAGACCTAAAAGCTTTTTCATGGTTATTCCGAAATCGTGAGATGCGTTCTGGAGTGATGTAGGTTTCAGAAAAACATTTTCTTTATCGTGCCAATGTTTCGACCTTTATTGAGATCATCTTCAGGACTCAAAGTCTTTGTTTTCAGCGTAATTGTGCCATTCTTGTGTCGTGTTGAGAGTGCACTCTTTGAGCCCTGAAGATGATCTCAATAAAGATTGAAACGTTGGCACGATAAAGAAAATGTTTTTATAAAAGTGACGTCACACCAGACCGCATCTCACGATTTCCGAATAATCATAGACGGTCACTAATCTCCACACATGCTTTTTCAAGGGCTCTTGCGTGTATCCTTTAGGCCCTGGCTTTTCCTCTCCCAGGATTAGGAATCTCTGCCTTTATAGGCCTTCGCACCATCAGAAGATGTGTTCTGCTGTTTCTTCTTCTTCATGGCAATATCTGCACAGGCTTGTTTCTGCCACTCTGAGTATATACATGTCTCTGGAATCTGCAATGTCCAGTTAGCAGTCCAACTATTATTCTAGTCTTAACACTTCCTAGATCTAGTAGTTCTGCTGTTAGTTTTTGCGATGGTCCTTTGAGGAACTTTTTTGCATTACTCTGTCCCGGGCTACATTCTCATTGAGCGTAGGGTCTGTAGATTGACATATTTAAGTTTTTACAGGCAAACTCAAATTTTCTTGAAGACCGACTCAGTCCCAACATTGGTCAAACAAGCCTAGGGGAAATGTCTAAATTTTGGAACAAAATCAATATCTCACTGGTACTCTCAACACGATTGACAAGAATGACACATCTACATGGAAAACAAACACTTTGAGCCCTGAAGATGATCTCAATAAAGATCGAAATGTTGGAATGATAAAGAAAATGTTTTTCTAAAACCACGTCACACTAGACCGTACCTCACAATCTCCAAATAATCATTGGCTAATGGTCACTAAACACCACAAATTTGGAACAAAAATTCAAAATTATAATTAAATGTGTGGTGATTAGTGACCGTTAATTGATAATTATTCAGAAATCGTGAGATGCAGTCTGATGTGATGTAGGTTTCAGAAAAACATTTTCTTTATCGTGCCAACGTTTCGATCTTCATTGAGATCATCTTCTGGGCTCAAAGTGTTTGTCTTCTGTGTAATTGTGCCATTCTTGTGTGTCGTGTTGAGAGTGCCCACGCAGTGTACACACAATAAAGATCAAAACGTTAGATGATAAAGAAAATGTTTTTCTGAAATCTACATCACACCAGACCGCATCTCACAATTTCTGAATAATTATAATTAAAGAACAGGAATAAATTTTATAATTTAAAATGGGGTTTTTGCATACATTTTGCCTTCCAAATTAAGAATTTCAAAATGATAAATTAAAGCTTTGGATGGCAATAGGATAGATTAGTTTATGAGAGCATGTTTAGAGTCAGAGCTTTGTAGCACTCAGAAGGGATGGATATAGCTAACCTAAGAATAGCTTATTTGAAGTCTTGGATAAGCTGACACTATCACTGTCACACATGTTTGTTGGATTCTTGCTTCATTGCCTCAAATGTCCAATAGCAAATATTTTAAAAAGGAAATGACAAGGTCTCTGGACCTGATCAGCGTGCACGATTTTATACATCAACAGCCTCTTTGATAGGTTGCCCAAACAGTAGGGATCATTTTTGACTTAGAATAAGGCACATGCGGTAGACAGACAAACACATACTTTAGTCCAAAGCCAGCATATGTTCAACATGCCTCCATTATGCCTCCATGTAGAGAGCAAGTAGAAAAGCCATCCGATGAGATTTGGGCTCAAGCCTTATTGTTAGAAAAAACAGGAGTGATTTTTGCTTATAGTTGTTTATGGATTTTGTGTTGAATGTTTTATGAGATTGAGCATATTTAGTAATGTCAATGTGAGGGCTGACGGGTGAATAAATATCCCATTCACTCTCAAATAGAGTTAATAGTTATGATAGTTAATGGTTATGTTCTAATAGGAAAGAATGTATTTAATAATGAGTGATAGTATGAATGTGGTTAATCCTTTTTTACAAAAGATAGTTCCTACTCACAGTAAATTGTTTTCCAATGATCCAGATTTCGAGCCCGTAGCTCATTATCAGGTTGTTGAAATCCTTCAACCTGATGATGAGCTAAGGGGCTTGAAATTCGGATCATTGGAAAACAACTTACTGTGAGTAGAAACTATCTTTTTTAAAAAAGGATTGAACACCGCACTCACTCCATCATTCCCCATTTCTATGAATGTAGTTATGTTAAAAACTGCATGCGTTGAAGGCAGATATGACCTAAATTTTGATAGTTCATGATTCTAACTCTTTGTGGATCCTAGACTGCCAAAATACCAGAGTAGGTGATTTTCACAGTTTGCCATAAGATAGATTACATCTTGAATAAAAGGCATATTTACGTCTGGATAGGTAGTTTCATTAGACACATAAAATGAAGCATCAGTGATTTTTCTTTCGGTTATGGATTGGGAAGTTTGGATGCAGCGGATATTGCAATGGTGAATGTTTGATTGAAGCCCCACATCTTCAGTCTATAAGTCCATATCGGCTTCACTAAAGTGCTATAAAGCAGCCTTTTATTTGTGAGAAGTAAGTCAGAGTGTTTATCAAGATGTGAAAGAGCTATGTATTGTATCATAATGTTGAATCCCACATGTTTGTCAGTGTAAAGACCTGGGTCTACAGTTGGAAGAAGAATTTATTGAATTTTTCCAATGATCCAGATTTCGAGCCCCTTAGCTCATTGTCAGGTTGAAGGATTTCTACAACCATGTCTTTTGACATGAATTGCAGTGTATAAGTACTTTTGCAATTATTATTGTTGGAGGACTTGAGGATGGGATTTGAGTTGTAGGAAAAATTGTGGTATCGTCCACATAAGTGGTAACAGTGGTATGGGGTGGATCGCACCTAATCCCTAGGACTCTACTGGTAGGTTATGTACTGCTTATTAAGAAATTATTGAAGTAAGCTGGAGGAGGGATGTTTTGCGGAGAGTAAAAGTTATTTGGGTTGATTTTTCCTCTGTTAATTTATATTCTTTTCTGTACATACCAAGCCTTTAATAGTGCGACATGGCTGGGGTTTCAAGTGGAAATCAGGGTTAGTTGAGAGGATCGCTTTACGGTCCACAAAAGTAGTATGCGAATCAGGAAGCTACCCTGAGGAACACCCACATTGATAAGATAATATGTGAAGAGCAAATTTAAAAAAATACAATGATGCAAAAGAAATATCTTTTATAAATTAGATAAAATATAACTCAGCAAGAAAATTAATAAAAAGTATACATTTTTAAGAATTAGCCCATACTAATGCAACCCTTTTATTAAATGAATAATAATAATGGCCCTGCATTCGAACCCGACATATTTACAAATGGGAATTTTTTCAAAAACTCTGATACTACGAGGGTTGATATGAGCTCTGTTCTTGCAAGAAGAAATTTTATGTAAAACCCCAAAAAGTGAGGAAATATAAGTACAGTTTGTGCTTTTGGTAACAACATTGATTTTCAACTTTTGATTTGGGACATACAACACAATCTAAGTTTGGTGTTCTATAAGTATATAAGGATACAATAGCTTTTAAAGGGCACAGTAGAATTTGTGTGCATTGTATTGCAGTGTAGTCACATAGACACTAAATGATACATCTACATCTACAAAATTCTAACTTTTGTTACAAAAACATAAACCATTTATTAATATTAAGTTTACATCCTTAGCATTGTATTATTGTTTGCACAGTTTTCTTACATGTTCACAAAACTTTTAAAAACATTATAAGCACTTGTTTCTGATTTGGAAATAAATATCAAGCAAAACGTATAAAACTTGTATTAATGCTTTTTAAACTTTCATTTCACTAAGAAAATTAAAAATCACTGATTTCACTAAGCAAATTTGGTTTCTCCTTCAACAACTTCATCTCCGTTTTGTGGTTTTTTTGTAACTTTAATTTTCCTGAAGCTACCCATTAGTCTTGCAAATTTTGAACCCATTGTTCTTTGCTCTATAAGTTGCTCAATGTCAACCCCTGAAAAATAAAATTAAAAATAATTTTAACCATTATCAGTTTTCACACTTATTTCATCTTCTAACTTTAATGCTTGAAAATAAATAGTTCACAAGCCAATTTTAATGTTAATTTAAAAAAATTAATATATTGGCGGNAAAAACATCAAAGTTTATGAAATGCCCTAATTTCAGATTGTGGCTCTAAATTTGTATCCAAAGCGTATGGGTTTTCCTCTGATACACTGTTTGATACCATGATAAGGGATCATCGCCTCATCCACACTGGATTCAGATGGCATATCGATAAAATGTCTCTTTTAGGTGATTCAGTAATGGATTATTTTCCAAAGTCTGTCTTCTCCATCGATGGAATGGTCACTATTATTGGCAAAATGTAAATAACGCATAATATCCTCAAAGCGGTTTCTAGGCATTGCTGATGAGTCTGCTACGTTGTTTATATCAGGTGATTCTTCCCAATACATTTGTCATCTTGGTACAGTAGTATAGCCACTAATAATCATGATGCCTAAAATGCTTTTAAATCGTCAATAAAAGCTGGAAATGAGGGCTTCTTTTTTGGATGGCATATATCACACTTTGCCGTATAACATACTCTAAAATGTCAAATTTGCAAGGGTGTCAAAGAACGCTGCAAATGGTGGAGAGTAAGGCTGTGGCTTGGATAAAAACAATTTGACAGAAGAATCAGGAAGGTCCTCATTATTTATCCAAACATTTTTTTTCCGCTGGCATTTTTCTTTCTTGGTGCCGGTTTTTTTCTGAGGCATTTTTTGTTTTGTTGTTTGTCTAGATTGGGGTTCAGAAATTTCACAAATATCTGAACTTGTATGTGCATAAATACAAGATAGTTGGTTGCTCTCATTTATTCTCAAAACTTCTTCATTGTTAGAAGTAATGACATCCTCAGCTTCAGCAGATACTTGACGGTTGTTGAGATTGTTTATCGTACCACCCTCGTTGTCGTCACCACTGTCTAGGTCAGTATCACACAGGCCATTTTGTGGAGGAGTAATGAATAAGTCTGTACATAGGCTTGATGAAGGACATTATTTTCCTCTTCCTCTAATTCTTCCAAAATATACAATAGCTAGTGAGAAGTATAATACTTTATAATACTTTCTAATAAAAAAGAAGGGTAATATTAAAATATCACTAGTATATAAGATACAAAGATTAGATAAGATAATATGATAATAAACTATGATTAGATAAAATAAAAATATATAATAATATAAGAAAAGGTAGTAAAGAAATGGGAAACAGAAAAATACATGTTAGTTTATACTGATTGAAGTGACCAGTGACTGAAATTAGACGCCAAATATCAGTAATTAGATTTTTTTAATTTTTTAATTTTGCGCACACTTATTTTCAATAGTATAAAGAAAACCAAAATAATGTTGCATGTAAAAAAAAAAAAATACTAATAGTATTGAATAGAAATCTTATACTATGTAGGAAACTTTTCTCTTCTTTCAGAGGGTATAATATTTTTTTTTTTTTATTTTTGCCATTTGAATAAGAAGAACATCAAACCATAAAGAAGTTTCAATACTTTGACTTACCAATGTCACTGACTTTTCTGGATGCACCGGCTCTAGAAATCGGTTGGCCATTTGAGTCAACACTCCCGACAGAGTATTCTGAATGAGCCACACTTTCCGTGTCAGATTTAAATTCTGCTCTTATACGGTCCAAAGCTAGAATTTTTGAGGACTTAGAATACATTATTATGCTTCATATTCTACTAAAATAACAATGTTGTGTTAGTTTATAAGAAAAATGAACAGTTTGAATTGCTTGTTAACCATCATAAAAATTTAAATATTTCTATCGAGGCTGCAGAATGGTGTGCACACCTATAAAAGATAAAAACTAGGGTTGTAGACTAGTGATGGTGAGACAGATCCTCACAAACAGTACAATTTCCTGGACCAAGAAAGGCAAACAAAAACAAAACAAAGAGAACTCATAAAAATGCTGAAATTTGTATGCATGGGAGTGATGAAGGCCCCCACATCTGGTATGGAGAAAATATTAGGACTAATCCACCTCAACTAAATGATAATGAGGACTGTTAAGAAAAGTTTACTTCACATTAAAGAAAAATAAATTATTTGCTCCAATGGAAAATGCAAAATATACAGTTTTATAAATTATAGAGAGAAAATTTAGGTAGTATTAACTTTTTTTTAATGCTTCCATTAAAACCTGCTTTCTTAAGTATAAATACTTATGGCAACAAATAGGATTTCTAAGATTAAACACCCAGACTCATAGGTCTGAAGTGATGAAAAGGTGGACAAGGTAGCTAAGGCAGGGATGTCCCAATCTCTGGACTTAAGCACCACGATTTGGCCCTGTAATGCTAAAACTTCACAAAAAAAATATGATTAAACAAGGTGGCAGGGTTGGGGGGCTATAATGGCAGAGAAGCTCTCACATATCAAGATAAATGGCACTCGGAGGATCTGACTCATAGAAAAAGAGTTATCCTCACATCCTCACCCTGTTTAAGGATAGGCAATGTGAGGTTGTCACATAGACACTTATTTTTGTACCAAAGCCCTCGTATGTGTCCGGCTTGTAGAGAAAGGTTCCTTGTTGTGTCCCACGTTAATAAGGGTGCAACTCCTTCACTCTATATAGATAGCGTGTTGGAATGCCACCTGATATGAAAATTTTGCTTGAGTAGTGGTATTTGGGTCCTCTGTTCGATTTTTGGAGGAAAAAGGTTGTTTTATTGATAGTATGTTGAGTGAACCTAGCGTGTGTTGAAAGTGAATTTATTTAATAGCATGAATTAGTATTATAAAAGGGTTTCTGGTGGAATATTGAGTACCCATCGATTCTCAATTAGGTTAGTTAATAGATGTAAAAGGTGATGGAGAAATATAGAGTACTCTACTACCCTAATTGAGTGAATGGTATGAAAATAGAACAATATGTTTAAAAGTTAGGAAGAATGTCAATGGGTTTGGATTTAGGAACTGCATGCGTTGGGTGTTGAATTTTCCTAGCTGTTGAGAGCACCTGGAGCCCAATCTTCATGACCCGGACTGTCAACACCCAAAGTGGGCGATTTCTCCAATTTCTGAATGTTTTTAGAATAAAATAAATTGATCAAATGAGTTCAAAGCTTGCTTATAGAAGGGCCCACACCAGAATCTTTCAAGCCGAAATCAATGCATCCATGAAAAAATGAATCAATACAAAGACCTGAATTCTAACCAAAGAAAGATTGGTATCCACCAACAAGGTGCAGATTCTGAGAAGTTATCTGAGAAATTAACTGACTGTAGTGTATCATTTATCTGCAGGGGACTTATAGCCTTAAAAGAAATATTGGCTACTAAAACCACTAACAAAATTATTTGATGCATTGGGTCTTACTGATATGCTATATGCACAGAACGGGGATGCAATAACTCTTAAAGCAGTATGCCCAATTCCTATGATTTTACACCTACATTTACATTATATTGACATAAAAATGATAAAATCAATTGTATTATTGAAGTGTGGTATTAAACAATTTGCTTCAATTGAATTATATGAATTTCACCTTTTTTGAGGTCCATTTCATCCATTTCCGTATTGTGAATCATGGTCAGCCTTTTTTTGAATTTTCTCGTGATCTTCTTTCGAATGTAATCCGCCTCGATTTCCTGTTTTGTCCTGGGTATTCGAAAACGTATGCAGCAGCATAAACAAATTACTAGCATGAAACAGACATTTCTAACAAAAGTCTCTTAGATTCTAGAATATATATAATACTGGAACGTAACTTACCGATGGATAAGAACCCAGAGAAAAATATCAAAATGACGTGCCAAAGTCTCAGGTTCCATAGTGATGTTTCTTCAAGCCATTCTTCATTTCCGATCAGTAATATCGTTTCCATCGGTTCTTCTGTTGTGTTTCTTTTTGATACATTTTCCTTTTGGAATTTTTCAAATTAAAAATAAATTGGTACGATTTATATATTTTTTACCTTACCATAATAAGTCTGCTTTCGAATATGAAGCAATACTAGGCTGTGTGACCCAAAAAACCACACCCTTATTTCATCCCCCTCTTTGTGCTAAGTAATGAAAATGAAATTGCCTTCTCCAATTATCCTAAAAGCACATAATGACTTCAGTTGAGTAAAAGATGCTGTCAAATTCTCATTGGAGATTTTTTTTATAATGATTTCTTACTTGGTTCTTAGTATTTATTTAATCCTTATATTTAAAAAGTAAATTAATTTATTTGATATTTGTTTACTGGTATTATGCCTATTATAATGGATTTATTTATTTATCTTACATTTTAGTTATTCTATGCAAAAATTCAGAACAGTTTGATTCCTTTGACCAAGTTAATTTAAATCACATTTCAATGAATATATAAAAATTTAAATTTTATTTTATTTGCATTTCAAAAAATAAATTTGTGTTGTGGAGTTTATTGATTCATTTGCTTGGAATTAGTACAGTTAATCCTCATATACTCTTATTTTATTACCTTGCATGTCATATTTAATGAGTAATTGTTCAAGAAATGTATTTGGTCAATCCTTTCTGGTTTAGTCGGCCTGGTATGTTGTTTATGTTTAAGTAATGTGACTTTTTAGTCAGTGCATTATACAAGTTTAGGTCAATGTACCTGGTTCTCACCTCAGTTTTATTGTTATTTGGTCTGAATTACAATTTAAAAAATTATTAACTAATCATTGAAGGTATTGATCCTATAAGACACCCTTGTTGGTTCATAGAACAGCTCCGATTTTGACTTCAGTTTACAAAGGTCTTTTGTAACTATAATAAACAAGACTAGACTCAGCACTAACCCTTGGGATAGCTCAGCATTGTTGACACTATCTAATACAACTTAGCCTACAGATTTTTAAGAACATAATTTTGTGTTGAGCTATGGAAAAAATGAGTAAATTAAGTATCAAGCTCGTTGGTTCCAAAGGTTTTGATTCTTTCAACTTAATGTGAAACAAAACTCACTTTTTTCATCGATAAGAGAACGAGTCAGGAATTTGTTTCATTGTGTTAAGTCTATTGGTTGAGTAACATTCAGGTCAGATTATTGAAATGTTGTTCTTGTTCTTGTAGAAGAATATAAATGTAAACTTGCAAGATATAACAATATATTTTTTCACATTATTGGCCAACCATTCGTTTCACCTTCGTCCAAGTCAATTTAACAGCAAAAATTACAAGACAATTACAAAATTTTAGACATCACTGTTGACATTATTAATTATATAAACTTAGCTGATGAATCTATGTAAGAGATCTTTAAGAAACTAGAAAATTAGAAGAGAAGTAAGTTAGAAGATTGTAAGGAGGATTTGCCTATTGTGAGGAGGCATTTTGCACAGATTCTATAAGATAGGATGAAATATTTCACTCACAACAAGAAGTAGACGGTCTTATAATTTACTAGTTTAACATTTAAAATGGTTAATAATAGTTTCAAAGGCCTGAAAAACAAAATTGTTAAAAGCTTGAAGAAAAACTAGTCTTTCCTTTTCTTTCTTTCTTTATCACTTGTCAAGTCTTCATTATTTCTATATCAAGATATATAATATTATTATTTTTCTTTATCAAGATTTTGTTGATTTTTCTATTAATTTATGTCAAAACTCCTTAGTTTCAAAACAGTATAATTAGTTATAGTCCAAAAAACATATATCTGTCATCTCTGGCATTGTAGTACTGGATTTCCTTCCAATGATGCTGGTATCCCTTCACTTCCCAACATAAGTCTGGGTACATTCACTAGCCCCGATACTCAATATTCCTTGGGTTTAAACCATTTCAAAATAAATTTCACGTTTTATTAATTTTTCCCTAACCTTTTGATTTTCTATAATGGAAATGTGCCATGATTACCCAAAAGGTTAACCCAAAATATCTGACCTTTGCCCTATTAGCATTCTTCATGTAGCATCCAAAATTTTAGATTAAAAAAACGTTTTATATTGTTTTGAAAATATTGTATCAACTCTCTCTCTCTCTCTCTCTCTCTCTCTCTCTCTCTCTCTCTCTCTCTCATTCTCCCTCCCTCTCTTTCTTTCTTTCTTTTTACCAAGCTTCCCCAAAAAATTAATTTCAGCTCTAACAGTTGTAAAGTTTTCATTTCATATCTGAAAAGTCGCTCACAAGTTGTCAGTTTCAACTCTAATGGCTCTGACATAGGCTTTATTAATTCTGGAGTTCCACAGAGGTCCAGCTTAGGTCCGCTTCTATTTTACATATACATCAATGTTAGCTGATTTACTTCCCTTTCAATTACGGCCAAATAAATGTTAATATTCCATTCCATAAACTAGTTATTAAACAAATTTTTAGTTTATTTTTCAAACGAAATTACGATTGCTTTTGGTTAAAACGTTTTGCTTTGTCGGTGTCAGTATTTTTTTAAAAGTGAACTTCTTCAGCTTAACTAAGTAAGACTTAACCGTATCTTGCTTATTCGTACTTAATGTAAGCCAGAAACCGGCTAATTTTTATTCGCCGTCGCTCACATTTATAAATTACGATTTCATCCTGAGAAATAACACGGTGAATTGCCGTGAATGCTAAAAGACGTTCCTTTTTAACACGTTCTATGCAACATAGGGTATTTGTTTCTCGACGAAGGAGTGCAATTTGGATCCAGTGTGATCACGTGATTCACTCCAGGCCAACCGATATTACCATTTTTCAAAAATTATGACTGGTCGGTATTGAAGAACACATTACATTTCAGCCTGTAGTATTTTACAATCTGGACAAGAAAAGGCCATCTGAAGAGACTTATTATTTTCAAATAACGGATGAATCTCCCTTCATTTTATACTTGCATATACTTTTTTGATCCATAATTGATCGTTTATTTATTTCTAATTAGTTCTCCCTTAATACAGGCGTATTTTGTGATATTAAATATTGAAAATTTACAGTTAAAAGGAAAAGATACACTTTATGGACTATTGTAAAGTAAAATAAATCTCAATCAAACTGTTTTATTTAAAAAGAGAACAAATAAATTTCAATAGATTCAATAAATCACCGCAGATTTTCGTTCAAAAATTAAAAATCGTCGGGAAAGATAATCTTCAATTTAACGTTGTCCAGTATACAGGGCGTTACCCGTCATCCTAATCTGCCAATCCTCACTGTGTTGATCTATCAGATACACTTCGGCATTTTGCCATCTTCAGTGTTGAGTCTGTTTATTTTTATGAAGTCAAGTTAAGTTATTGTACGTAGTGGTTGCGTTTAAAAATGCCTACAAAGAAATATATAAAAATAATATTTGTTTTATGTTTTTTGTCTAAGTTGTTTTGTGGCTCTTAAAAGACCCTAAACTTAATCCTACAGGTGCTTAATGGTCACTGGAAACATTTAAATTTCAAAAATTTCAATCGAAAGTATTTGTAATCATCCAATTTCAAAGAAAAAATTCTAATCAAAAGTATTTGATATAAAATAATATAGGTTATAAAAATAAAATAAAATAATATGAAAGATACATCAGGAGAACTCGGCCAATTTTATTTAAAACGGGTTTAAGTTATTTTCAAAGTGGCTTTATTAATTATATCAATTCAAGAGACTTTAACCTATTTTTTATTAATTTTTAACCAAGTAACTTAATGGTGGAAATAAAAATGAACAAGTATGTGTATATTTAAATGTCCAAATTAATTAAACTCTTGCAGTATAATAGAGGTAACTATTTTTTAACTACATATTTTACCAATAAATTAACAACTATATATTTCTATTTAATTTTGTCCGTAAACCGTAATTAATTTCAAAACACCTGCTAATCCTGTGTGCATTCCTGCAAAATCAAAGATTAGGTGTAAGAAAAACTCCAACCCAACTTTTGGCGAGGTTCTTTCCTGACCTAAACCGTCTCTAACCTTATCCATGACCCTAATCCAACGTTAATTTCAACCCCAACATGACCTAACTCATCCGTAACTCTGACCTAACCTTAAACATAACAGTATCTCAACCTAACTTATCCCGTCTCTGACCCCAACCAAACCAAAACCCCAATTCTACCACAACCTAAGCGAGGTTAGGTAACCATTCCTAAACTTTTTCCGCAATTAGAAATATATTACGCTTGCCGTAATTTTTGTATAAATTGTACCATAGTTAAATCCCATTGCTTTTTCTGCCCCCCCTAAACTTAGCCTTTTCCTTTTAAGCTCTGAATTAATTACTTTCCAGTTCAATTTAGTTAGTGAAATAGCGTAAAAATTTAATGTAGCAACCTCGATCCCGCGAAGAATCTGAAGCAGAAAATAAAATTAAATAAACTTGTTAAATTCTTTTTGAGGACTTCGGGTTGACAGAAACCAGCGAAGATAGACAAACCCAATGACAAAGTTGTTCAATGGCAAATATCTCAAACAATAGTTCACGTCAATTACGAATTTGGTGTTAAGGTAACCATTTTTTTTGTTTTTCTACCCTACGCATCTCATTAAATAATTTCTCACCAAATGTTACATGCAAAAAATAAATATGTGTTCATATAATTAGCTGGTGGCTTATTAACAAAGTTCATGTCTATATGTTATATTCGAATGTATTTATTAGCGAGAATGGAAGGGCAAAACCCGTCGCAGCTTGAGAAATATTGTGTACTCTGGGGCAATGATAATGAAGACTGTTATATGTGAATGTAATTTATTAGCGTGAATAGAGGAGTTTCTTCCCCAATTACCCCGAACAATTTATAACACTTGAGAACGTAGTCTGATAGGTGAACGTTATTATAGAGTGAATCCCAACTACGCCGATTGAATCTGAATTGAAGTCTGGTTTACGGATGAAATTTATTAGCGTAAAAATAGAGTCTTTTTTCTCTAATTACTGTGAAGAATATTGAATACTTTGGGGCAGTGTGAGTGAAGTCTGGTGTACGAATGTTTCTTCAGCGTGAGGGGCTTCTTTCCTCGATTACCTCAAGGAATCTCGAATACTTCGAGATAGTGCGAATGTAATTATTGGCGTAAATGGAGGGGCTTTTTTTCCCAATTACCCCAAGGAATATTGAATATTCTGAGACTGTTTGAATTCAGTTTGATGTGGAAATGTAATTTATTAGCGTGAATGGAGGGGCTTCTTCCTCAACTCCAACAAGGAATTTCGAGTACTCCTGGGGCAGTTTGAATGAAATTTATTAGCGTGAATGGAGGGGCTTTTTTCCTCAACTCCTCCAAATAATTTCGAGTACTCCTGGGGCAGTTTGAATGTAATTTATTAGCGCGAATGAAGTCGCTTCTTTCCCAATTACTCCGAGGAATATCGAATATTTCGCGCAGTGTGTGTTGAAGAATGGTGTATGAATGTAATTTAATAGCATGAGTAGAGGATCTTTTCCCCCAATAACTCCTAATAATTTTGAAAATTCTTGGTCTGTTCACCAGACTAACATGTTTTTAAATGTACATATTTTTATATAAAGTTTAATTGTTTATGATATTTTCATCCTTGACTGACGAAGCGCGTACGCAAGAAAAAAGCTGGCAACGGGGTAGAGAAAGGTAGAGAAACGAGGAAGTTGGTTACCTTAACACCCAATTGACCCCAAACATTGACAACACCCAAAAATTGACGTAAATAAAAGTTGGCTTCAGCATCAATAAATTGAAACCATTTACAACTTTGCTCTGAGTGATTTTTGGCAAATTTTCAATTTGAAATAGTCTGTCTTGAAAAAGTTTTCTTTTAGACTTACGATCAGAAGAAACTAATGCTGAAATTCATAAAACATAATTAATAAAATGTATAAATTTTACACGCTGATTGACTTGATTTGCATATATTTTTATATATTAATCAGAGTTACACGTATTTTAACGTTCAATAATTGAGTCTTTGCCTAAAAAAAGAAAAATTGCTAAGGAAAAAGATGGATAGATACAATTTGTTTTAGATTTTTAATTCACATTTCAATATCGCGTATTTCCTTCTATTGCCTTGAAGTTTTCTACTACAACTTGAAGAGGCCTGGGCATACTTTCTACAAGTTTGTAAATGTCTTTTTGCTGGAGGTTAGCCCATTCTTCACGAAGAGTCCTTTCGATATCGTGGAATGTATCAAGAAGTGAAGAACGGGCTGGCCAGGCTAAGACCCTGATGTTATGCTGTTGAAGGTTTGTACTATCGAGCGATATGTGGACGGGCATTATCGTGCATTAGAATAGGATCGCTAATTTCATCGAGGATAGGGAACGCATGGTGTTCCAAAATTTCATCCACGTAGCGAGTGGCCGTCAAAGACCATCCACGAACAACCAACTCTGCGCGACTCTCCGTTGAAATTCCCGCCCACACCATCACTGAACTAAATTGGAAAAATTCGCTCTGGGAAAAATTACAAGCTTCGTACCTTTCATTTTGTTTTCTGCACACTCTTTCACGCCCATCTGGAGATAGTAGAGCAAATCTACACTCATCTGCAGAAAGTAAAGCAGACCAATCGTCCAAAGATCAAGGGTTGTGTTCTCGAGAAAATGCTGTGCAATTCTGTGTTTTATGGTCAATTCTGGTCCTCTTACGGGGCGAAAAGCCATCAGTCCATACTGATTTAATCTTCTTAGAGTAGTGCGCGCAGGATACCTCGAACTTACTGGAGCTGATGAATCGCTTGAACAACAGTAAAGTACCGGTTTCGCAAAATTCTCAAAGTAAAAACAGGTCATCCTGTAGTTCTGTTATCCTAAGGCCTTCCATGGTAGGACCCAGTTGCCTGAAACGTCTCACGACCTCTCGCAGAGTTTCGTAGGGAACCCGATGGTTATAGCCGATGGCAATAGCCGCCGAATACCTGATGGAACGTCCATCATCAAGTACCATACCATGCGCAACATCATCAGCCCTAAGTGGCATTTTTAAGTTTAACAATTGAAATTAATGTGTGGTGTTTATTGACCGTTAGTAAATGATTATTGGGAAATCATGAGGTGCGGTCTGGTGTGACGTAGGTTTTAGAAAAACATTTTCTTTATCGTGCCAACGTTTCGATCTTTACTGAGATCATCTTCAGGGCCTGGGATTTATAAACATTGTTTAAATTTTACTAATACATGCAGGATGTGAAAAAATGAATTTATACAATGATAGAAATTTTATACTCAATCAAAGTGAGTATAACAAAGTAGTCAAACAAATACTTTGATCGAGCCTAAAATTTATTGAATTTGATTAAAATTGTATAAATTCATTTTTTCACATCCTACATGTATTTGCATAATTTACACAATGTTTATAAATCCCAGGCCCTGAAGATGATCTCGATAAAGATCGAAACGTTGATACGATAAAGTAAATGTTTTTCTACAACCTACCTCACACCACACCGCACTTCACGATCACCAAATAATAACTGAATTTAAGATGAAAACTAAACAATTTAAACATTTTAAATTCTGTAAAATGTAAACATTGAAAAATCCTTTATTCTTGTTTTGGATTAAGAATTAAGTGTGTTTATCTCTAGTTGTTATTCCCAATTTAAAACAGAGCGTAAACAAATATTTATTGATAAAAATAATGAGACAAATTAAGGGCGGAATTTTCTTTTACCGAGAAAAAAAATCGATTGGGTGGAATTTTTTGCCTGTCAATGTATTATTTGTTATCAAATATTTCTAGTTATTTTTATTTCAAAATATTCATGTATGACCGATTTTTTTAAAACAAAAATCTCGACGTTGTGGGTTTTCTGGCACACCTCTCAAAAAAAAAATATTTCGTCGCCTATCGAAAAATTAATTTTGGAAATAAATCGCGATGTGGGACCGGTGTTGCACGTTTACACCCCTCATCAGCCGCCTCCCTTGGGAGATGAAGTAATTAAGAGGGAGTCGGTCCTGGTGGGGAGCCGGAGGGAGGTCCTATCCCCAACGGGCAGTGTGCCACTGGCTTCCGAACGGCTCGTGTACTCATGAACCTCAGGCCAAAATAATGATCTTCTCTTTCGTATTCCTCATTGCGATATCAACCGTTCAAGCTCATGGTAAGAGTGACATTAGACACTAAATGGAATTTTCTAAAAGTTCGAGATGAAAAAAAAAAATTAAAACGTCACTATGCCTGTTGAGAAAATTTTCAGTCCATTTAAAAAATATCTATATTTAATTAAAAACAATACAACTTAAGACAAAGAATTTAAGCAAAAGAAGGTTGAACTTTGAAAAAAATAAGGATACAAAAATTAAAATAATTATTGGAAAAGTTATAATGAAAATAGCCTAGTGATTTGGTCATGCTGGTATGCCTATCATCACTATTTTTTTTCTGTCAAATGTCCATTGTTAGTGATTCTTCTGTTATTGCCTCTGACAGAACAAACCAGCGAAGCTAGACGGACCAGTAGGATCGGAAATTACCAACTTGCAGGTTCACAACCCCCAAACTTCAAGGAATACCATTGTTCAAACCGTACTGCAGAATCTATTACGTTATTGAAAGGGGTAAATCATTAAATCGAAAATGACGGCAATCAATCATAAAACTCACTGGGTTTTTTGACCGTTGATCTAGTTTTTCTGTCCGTTTTATGATCACCAACAGAAAATCTAATTTATTTCTACAGATACCTGGTTTTATACAAATTTAAATTCAACTGGTACTAAAATAACAATAGAAACCCCAAATTGTAACTTAGGAAACAAAAACCAATTTTTTTATTTAAAAAACAAAAAATGAAATTTTTACGACACAGTACTCGTAAAGAAAACTTTCCTGTTTTTTTTCTTTTCATACTAACTCTGTACAAACGTAGAACTACAATAAAATGAATATAATAATTTTAGTAAAATACGATTATCCTTACAAATATAACAAGATGAAATATAATGATTATTTGGAGATCGTGAGATGCGATCAGGTGTGACGTAGGCTTAGAAAAATATTTTTTTATCGTACCAACGTTTCGATCTTTATTGAGATCATCTTTAGTGCATGGGATTTATAAGTATTGTTTAAATTATGCAAATACATGTAAGATGTGAAAAATGAATTTCTAGCATTGCATAAATTCATTTTTCACATCCTACATCTATTTGTATAATTTAAACAATGTTTATAAATCCCACGCACTGAAGATGATCTCAATAAAGTTCGAAACGTTGGTCTGATAAAGAAAACGCTTTTCTAAAACCTACGTCATACCAGACCGCATCTCACCATTTCCAAATAATTATTAACGGCCACTAAACACCACACATAAAATATAATAAAAATAGGGCATTTTCTCAACCCTGCAGATATCAAGGAGATATCTCAAACAATAGCCTTGCCTAATATTGCTCAAAAGTGAATAATCTCACATTCGACAAAATCCCATACATAAAAGTGTTGAAAAGTTAAATGGAATATTACGACAGTCAATCAATCACTCGCTTTCTTGTTCATAGCTTTACCCTTTTTCTGTTTTATGATCATCGATCTTTTTACATAAAGTCTGGCCAGTTATTTTTTAAACGTCCTCTTCTACAGTTCTGTTATATATTTTTTTACCGGCCGATCAATTTAACTACTATTAAAAATATATATAAAACACTTTTAAAATTAAAAACTTAAACAATCTTTCGATCATATCAGCTTTTCACATAGCTTCTGTAATTTATTAGAACTGTTTTAGAAATTGATTATCATCCATTGTTTACTATTAAGCACGGGAATTGAAAACGGTTTCGAATAACCGTGGTAATATCTAAATAGTGATATACAGTAAGGTACTGCCATTAAAATATTCATACATGGTAAAAGCACTGGGATTTGTTTCTTGTTTTATGGATTATTGCACAATAGCTAACTTAAAGGGTGAACTCAGAGGAAATATTTTACTGAGAGGGTGATTCTGGGAAAATATCTGAGGGTTGATTTCCAAGTAAGTTAACTATCATACTTTAAATTATATATCATAGTTTAAATCAAATAGAATTTTTATTTCACACTTGATGAAATTATTTTTATGACTTTTAGTCTTTAGAAAGGAGATGATTTAGTTATGTTTATTGTGGTTCAAAAACGGCCGTTTATTCCATAGTCTGTATAGAACAATGTCAATTATTTTTGACATGTTTTATGAATTAATTTTAATTTGATATATTGTTAATTATTGAAAAAACCCAACATGCATGAAATTGTCGGTAAATTCGTGTTTTGAATTAATATTTTTGCCCGTTGGCTTCGCGTCGGTTTGAACTTCCGGCCGTTTTCTTTTATTGAATTCATAATAATTGCTTTTAGTGTGGAATTTCATTGTGGAATTTTATTAATTGGGTTTTGTTGCGATAAATTTAATTTGTATCATCATGTTCAAATTGTTCTTTGATTTTAAACCGAAACCGTGTTTTTGTTTTAATTACTTTGCATGCTTTATGAGCGAGTTCATTGTTCAATTTCATTCATTAATGCGCGTTTGAACATAAATTTTATTTTCCGTCGCTATCAAAAAGTCAGGATTTATCAAAAATCAATAACACCTTGTGCGGTTTATTGATTGACTTATGTAAGCTCAACTCTGCACATTTATGTACAAATATACCCACATGAATGAACTTATGACTTACGAGAATCACCAACTTCGGTGTTTTGGCAGTCTGGGGTCAGACCCGGGACTTATATGTCCCGCCGCTGAAGTTAGGGCTGAAGGGGCTGTCAACAAAGTCATTTCAGACCTCGTGCAGTTTTTAAAACTTGGACACACTAACAATCACTCAAGTACGGTGGTGAAGTGCTCGATATTTCTTCATCACCCTTCACACCTATTATATAATTAATCTAATCTGTGTAACACACTAATAAATACATTCATCTCATTACACATTCGAAAGAAATACAACACGATATGTCTAACAGTACTTGTAAAATTAAATAGCCTTTTTTCCTCAAAAAATCAGAAGTACTCAAATACTCAAACCCTAGTTTATACGCTAATATTTTATAATCTATACATTTGGTCGACATTAAACAATACATATTTATTTGCTGATTTGTCACATGCCAGGTCTGTAAATATTTTCAACTTTAGCTAAAGCAGATTTAGTATTTTGATCATATACGTCTAACTCTGTGATTGCGATGATTGTCTGATGATTGCGTCAAAATATGACAGAAAAAACGTCTTGAATTTATAATTGTCGAAACCCATTTGACATATCTACGCTCGGATACAGGACGAACTTGGGTCGAAATGATTGACATTTGACCCTCAAATCAAAGCAAACTATCAGCAAGTTTCTCGTCAAGATGTCTCATTTGAGGATGGCAATTGCAAAAACTTTATTAGTCGCATAAATGGAATTAATACTAAGTTAAAAGGGTCAAAAATTCAAAATACCGTGTACCAAAGTACAAAAACGTAGGTCGCAATTAGTTCTGAACTGCTTTATTTAGGAAATAGATATGTTTACCTACTCGGACGATACTGTAACAACTCGAATCCAATATCCAGGAACATCTTGAGCCTATCGAAGACAGGTCAAAAAGTGGAAGACAATACTGAATGGAGAGAAATGCACTCATTGTACTTTTACGCTGAAAAAGCAGCCTTTTCCTCCATTGTACATCAACAACGAAGAGATACCAGTTTCCACTCATGTCAAATACCTGGGAATCTCTACAGCAGAGTGACGTGGAATCCGCAAACAAGACTTAAAAAACAGCAACTTAATACAAGACTTGGTCTACTACGAAGACTTCTAAGACCGAAATCGACTTTGACATACGGAGTGGAACTGTGGGGTACCGCCAAGCCTTCCAGTATTTCCAATCGAAAGTCCTTAGACAAATTGTCAAAGAACCTTATTGAAACATCACTATCCTCAAAGACCTCAACATTCCTTTTGTCAACGAACTAATCCGGTCCAGATTCCAAACCTTCTACACCAACCTTTCGAACCATCCCAACTATACTGCTCGAGCCCTCTCTACTCATTCCCATCTTGACAACCACCACGCCGTTTCAACCGACGGTGGACTCGGGACCTCCTTGACCCCTAATTATACACACCGAGTGCTCAGTGTATTGCTCACATTGAAAAAAGCCTTGTATCAAGAACAGAGACCGATTTCCTAAGTCAAATATTTAGGTCTGTTTCCTAGACAGCAGACTGATCTGGAATCCCCATACAAGAGACAACGACTTAACAAAAGACTTTGACAACTACGAAGACTTCTAGGACTGACTTTTTGACTGTGAACACTAAACTATCCTTATACAAGACTTAAGTACGACACTTCGGACGTACGGAGTGGAATGTGGGTTTTGCCAGGGCATCCAATCCTTCCAATAAAAAGTGCTCAGACGTCAAAGCTCCTAATGAGTTACTAACCTCAATAAGCTACACAATTAGTCCAATAATTGTTTTGTCTATGAATTGTTCTCAATTCTAAAGGTTTTACTCCATCTCGATCCATTCTAACCTTCCTTTCTACACATTCCCATACCGAGAACCCGCCATGTCGCGAGGAAGAACTCATTGCCCCTTAACCCCTCATTCTGAGATCCAGCATTGGTGTTATCCAGGTGCGTTGCATGTTAGTGCTGCGACCGCCTAAAAAACGTCTTTTATTACAACCATTAAAGAATAGTGTAATAAAAAGAGGTTTATATGGTTTAATTTCGTTTTCAATCTATGAGTTTCTCTTCGTGTGGTTTCATGGAAAAGTGACATTGTATGGATAGTATACGAAGTAATAGTATGCCCAGTTTGCCACGACTACAATCTTCTCGAGAATTGAAAAAATTGTACATATAATCATACATTTTTTCCAATAAAGCCTATGCAAAATCTCAGAAATGTTGTCGTCAACTTTATCTTCAAATTTAGAAAACCTATAAAATTATATCCACTATATTTAGTGGTCTGACTGACCAAATTACGTCTTTCAATTATTTTATCTTTTTATGTAAGGTTTTAGTTGAAATGAAAAAGTTAGTGTCGCGAGCGAGATTCGAACCCACGACCGTCGGCTAAATACCCCGCTGCTCTACCACTTGAGCTGCTTTAATCCACTCGGAACCAACTCCCCATCTCAACCTACAATAGTTCGAATTTTCCCTTCTTTTTGCCATTTTTCAAATGTCGTGTAATCAGGATGAAAAATGGAAAAAGGAGGGAAAATTCAAAAGGTGGGGTTGAGAAGTTGGCGTCCGAGTGGATCGAAATCACGATAGCTCAAGTGGTTAGAGCAGCGGCGTATTGAGCTGAAGGTCGTGGATTCGAATCCCGCTCGTTACACTAACTTTTTCAGTTCAACCAAAACCTTACATAAAGAGATTTAATTGATAAAATTATATATTGCTTTATAAATTAAAATCGGTATAAATAAGTCTACTATTGTGGATTTTAACTATTTCATTCATTGCTGTTCTTTATCTAACATTTACTGTAATTTTTTTTCTACTAGGCATGTTTACGTCTATTACGCTTAGGATGATAAGATAATCGTGATAATCGACACTACAATTATTTTCCTATCAAATTGCCAGACTCTATTTACCTCAGGTTGTTTGGTTCCCAAAGTGTTTAGATCCAGTCCAATTTGAAAGTTTCTGAAGGCAAAATGAACTTTTCCTCGCTTCTCCTTGTATAAATATTTCCAATGGTTTAGCATTGACCAGCAGTAACAGCCGAAGTTTGCTTAACCGGATTATTGAGCCACAGGACAATTTGATAATTATTAAAAGGTTTTTGCCGTTTATTTTACTTATATAATTTTTTGCTAGGATAAAAAATCGCCGAAACCATGAATGAAATTTTTATTACTTTAAACAATTTCGATGTATTTCCAAAATTTCTACTCCTTGCAGTGCTAATTTTTTAGTAATGGCTAATTTTGCTGCCATTGGTAATACAGGATTATAATATTGACAAATGATGAAAACCTGAATGGGAAATCGATTAATTCTCGAATAGTTTATGAAAATCGTATTTTGTTTGAAAAAATATTTTCTCTAATTTCAACGAAGTTTTTATTTTGTATCTTACTTTAATTGAAGATTATTCGAACTAATTGAATATTTATTTACGATAAAGAGGTCTATTTTGTACAGTTTCAGCATCTTGATTGTCCGATTTTCGATGATTTCTTTGTGAGAGGGAAAATTACTGGGAGGCTGTATTCTTTTGGAAATAGGGGAAACTAAATGAATCACAAACGTGTAAAGGGAAAGAAAATTGGATTCGTTTAACTTCAATGGAATACAAAATACTTTTATTCCTAAAAAGGAGCCAAACAAATTTATTATTTATGATGTTTTTCTTTACAGTATCTTCTTCAATATAAGAAGGTTGTATGATGTTAAATCGTTTATTAAAACATGCTGTCCTTAAATACTGAAAAGGAGGTTAGTTAATAAATGTATGGTGTTTAGTAACTGCTAGTCAATGATTTTTCATTCGTAGATCGTGGGATGCGGTCTGGTGTGACATAGGTTTTAGAAAAAAAATTTCTTTGTCATGCCAACGTTTCGATCTTTATTGAGATCATCTTCAGGGCTCAATGTGTTTCTTCTCCGTGTAGATGTCTCATTCTTGTGTGTCGTTTGAGAGTGCCTCAAGTCACACAAGAATGACACATCTACACGGAAACAAACACTTTAAGCCCTGAAGATGATTTCAATAAAGGTCGAAACGTAGGCATGATAAAGAAAATGTTTTTTCTAGAACCTATGTCTCACGAAACCGCATCTCACAATCTCCGCATAATTAATTAATGAAGTATTTTAAAAAATACAACGGAAAGGGATAACTTTTTGATTGTAAGGATTGATTTAGAACTTTCGTAATTTTCAACAGCATTTTGATCGGAAAGTGTCTAATGACAATTAATTTAAGCATTGAAAATGTATATTTTTTGTTTGTTTAATTTAGTTAAATAATTAATTTTCCGTTGTCAATAATATTGTTTTGATAAGAATCTTTTAAAATGAAATTAAATTGTACTGCATACGATCCGTTGTTCATACTTCTTCAAGCAGCAACTTTAGCTTGAAACCGAACTCGAACGGTCAAAAGTTCAGATTTGTTTTTCGGACGTTTAAGGACAGATTTCGTTGGAAAATTCATGGTTTAATTGAAAACTTCAAGACACCCTCAATTTCGACTCCCACGTCCTGAAGTTTCCGACCATTAATAACAACACGGTTTGCGTATAAAGGTTGGCGATGTTTAGGGGATGAAGGGCACACCGCGATCTTACATTTCTTCTGATTAAAAGTTTCATTTTTTTATTATACACGCCTCTTTCATAAACAGTCTTCAAAGCATATATAAATAAAATGCTTGTCGACAACTCGCACCGTAATAGAAGCAAGATGGTTGCAAACCAGAACAGAT
The DNA here is from genome assembly GCF_000648675.2 of Cimex lectularius. NCBI lineage: Eukaryota > Metazoa > Arthropoda > Insecta > Hemiptera > Cimicidae > Cimex > Cimex lectularius. The sequence goes on along the minus strand of NW_019393020.1, from coordinate 136,207 downwards.
CCACATAATTAATTTACCCTGTGTCAGCAACTGTGGGCCTATCAATGTTGACGTTCATACACATTGAACGTTCCGTATATTTGCTCTTTATTAATCATTTATCTGCCATTATAATATATTGGTTGAGAAATGAAATTAAAAGTACTTGTTATAATTTTTTTAAGTAATTTTCATTTGACTTGATTTTAACTATGGTAGCAATCCCTGGTGTTTAGTGACCGTTAATGATTATTTGGAGATCGCGAGATGCGGTCTGGTGTGACGTAGGTTTTAGAAAAACATTTTCTTTGTCGTGCCAACCTTTCGATCTTTTAAATTAATTAATGTTTTGGTTGAGATAAAAAAGTCAGTGTCACAAGCGGGATTCGAACCCACGACCTTCGGCTAAATACGCCGCTGCTCTACTACTTGAGCTACCGTGACTTCGATTCACTCGGACACTAACTTCCCATCTCAACCCCACCTTTTGAATTTTCCCTTCTTTTTGCCATTTTTCAAATGTCGTGTAATCAATCTATTTGATTCTCGGCGACAAATGAAATGGCCACGGAGAACTTTAGTGAAGTATACTTCATTTTGCTTATTACATTAATTAGCTTTCGTGTCCGCTTGACCAAATAAATTATTTTCAATTAATTAAGGTTTCGGTTAAGATAAAAAAGGAGGGAAAATTCAAAAGGTGTGGTTGAGATGGGAAGTTAGTGTCGGAGCGGATCGAAGTCACGATAGCTCAAGAGGTAGAGCAGCGGCGTATTGAGCCGAAGGTCGTGGGTTCGAATCCTTTTTGTCACATTGACTTTTTTATCTCAACCAAAACCTTAATTAATTGAAAATAATTTATTTGGTCAAGCGGACCACGAAACCTAATAAATGTTTTTTCTTTATTGAGATCATAGGGCCTGGGATTTATAAACATTGTTTAAATTATACAAATATATGTAGGATGTGAAAAAATGAGTTTATACAACGCTAGAAATTTTAGAAACAATCAAAGTATTCGTACTCACTCAAAGTGTTTGTTTTCTGTGTAGATGTGTCATTATTGTGTGTCGTGTTGAGAGTGTGTGAGATATTGATGTTTTATGTTTATATCCGTTGGATTTTGAACGGGTGAGGAAATAATCACCAACTACAACTCAACACTAACCCCATCCACTACTACTAATAATGCTACATCAAATCTATCAAATACAGACAAACCAACATACATTTCCATGCCATTCATTCACGGCCTATCACATAAATTAAACACATTTCTCTCTTCTGATAACTTTAAAATAACTTTCAAAAATTCACATTTTTTCCAATATTAACGACTCATACCAGGAACAAATAAATCTGATGTAATTTACAAAATCAGTTGTTTAAATTGTCCGGCAACTTACATCCCAATATCTGGATAAGAGGGTAAAACAACATCTATTGCAAAAAAAAAGAAGAAACAAAATCCTACAGCATTGGCTACCCACCATTTTGAACACAACACAATTTCTATTTCAACAATCCTAAAATATTACACACAGAACTAAACAAACATAAACGTAACTTTTTGAGTCTAAAATTTCGAACATGGTCTAAAATTCATTTTTCCACATCCTACACGCATTTGTATAATTTGAGCTATATTTATAAATCCCAGGCCCTGAAGATGATCTCTATAAAGTTCGAAACGTAACTCGATCAAGAAAATGTTTTTCTAAAACCTACGTCATACCAGAATGCATCACACGATCTCCAAATAATTATGGTAATAATCATGGTAAAACGAAAGTTTATCAAAAACATACAATTTTAAGTCAATTTGTTTTTTCTTTCAATTATAAAGTCAGAAATAATTTGGACTTGAACGGTATAAGAAAAATAAGAAATAGTCAAGGAGCCGGTTTGCTTTGGAAACATCCCAGGTGGATTCCACAGGGGATGACAAATCCGAGATAAATTGTAAGGTCACAGGGACGGTAAGGGCCAAGGGTGAATCACTCATGTCAAATTGAGTTAAAAAATGTTCTTTGCATAGGACGAAAATAATGCTTCGTTTAATGTTTGCCAAAAATATTATGCATTCTCAAATGTAATTGGAATTACATTAGGTTTATAAAAATACATAACAAATTTCAAAAACCAAAACACGTATCGAGTAATGTAAACCATAATTGTTTATAAAAATGAATTTGGATACATATAAACGAACTTGTAACACCAGGGAAAAAAATTTTTCATAGCAAACATAAAATAAAATTTTTTGCACCGAATTTATTGGTAGCAATTTTTTTGTCTCCGATGTCCGATTTTAAATTTAAAAATTCATAAATTCTCTGGATTTTATTCGGATTCAAAATTTGATAAACGTTTACATGCTGCTGTTCTCGACTTTTGTCCTCTCACCACGGGTAAGGTTTTTGTCATTTTTTAATGACAAAAATAAAGCTAAAATCAACAAAAAAAACCAAAAATTTTATTTTATATATATCTAGTTAGAATTTTTTTACGATAACTTAAGTTGTTACGCCATTGAGTGAAGTTTTGAGGATTCTAAATTCTTGTGAAGTGTCCAATGGAGTTCGATGGACACCTTTTATAATTATCGTCACTTTTGCAATTTAAAAAAATCAGGCATTTTAGAAGGGGAAAAATTGAATTGATTTTTTTTAATTTAGCAAAAATGTGTTTTCGGCGTTTCTTTGGAGTGAAAAAAAACAAACGGATATATACTAACAAAATATTTCAGCCTGTTTTGCTAGGTCGCTCAAAATTTATTTGGCAGTTAGGCTAGGGTATTGTAGACATTGAAATGCATAATTTATGACCGAGCATCATAGAAATGTAGGCTAAAATATAGTTTTTAACGCGAAACGAAAGGGAATATTTGTTAGTTACACCCAAAAAAGTCTGGAAACAAATTTTTCAGAAAAAAATTATCTCATCTTTTTCTGTTCTGGATGCACTCGGAAGGGGGTTTTGTGGACTTGGTATCAGTGATTTTAATTTTTTTTACACTTTTTTACACTGAAAAAAAAATTGAAAATAAATATTAACAAATGTAGAATAAGAAATTAATATTCAAGATTGTATTCAATAGAGGTTTAGATAATAAAATTTTGAAACACCAAAAATACGATTCGACTAAAATATGTCTAAAACCATTAAATATATAATTTCATACCAAATATAAAACCAAATGTCCGTTGTTATACTTAAAAATTCAGAAATTTTCCAGATTAAACCCAAAAATGAAAATCATTTAAAAGTGGCGTTTCTCTTCTACCTGAGGTGTGAACTTTAATTACCGTTATGTGATAATAAGTGAGATAAATTAGGGTCAAACCAACAAAAAATCATTGAAATATTTTATTAATTATGACTATTAATTAAGACTTTAAAAATTGATTAAGGATGTCACATTTCCACCGTTTGGATAGTTTTAAATTAGACTATTTTAAGTCATCGCCATTTTTATGATTTTTTAGAAAAAAAAACACTCAGAATTTTGCAGACGAAAATGGTATAGATTTTTTTTTATTTTATCCTAAATTTGCAGACCGGGTTTTTTGGGATGCAAAAAACGAATTTCAGTCTTGTTTCATGCAAACAAAACTATGTTTTATTCTGGTTTGCTAAGTCATTTGATCATTAAATCAAAATTGTAAATGGGAGCTATTGCAGACAGCGAAGTGCATATTTATGACCGAGCTACTTAACAAAGTAGGTTAAAATTATAAAGGTATAACTTTTTTTCAGTAACGAACAACGTTGATCTTTCTTTCTTGCTTCCCCGAATACAAATTTTAAGAAAAGTCCAAATGATTCAGAATTTTTCCAAAAAAATAGTGATACGAGTTGAAACGATTCTATAAATCCACAGGAAATATTATAGGTGTTTTTAAGTTTATAAATTTTGCGATAATTGCCCAAACTTCTAATAAACAAAGTGAAAATAAAAAATTAGATAAAATAAAAAAGAACTGGGCTTAAAAAATAAAAATTTTAATGGGTTTTTCAATTAATTAAGGATTTTTGTTGAGATAAAAAAGTCAGTGTCACGAACGGGATTCGAACCCACGACCTTCGGCTAGATACGCCGCTGCTCTACCACTTGAACTATCGTGACCTCGATCCACTCGGACACTAACTTCCCATCTCAACCCCACCTTTTGAATTTTCCCTCCTTTTCAAATTCAAAAGGTGGGGTTGAGATGGGAAGTTAGTGTCCGAGTGGATCGAGGTCACGACAGCTCAAGTGGTAGAGTAGCGGCGTATCTAGCCGAAGATCGTGGGCTCGAATCCCGCTCGTGCCATTGACTTTTTTATCTCCCTAACCAACTAAAAACCTTAATTAATTGTAATATATTAATTGGTCAAGCGGACCACGAAATTAGTGAATTTAGGTTCTAATAACGTTGAATTTGGATAAAATCTTGAGGAGATTTGCATTTGGTTATGCAAGTGGAACAACAGAAATCTACGAGAAAAAAATTGCTTGAAATACACCCCAAAAATGACTTCTTTTGGTTGCTTTCAAAATTCCTATTTAATTGTCTTACAGGATGCTTAGAACCAATACCATTTGTCTAAAAAAAACTTTTTTTGGCCTACCTTACTTGAAGTGTCTTTTGGCTTTGCCAATTTTTACATATCTAACCAAATTGAATTTTTTCATTAGATTTAGTCAATATTTCCAACTTGATATTTAAAAAATTTATATTAATAAAACTTTGTCTATAGATTAATCTAGTAATTGCTGAAATAGTATTTGGTTGTTTCTGGCAACATCTTCGACCTATATTGATATTGTTTAGGTCTTTACAAAGACTTCTATCCTTAAGGACGAAAAACTGCTTGACATAATAAAGAGTTAGTAGAATCGAGTCTGAAAGCTTTATGTTTGTTTTACTCGAGTTCTTTTATTCTTTCTTCGATCTGCTCACTGTTGTTTAAAAATGGGCTACGATGGACGATTCGGTCGAAATATTTACATAAACGGCAAGGGTAAAAAATCCAATTCATACTCTCCAAATGACCGAACGGTTTCAATTTTTTGTATGTAAATTTGATCTGAGATACCAAAAGTTTTAAAGTATTTTTTATGATTTTTTTCTGAGGTTTCAATGAACCGTTGACCACTCTTTTGCCATGCTCGTGTATGCTCTATTTCTTCCACTACCATGGGATTTGACAAGATTTGTGATTACTAATTTTTGCCACGCGACATCACTATTCTATTTCTTCAATTGTCCTGGACAGAGGTGTGGAGGTGTTTGACCAAAATGCCAGTACCTAGTAATACAGTGCTACAGAGTAGGTGCTATTTGTCGATGAGCAACTTCAGCGCATAGCCAATTTCTTAGCATTGCTAATATCCAGCTAGCATTAAGCTGGATATTTGGAGCTTTAGTAGCTTTAGGAGGATAGATAGATAAATGTATCAGTCGGGTTGTACAATATACTGCGCCTTTTGAGAGCTATTTTATCTACATACCATACCATATGCTTAAAGCACACCGGTAAGTCCTAGTTCCTCAAGGAATTTGATTAGGCCCGGTTTGAGTGGTTGAATTTCTTCTGTTCTTAGTTTGTATGTCCCAAAATTTCTTCCTGCGGGCAAGAGAAGCACCACAGTTTATTGGAAGGTGTATTGGTGTCTTCTCTGTCTTTTTGCAGAAACTGCACGTTTATGTGTTATGCCAATCTTCTTCAGATGTCCATTTAGTTTGCAGTGTCCTGTTAAGAATCCTGTTAGGTTTCGCAGTTTTTTCTTGTTTCTTGTAATACATTCTGTTACCTCTTTCCTTCTAAAGTTTGTTAGGAAGTACTTGGAATGCTTGTAACCAATGAATGAGTTCCATTGTTCCCTAATTTTCTTTTTTATCCTTCTGAGGTGCTCGATAATAGTTTGTATTTCAATGACGCAGAAGGGCTCGGGTCCTATAAGCGGTATAGCAGCCCCTCTTCTTGCAAGGGCATTCTCTTGCTTTCTACTCCCACATCTCCTGGGACCCAGCAAAGGCTGACTTTGTTAAGTTTGGTTTTGCAATTAAGCACTATATTTGAGCTAATGATGTTTGAACTTTGATGGCTGCTTGGCTATCTGACATGCTATCTATATTGTTGTTTACCTTTTGTTCAGATTGAATTGGGTACATCTTTCAATTGCATGGACCTCTTCTTGGAAGACACTGGATTATTTTCCCATGGGTTCTGAGTATTTGGTTCCAAGCCTGAATGCCTTCCATTCCTTCGAGATCTGTCTGTGAACCAGTAGATTCTTAAAGGAGATGTTTTTCTCCCTTTTCCGTTCCTTTTTGTTACCTAAGTTTGTTGAATGAAAATTTTGATCCAGCCTTAGGAGGAAGTAGGGGTTTAGAAGGAAGGTCTATACCCTCACTTCGTTATACCGTTTCATTAGCTGTTGAGGAGAGACAACGAGATGTTGTCGAAAGGGTCTTCCATCCATGTCCATGAATTAACTCTATTTTCTTTATTCTTTAATGATTTAGCTATATGTTCTACCAATTTTTTCAGGGCAGTCTGCAGGTTTGCTCTTTTTGTAGGCATGTTGGAGGATTTTTAATAAAATATGATTATTTATAATCTCCTGGTCTATCATTTTCTCTCGTGCCGATCCCTTATCAGTTTGGAGTTTCATTTTTTCAGTTCTGTCTTGTAGTTTATTTTGAATGTGCACCATTTACTATAAATTTTAACAGGTCAATCATTGCCGTTTATTTTGGGTTTTGTTCGACTTCATTATTAAACTTATTCTTACAAATAAAAAAAAGGAGGGCAAATTCAAAACGTGCGGTTGAGATGGGAAGTTAGTGCCTGGGGGATCGAAGTCACGATACCTCACATGGTAGAGTAGCGGCGTATCTAGCAGAAGGTCGTGGGTTCGAATCCCGCTCGTAACCCTAACTTTTTCATCTCAACCAAAACCTTAATTAATTGAAAAGAATTTAATTTAATTTTAGAAGCTGTTTTTTCTTACGTTCAATTTTTTACCGAAGGGTCTTTTTGCTACTTTGTATTGTATTTCTTTCATCATTGTTTAATAGAAAATTCAAAATAAATTATGACTTAATGTCTAATTTTTTAAACCATTCAAACCGAAAAATAAAGTTAAAACCTTAATTAATTGAATGATATTAATTGGATAAGTGGACCACGAAAAATAATGAACTTATTCTTATAATGGACTTTGACCCAAAAAATGTGGACGTCAAAATTTCTTCCCTTCGGTCGGTTTATATCAAGGATTTCATTTATAAAGGGGTGTTTGTTGTGATGACCGTCAGGATGATCACGTACAAACAAAAATAATATTCCCAATTGTTCTTGTTTAAGTTTCATATAAATTAAACCATGTTTTTATAGCAAAAATGACATCTAAATTTGTAAATTTTGAAAGAGATTTTTTAAATGTTTTTAATATAAACAGTTTTAATATAAAAAAATCTTAAAATAGCGTATTAATCTCTTGTATTATAATTTCACGTCCCAATCGTGCTGATTTTAGACTAAGTGGATTTCAGTTAATATAGGAATCCATGTAATTCAATTGACTCATTCATTTAATTGATTTGGCTTTGGAACACATTGGCCCCCCTGTTAATTTTCTGGCTGTGCATTAATCCAACATAATTCCACTGAATAATTTTTGATGCAATTACCGTTTCGAATTTTTTTTTTTTTTTTAGCTCCGGCAATCATGAAGAAAACTCGCCGCGTTAATTCAATTTTTAATTATTTCCAATCGCATTTTTGTTAGCGATGGGAAATATTTGCCAGGCTCTTTACAGTCAGGAATAATCCGAGTGAAACATTAACAAATGTGTATGTTTTCAATTGAAATGAAACTAGTCTGGACACGTTTTAAGTAAGGGGTGGTAAAAAGAAATAAAACGGGCGTCGTCTGGGATAGACTAACAGTCTCCTGCACGACCCAGATTTATTTTGCTGTTTATGTGGTCTGTCGACTTCTCCCCTTGTTCGAAGTACCGATCCCCGAGCTTGCTAATCTCCCCAAATCGAAGTAAAATTGTTCGCTATATGTTTAAACAAATAACTTCGAATCTATTAAATATGTGCTGCGAAAGTTTATAAAACTTTTTCTACTGATTACAAAATACGAGGCGAAATTAAGGCGACGAAATAGAACAATAAAGTGGAAAAAGTAATAAGGATGGGGAGTTTTTTGATTATATTTCGTAGTTCGTTAAAGAGATGAAAGGATCAGTGAAGAAAACATAATAAAGTATAAATTAAACTCTTATTTAAGAAAAATATTAAAATATAACTAAGGGACAAATTAAAAACGTGCCTCCCTTCTTTCATATATCTTTCACAGAAAAGGTTGCCATGACCTAAATTATTATTAACCAATATTATATTTTTTATCAAATGATTGAACAATAAACAATTGAATACTTGTATTTTCTTTCTAAAACCAGAATTATTTGTAATTACAGGCAAAATAATATAAAAAATATTTCCGACCACATGTATTTTGCAATACTGCATTCGTCGTCGTTGGTCTTAAACCACCTTTAATTTTAATTAGTACGACTACATTCTCTTTTTCAAAAAATAATATTAAAATGGGAACACGAGAATGAAAAACCGGCACAGAAATTCAGTTCTCAAATAAACATCGGGATTCTATGGTTTATTTCTTTTACGGACTTAGTAGGAATGAGGATAAACATTGTAGAAAACCTGAAAGCCGGACTGTCTGTTTTAGGGGACATACGATTGCTAAGTTTCGTCTTATGCTCGCCGTCAACTTGAGAAAAAGTTTCGCCGGTTATATTTTACCATACGCCTTCTTTATTCGATATGTTGGGTAGAGTAGAAACCGACTTGACCGGAAAACCTTCATTTTCCACCTTTGGCAGAAAAAATATGTAGCAATTTAAAAAGTGTTTTTTACCATTTTGAGAGAGGGAGAGAGAGAGAGAGAGAAAGAGAGAGATAGGGTGAGGGGGAGTGAGGGGGAGTGAGGGAGAGAGAGAGAGAGAGAAAGGGAGAGAGGAAGAAAGAGAGAGAGAGAGAGTGAGGGGGAGAGAGAGATAAAGAGAGAGAGAGTGAGAGAGAGTGAGGAGAGAGAGAAAGAGAGAGAGAGAGAGAGAAATATAGCGAAAGAAAGATTGACCGATAATAATTAGCAGAAAAAAAATAGTGAAAAAGGCTGAAAAATTAAAAGATAGATATACATCCATTTACAGGTCTATACATCCAACCATCTATCTATGTATAAATTTATCTCTCTTTCTTTTTTCCTATGAATAAACGAAGTTATAGATAGATGAATATATAGATCGATAGATAGATAGATTGGTAGTGAGAGAGAACGAAACAGAGAAATCATAAAATCTGAAAAGGTATATAAAGAGTATTTAAATTTTAAAATTTATATGATTTTTTTATAGAATGTTATTTAACAAAGTTCATCTATACCTCACTCTGAAAAGAAAAGCCCTGGCCGGATGATTTTTTTCACTTTGGACTTTATGGTCGTCGTTAAGTCTGAACCTCTTCCTTAAAAGCTTTTTGCACAATTGTACTCTTTTTAGTTGTTATTTTCATCATTCACCGAGTCGTAGTTTTATTGCGTATAAATCACTTCATTATAAAAACAATTATATATATATAATATTTAAAGTTTAAAGCATTTATAATTGTTTAAAAGTCCAAAAGGCAAGATATTTTAATGTTATACATGTAGGTATGTATATAAACGGTGGACAGAATTGAGGAGATAATTAAAAGCGAAACATCCCCTTTTCATTTTATGCCATGCTTTCATCTTTCAGTAATATAATAAACCAATTTTTATAATTAAATTTCCAATTAATAATCCTGGCCTCATCCCCAATCTACCTTTTGGAAAGAAAAATATATTTAAACTGAGAAGGCTGATCAATCACCAAAGAAAATATTTTCCAATTAATACAAATTAATATTTTTGTATTTACATTATATTTAGTGGTCTGCTGACCAAATTACATCTTTCAAATAATTAATCTTTTTATCTAAGGTTTTTGGTTCAGACGAAAATTAATGTCACGAGCGAGTCTCGAACCCACGACCTTTGGCTCAGTCCGCCGCTGCTCTAACCACTTGAGCTATAGTGGCTTCGATCCACTCGGACACCAATTCCTCATCTCAACCTACAATTCGAATTTTCCCTACTTTTTCCCATTTTTAATAGTTTTATGTGAAATTTAATTAATTATAATTTTACGCACATGCCTTCTTTCACGATTATATAGAATAATACTTCGTTTTATTATTATACACTAGGAGGCAAAAAATAGGCTACCCTCGTGACCGGTAGTTTAATAATTTGTTCGGTTTATGAGGAGCGGTCAAGAATGAGGTAGTTGAAAGACCTTTTTTTTGCCAACGTTTCAAACTTTATTCGGGTCACCTTCAGGGCTTGAAGTGTGGTGTTATTTTTGTAGTGTCATGTTGGTGAGCTATACCATAAGAATAGCACCACACTTTGTACTCTGATGACCCGAATAAAGGTCAAAAGGACGGCAAAATTTTTTTGTAAATTTAATTTATTTAATAAAACTGGTTTTATTAGACCAACCATTAATTTTACAATAATAGAGAAACTAAATGTTTATATTCTTATAGGTTTATAATTGGTACAATAAGACTGAAAGGACTGTATGCGCTGGATATTGGAAGGCTTGGCGATACCCCACAGTTCCACTCCGTAGGTCCATATTGGTCTTAGTAAAGTCTTGTACAGTGTTAGATTTGTCTTAATTGTCAAACTCGATTTCGGTCTTAGAAGTCTTCGTAGTAGTCCAAGTCTTGTATTAAGTTGCTGTTTTTAAGTCTTGTTTGCGGTTTCCACGTCACTCTGCTGTCGAGAGTCCCAGGTATTTGACCTGAGTGGAAACTGGTATCTCTTTGTTGTTGATGTACAATGGAGGGCAAATGGAACTCCATAATAAGTTGATGGTTTTTTAATATAAAAGTACAATCGTAATTACTTTTATTAGAGGTGATATTTTCAGATGAGCTTTTTGTATCTAACTTGGTTATTTCGCGGCTAAGCGAATTTAGTTCATCAAAGAATAAATACATTCTCCATAATCTTAAGACGAATTTCTATGACAATGGGAATTAAAAGAAAAATAAGCTTTCTAGCTAATTTCATTCAAAGTTACTTACTTAGTTATTACTCCGGATGGAGCTGCTAAGTCCGGCTGGCAGATTAATTTGCCCTTTTGTTTAGTCCAATCGAGCAGACTGTCGAGACTCGCGTCTCTTGGAAAAGCCTTTGAGAAATGCCCTCCTTTTAACTCGTCGGTGATATCTCCCGAGCCTACTTCATCACCAAGCCAAGAATTACAAACCTACTTCGGTCTTGGTTCGGGAAAAGACGCCCATTTATCAATCTCTCCCGTTTTCCCTTTCCCGTAGTAAAACAACAGTGAATTTCCATTTTGCGACTAACTCCTAAATATATATCGGGTTGCAGTTTAAAACATGTTTTCTTGAGGGAAATTCGAGCGGGGAAGAAAGGAGAAAAAGACTAACGATGTTTTTGCGGGGACGGGCGAAACTCCATTTGCAACGTTTTCGACGAAAAAGAAGATATAATTGTTAATTTACGACTTTGCAGCTTGGCTCGGCGTAGATTTACCAAACCGCAACAAAACCACACCTATAATAAAATACACGTATTTTTCCTAAAATGTACTCTGTCTAAAACTCTTATCGATTTATTTCGTCTAGAAGCAAACAGAAACAAAATCTGATTAGTCATATTCTCTGTGTCTCGCAAAAATAAGGAACAAACTTTACAAAACCAATAGAAAGTTAAGTTACAATTACTGTTAATTACAGCTAACATGCCATGAAAAATAGACAGTTTGATTAATTTTAATCACTCTCAACCTCTGAGAGCAGTACACATTACCAGGTCAAATGCCTTTTTAGACATGATAAATGATTATTGTAGATAAAGACGAAAATTGAACTATAACTTTTATGAAATGAAAGGTTAATTTGTTGAAAATGGATCTATGAATTCATAATTTATGCTCTGGATTCTGCAGAGTTTGAAAGGATTGGTCAGACCCCATAGCGCTATGCCCTATGATCACATTGGTTTCAATATTGAGTTGTATTTCAGTATTTTGTTTTCAAAGAAAAATTGTCTAGTTCGTTGTGTTTGAGCAGTCAGTTCAGTTTTGTAATTTTGAGCTCGTGTATGGGATCCAGGTCAGTTGCCTAGATAAAGCACAAGGTAGTTGATGTTCTTTCAACAAGAAAAGGTTATAATGAAGAGAAGGTCATAGAAAATTGGAGGTAGATTAAATTAAGCAATTGAAGTTGGGAGTGTCCAGAGCGGATTTAAACAAATGCCTGTTAGATAAATACACCGATGTTCTATCAACGAGCTGAACATCATCAGACACCAAACCCCCATCTCAAGGACATCTGCTTTAAAATTCCCCTCAACTTTCTTTGCTATTTCAGTCTAAAATTTAGTCATTACCAATCATTTTGTTTTATTTATTCTTGCTGAGTTGGTTTGTCAGACGCGATGGTCATTTTGCCAATTTCACTGTGGGGTCTGGGAGTTTTTTATGAAGTCAAGTTTTTTGTATTGTCATGAGGTTTTTCGGCAATGTGTGTCAGCGCCTTTGGAGGTTTACTTCTGGGTTTTACTGTTTTGGTCACGTCTAAAACTGAAGATGATGAAATCAAGTGTTCCCATATTTACTCAGCTGAGATGCATGAGACTAAGGAATTTTAAAGACAGCAGTGACCTCTTAGTGGGCCCTTCAGATGTCCGTTACTCTTCAAAGAATTTCTTTTACTCAGGAAGATTTTTACATGGATGGATTTGTCACATCCCCTGACAAGCGATGTGAAGCGAACTTCCATCCAAAAACCTTCCGACACCACCTCCGGCTCCGGTCGGCCGGACCCTCCAGCTAGGGTGCAAGTTGTTCTCAAACTAAGAACACTACGAGTCCAATCTCAAATGGAGGCTACTTGGCATCTCCCCCTCCCTTGGTTTATGTTTATTTTTATGACGGGACTGATCGCCCACCCGGATGTTCCCCAAGAACCTAAGAACTGTTGGCACCCGTTGTTTGAGAAGTGTAGGTTCAGTAAGCCAAAAAGAAGAACGCCAGAAATCTTTGTCAAAGTAAAAAAGGGTGTAAGGGAGCAGAGATAGGAAAGTAATCGCAAAGAAAAGGAAAATTACCTTCATCACCTGTTACCTTTAGACAAAATAGCTGATGGCCTATCTTGTCTAGGTCATAGGGAAGGTTACACTATGGGGTTCGTTGATGAGGCGTGTCCACAAATGAATAATTAAATACATAAAATTATTCCTTTAAAAGTAAATTTATTCTTGCTGTCCGATACACGTATAGACTTAATCGGTGAACAAATCTCAATAAAATTTTAATAATGGTTAATATACAAAGTGGCATAATTAACATTTAGTTAGAGGTAAAATAGAAATATTATGTTTAGCGTGTGGTGATTAGTGACCGTTTGTCGATGATTATTCGGAAATCTTGATTTTAATAACGGATTTACTCAAGAATAGTAAACCTGAAAATTGAAATGAAAACTCGTTTTTATTGGGAAATCGTGAGATGCGGTCTGGTGTGATGTACGTTTCAGAAAAACATTTTCTTTGTCTGCCAACGTTTCGATCTTTATTGAGCTCACCTTCAGGGCCTAGGATTGAATATATACAAAAATATTTTGCTTTGTATAAATTCAGTTTTTTCCATATCCTACACGTATTTGTCAAATTTAAACAATGTTTGTAAATCCCAGGCCTGAAGATGATCTCAATAAAGATCGAAACGTCGGCACGATAAAGGAAAAATTTTTCTGAAACCTACGTCACATCTGACCGCATCTCGCGATTTCCGAATAAATATGGTTTACTGTGATCACTTATCTTTGAAGTTAGCGAACCTGGTAACAAATCTTAATATAAAATTTTATTTTAATTATATATTGTTAGAAATATTGTTTTATGCCCAAATCCATTTATTTTGATTTTGGGACAAAAGAGATTTAATAAATTTGTTTTCTACCACCAAGTACTTTTGCACTGAATTAAAAAACTCTCGTTCGCTTTGTGTTTAATTTTTCTTTAATACAAAAATAATTCAGAATGAAATAAATAAACCGGGTTATAAACAGGATGAAAGATCTAATAACTTTCTGACAGATGGACTCGTTAAACTGCCTTGACTGCTCAAGGGGAAATTACAAATAAACAGTCAAGTTTTCTTTGTTTTCTCATTCACAGTCGGCTTATTCGAGACAATCCGACGTTTCTGACTGAAAAGCTGAAAACTCATTATCGATATTTGTCCGTTTTATTTTGCAGTATTCATTGTTTCTAATTCATAACTTGCTAATTCAGAGAGGAAAATAATTTACGGCGATTAAAAACCACCGCAATAGAAATGTTCAGAAAATTTTCTTTTTATTATTACTTTTTTTGTAAACTTCATTGAATTTTACTTTGAACTCGCTTTACTCTACCAAAGGACAATTTACGATGAGCACCTCCTAGATGACCCCAAGGTCAGTAAATATGTCTGTGGAATCACCTAAAGCGTACGTGGTCCCTCGTTTAAACAGGTTCTTTGGCACAATATAATTTTGGATCACCAAGGTTGCGTTTATGTTGTACTTTGGTTAATTTGTTGTCCAATTTAATAAACCTAAGGGTATCCTTCCATTAATTTATTACCTAAAAGGATAGATTGGTACTTTCAAGTTGACTATGCCGAACCGGTGTTCGGCAAGGTAGCATCTTTGATCCCACGCTATTTTATTCCCATTGTTCTTTCAGAAAATACAAACCTAGAGGATCCTCCAGGACAGTTTCTCCTGTTGGGCAGAATGGTTCAAGAAATATACATGATCAGACTCAACGAAACCAAAACTAAACAAATCAAGTTTATTCTCTGTGACGCCTTTACTCTAACTCTATTCCTTTCCTAGCTCCCAGACTCTATCTTCCACTTCTCTTCTATGCTCACACTCCTCTCAAAAGAATAGAACAGAGGAAACTATTCCAAAACTTGACAACTGATTAAATTTCACGGTACAAAAAATCTTTCTACTTCCTGAATGTACGGTATTGACTTTAGGGTATAACTAAGTGTTCCACCCACTCCCTTCAATTTTTGTATAAAGATTGAACAGCATACTCACGCCACCATTTATCATTTCTATTGCAATCACGTCTGTCCATCGAATTATTGCCTAAGCATTTCGCATTCAACTTAACTATCTGAACAGTCCTACAGAACCCATTTGTTCTCCAAACCGATATACAGAGTGTATCAACTTCTACAGTCCACTCATTTAAGAGTGAGAGTGTATGATTTTTGTATGGCCCTCCCCGTTTATTTAAAAAAACGATTAACTTTAGCATAAAATGGTCTTATAAAAATCCAAAGTTAAATATTTGATAATTGTCGTTACTAAAAGCATACCCCTCACGCTTCTTCCGTCAGGAATAATTCAGAAATGATCGATCCTATCTAAATTTTCCTTTCAGTAAAAGTAGCATAAAGTAAGCTCTAGAATCGAATTGCACAATAAAAAATGGTGTTCTTATTTAAAATAATAAAGTTAATGTTATATCGCAGATAGATGAGAAAGTTATGTTAAATCTGTTACCACCACGTGATTCCAAGCCAAAATTAACTTGCGGTTTGTATAAGATCAGGTTTCGCTAAAGTTAATCGTTTTCAAAATAAAAGGGGTGGGCCAACTTGATACAAAAAGCATAACCCCTAACGCTTCTTCCCTCGGACATAACTCAGAAATGGTCGATCCTATCAAAATCGTTCCTTCAGAAAAACTTATGTTAAATCTGTTACCACCAGGCGATTCCCAGCCAAAATTAATTTGTGGTTTGCATAAGTTAATTTTTGGCTAAAGTTTATTGTTTCCGAATAAAGTGGAGTATAGTAATTGATACACCCTGTTTATGGATAGATACGCTTTCCTATCCCACACTTTCTACTACATTGTCTTTTATCTAAATTAGTGTGCATGTTATTATTTGTCCGCTGTTTCATTTAAAAATTAAAAACACCCATAGATTTTATGTTATGTGCTTGGTATTACAACCGTTGAAAAGCTTATCTTTCTACTTTCCGCCAGTCATCAACGTCAACCCAGAATCGGATAAAACTCTGGATCTTCTTTCAAAGGTCACACTACATTCCTTATTGCCATTCATGCCTTATATCTATGTACAGACACATAGAACTACATAGATGTCAATACCCCAGTTATTACATAAAATTTAATTTAACCTGTAGATTCATTAGTTGGTTTGAAAAATGGCAAAAAGGAGGGAAAATTCTAAAGGTGAGTGTGTGGTGATTAGTGAACGTTAATCGATATTTATTTAGAAATCGTGAGATCTCTGTATATCGGTCTGGTGTAATGTAGGTTTCAGAAAAACATTTTCTTTATCGTGCCACGTTTCGACCTTTACTGAGATCGTCTTCAGGGCCTGGGGTTTACAAACATTGTTTACACACAACAATTACATTTTGGATGTGGAACAGTGAATTTATACAATGCAAAATATATATTTTTTTATATATTCAATCAAAGTATTTCTACTCACTCAAAGTGTTTGTCTTCTGAGTAATTGTGCCATTCTTGCGTGTCGTGTCGAGAGTGGCAGTGAGATTTTGCTATTTTGTGTTTGTATATGTTGGATTTTGAAAGGGTGGGGAAGGATGTCGGTATAGAAAAGACATTTTTGTATAAGGCGTCGGCTTCTTTGAGGTGAAAAGAGACGACGAAAGGAAAAAATGTGTAGGTAATGGTTCGGCCAGATATCCTTTCAGGATTATATAGAAAGGGATAAATAGGAAAAGGAAAGCTAAATTGTTGGGAAATTAGACTAAGTGAAAAATATTTGTTGTGTGGAATGTAATGTGATGATATAGTTATGTTATCTGTATTGAATTTGATTAATGATATTAGCGTAGCTGCGACTGAGTTTACATGTATCTGTTCTGTAATTGATGCTGTGTTTATCTCTGTTGATATAAACCATTTCTAAGAAATTACGTTTATGTTTGTTTTGTTCTGTGTGTAATACTGTTGGATTTTTGAAGTCGAAATTGTGTTGGTGTTCAAGATGGTGGGTAGCGAGTGCTGTAGGATTTTGCTTAGGTTTTTTGCAATCAGAGATATGTTGCTTTACTCTCTTGTCCAGATATTGGGATGTAAGACTGATGTAAGTTGCCTGACAGTTTAAACAGTTGATCATGTAGATTACGTCAGATTTATTTGTTATTGGTGTGGGATCTTCAGTTTTGGAAAAAAGTGTTTGAATTGTTTTATAATTTTTGAAAGCTATTTTGAAGTTATCGGGCGAGAGAAATGTGTTTAATTTATGTGATAGGCCTTGGATAAATGGCATGGAAATGTATGCTGGTTTGTTTGTATTCAATAGACTTAATGTAGTATTATTAGTAATACTGGACGGTGTTTGTGTTGAGTTGTAATTGTTGATTATTCTGTTAATTATGTGTTTAGGGTAGAGATTGTTATGGAGGATCTGTTTGTATATCTTTATGTTTTTGTGGTGGAAGGATTCATGGCTTAAAGTAATCATTCTATGAAGTAACCCTTTGGCCGTGTTTATTATTGTATGAAGGGGATGATGAGATGTAAAGTTGAGGTAGCGATCTGTGTTTCTTGGTTTTTGATACCAATCTGTGATTAATGTGCCATCTGGTTGTTCTCCTCTAAAGGTGATGTTGAGATGGGAAGTTGGTGTCCGAGTGGATAGAAGTCACGATAGCTCAAGTGGTAGAATAGCGGCGTATCAAGGTCGTGGGTTCGAATCCCGCTCGTGACACTAACTTTTTCATTTAAACCTTTCATAAAGATTAATTAATTGAAAAAAGTTATTTGGTCAATCTAACCATTTGATGTTACGTCATCTCAAGTGATAGAGCAGCGGCGTATTTACCCGAAGGTCGTGGGTTCGAATCCCACTCGTGACACTGACTTTTTTATCTCAACCAATACCTTAAATCAGATTAATTAATTGAAAGATTATATTTTGTGTTCATGGTATTTAAACATTTGGACATTGAACCAGACAAAACCCTGAACACTCTTCCAAAAGCTCATAATTTTTAGCCGTGACACTATATTGCCATATTTATAAATAAGTCTCTATATAGTCATCGATTGCGCGGTATTTCTTTTGAAAATTCATAATTACCAGACAAACCCCAGGAACCTCTTACCGACACACTTCCTTCCATATCGTCCTTTCTCTCATAGCCATTAACTGGTTGAAAAGTCATATTCGACTCAGCCATAAACGAGTTAAAGGCAGAACGTGCATAAAATAAAACAATATTTTGAAAAAGTAATGGCTCCATTTATAGCCATTAGCTTTTTCCACCCTATCGGACATGTTCGGTTTTTTTGATAAAAGGTACGACACGTCCCGAGAGAGTACTCCAAATGGGAACAGGTTTGTTATCGTGGATGTTCAATCATCGCATGTTTGCATCATGACATGCAATAAACTTGTAAACATTTTTATTTGTATCGTGTACTGAAAACCGGTATTTTAGCCTTACCGTTTAGATAAAAATGAATAATAAATAATAATCTTATCCAAAGGTTGAAAATCCCCAAGTTCTCCGTGGTTGAAATATTTTATTCAATTTTGTCTATTACATGAACGTTTCAGGCTTACGGCCCATCATCAGCACATAAACATGGAAAACTTCATGAAAAATTGTCATCCGATGTTTCCACCCATTTTGACGGGGATGTCGTCAAAATGGTTTTAAAACTGTAATAATAACAAAATTTTTATTTTAATCCCCTAGGCATAGTGCAGGTATATTTATTTTTTAAAAATTGTGAATTACTTATGTGTGTATCTTCGGATGACAATTGTGCCATAAGGTTTCCCATGTCAAGGTGCTGATGATGGGCCGTAGGCCCGAAACTTCATGTAATAGACAAAATTGAATAAAACATTTCAACGACGGAGAACTTGGGATTTTTCAACCTTTGGATAAGAATTGCTACGAACCGTGGATTTTAAGAAAAAGATAAATAATAATCGTCTACAAATTTGGTCTTTATAGTGCTGGATAAAATTTTGGGGTTAAAAAATGCCTTGCATTTTAATTTCACACCTGATTCCCTTCACATTGGTAATTAAGAGTAAAACATTTTCCGGTTTTTCAAATCGCTCAAACTTTAATCAAACCAATCTTAAAAAGCTCCCATTGATCTTGACAAATTTTCTTACACTTCATAAAAAAATTTAAAAATTTTCATCGCTTGAAATTATTTTTTTGTATAATGGAATTTAAGGCAAATCCACCAATAGTTTCAGCTTTTTCCATTCGCCAAAATTTTAATCCTAATGTTTATGTGTGGTGATTAGTGACCGTTAGACGATGATTATCCGGAAATTGTGAAATGCGCTCTGGTGAGATGTAGGTTTCAGAAAAACATTTTCTTTATCGTGCCAACGTTTCGATCTTTATTGAGATCATCTTCAGGGTCTGGGATTTACAAACAATGTTTAAATTTAACAAATACATGTAGGACGTGGAAAAAAGTGAATTTATACAATGCAAAAAAATATTTTTTTTATATTAAGTCAATGCATGTCTAATGTTTATATTTGAAACGCAAATTGTTCTAATATGATAGCTTTTCTGAGCCATTAATGATTCAATCTGACATGGATGCTTACGAATATTGAAATTAGATCTCGGGTAATTCAGCATTGTTTAGCATAATCTAAATTCATACAATTATGATATTCTTTAACTTTTCGTCGTTGAAACTTTTTTAAACGATGAGGATGAAGACGTGGACCGCCAATTTTACTAAACCACTTTTTGGTCATACTAAAGATAGGATAGGGATAAATGAGTCGGCCACGAGGCCTTCCGAATCTCGACCTGTATAAATCTATTGTGCTTCTCTGTTTTTTTATTACTCACTTGCTAGCTTCAACTTCCATAGCTTTGCTATCGGCTACTTAGTGTAGGATCATACTCTCAGAATTGCGAGAACCTACACCTACACCCTCGCAAAAACAAAATTGTTCTGCAGTCTCCTCCTCTTCTTGGCAGTATCTGCTCAGTGTTTTTTCTGTTTGTACTCCTCGGTGCATGTGCCTTATTATGCCAGTTAGGCAGCAGTGACCTGTCAGGAGTCCAACTAAAACTATCAATGAGGAACTGATCTAGATCGCCGATTTGAATTAAACTTATTTTTGGTCATACTACTTTGGAAAATATTAGACCCTTGTCTTGTTCTTGCCAATGGGCCCAAGAAGCCGATTTTTTTAAACATGTAATTTAAATAAATTTGTTAAATATTCCTTCGTTGTGTATATATTTCAAGGAATTTTATATCAGTTGATTCTGTTTTTTTAATCTAGGATAAGAAAATAATATGCAGGACCGTATTAGATATTATTAGATATAAAAAGTAGAATAAAAAAAACTTCTAGGAAAAATAAAACAATTTGGATTCGTGTTAGGCGCACGTTAAAGGCGTTAAGTAAGAATATTTTTAGAAAAAATATATATTTAAATATTTCACCTGAATTTAGCTGGAGGCAACATTTTTTATCCGGTTCGGTGTTTTTCGATTTAAAAATTCATAACTCCTCTGGGTTTTATTCACATTCTATGTTATTGAAACCGTGGGAAAGGTGAATATTTCATGTTTTTGACTGTGTTTACAACATTTAGATTTTATGTATTAATAAATGCAAAATTTGGATTGTTGTAGTCTATAGGTTTTTAATTTCCTGTAATGTTTCCTATCGATCGGAAGAGTGGTTTCAATGTTATCACAGTTTTTGTGATTTTCAGAAATTTGTTAAATAAAACAAAACAAACAATTTTGTGCTGATAGCTGGAGGCAATTTTTTCTCTTATGTTCGGCGTTGTTCCTAATTTTGTTTAAGACGATGTTTACAACGCTTAAATTTTATGTGATAGTAATTGAGAAAAATTAGGGTGAAATCGACGGTTTTTTTAAATATTTTATTTCATATCTTCAGTTCGAATTTTTTTATATTGTCCAACTTTATGCTGTTCCGTGCAATCTACAGGTTTCTAAGTTTCCAAAAGTATCTTATCGACAGGAAGAGTAGTTTCAATGTTATCACAGTTTTTATGCATTTCGAAAATGATGGAAGAATTGTTTAAAGGACATAATTTTGAGAGAAAATATATTTTTTTATTCCTTCCCCACCATGTTTTTTTCATGGGTTCTTTGTGGCGCAGAAAACAAATATTAACATTGTTTGTCGTTAAAAATTTTTTGTTAAGCTTTTCTTTGCTAAGTCACTCAATCACTCCTTCAAAATTTGGTAGAGTTTGGATCCTTTTTTATTTCTGAACATAGGTACCTCATTAAATAATAATTAAACAACATAAGAATTAACTGTTGGAAAATGGAATATTTTTCGTTTCAGGCAATGTTAACTCAATTAAGATTTGATGTGTTGATAAGGAAGAAAAATGAGGATTAAATCAACAAAGTTTTCTTAAATATTTGTCTATATCTCCGGTTCTTTTTTTCATCCGAAGTCCAACTTTGTACTCTAATCTAAAGTCTGTAGGGTTCTAATACCTGTAAAGTTTTTTTTACAGATCGGTGGAGTAGTTTAGATGTTATCACACGTTTTGGGATTTCAGAAAATAACCGAAGAATTTTTGGAAGGAGATAATTTTGAGAGATAAACTATTTTTTCCTCAAAAAATGTATTTAGAGGTTCTTTTTGGCGCAGAAAACAAATATCATTTTTTTCTCGTTAAAAAAAGATTTTGCTATGCTTTCCTTTGCGAGTCAGTAAGTACAACAAAAAATTGTATTTGGTACATTTTTGATCCATTTCTATTTCCAAACATAGGTATCTAAATAAATAACAATTAAACTGAATATAAAAATTTGCTTCAGGAGGGAAAATTCGAAAGATTGTAGGTTGAGATGGGGAGTTGGCTTAAGAGTGGATCGATGTCACGATCGCTCAAGTGGTTAGAGCAGCGGTGTATTGAGCCGAAGGTCGTGGGTTCGAATCCCGCTCGTGACACTAGCTTTTTCATTTCAACCAAAACCTTACTTAAAAAGATTAATTAATTGAAATAAGAATTAGCGTTAATTATAACTGTAGAAAAATCGAATATTTTCCGTTTCACGCAATGTTAACTGCATGCAGATTTGATCTGATGATAAGGAGAAAAATAAGGATTACATCAACAAAGTTTTCTTAAATATTTGATTTTATATCTCCGGTTCTATTTTTTCCCTAAAGTACAAATTTGTATTCTTATCTGTAGACTGTAAAAAAAATTTACAGATTGGTGGAGTAGTTTAATTGTTATCCCAGTTTTTGGGATTTCTGGAAATAAACGAAGAATTTTTGGAAGGAGATACTTTTTGAGAGAAAATATTTTTTTTATTCCTCCCCCACCATATTTTTTTCAGGGGTTTTTTGTGGCGCAGAAAACAAATATTAACATTGTTTCTCACTAAACATTTTTTTTCCTAAGTCACTCAATCACTACTTCAAAATTTGGTAGATTTTTATCCTTTTTTTATCTCTGAACATAGTTACCTCATTAAATAGTAATTAAACTAAACATAATCATTAGCTGTTTGAAAATGGAATATTTTTCGTTTCAGGCAATTTTAACTCAATTCAAATTTGATGTGATGATAAGGGAGAAAACTAAGGATTAAATTAACCAAGTTTTCTTAAATATTTGACTTTATATCTCAGGTTCTTTTTTAATATTTTAATAATATTTTTTTCATTTTTCCCAAAAAATTGTATTTAAAGGTGCTTTTTGGCGCAGAAAACGAATATCAACATTTTTTAATCGTTGAAAAAATATTTCAGCCTATTTTATCAAGTCACTCGATCGCTACGTCAAAAATGTATTCTGTTTGGCAGCTAGCTTTGGGTATCATTGATATTTCATTTTACACATGATTTTCTATCATTCTTTCATTGAACCAACGTAATTAAATATAAAAATTAGATTTAATTATACGAAAAAAATAATATCAATGCAATTCTACTGTATATTTTGTAGTTTCCTAGAGTTCCTCACATGGATGTTTGTTAGACATTGTTGGCCTTAATCCAATCTGAAGTGGAAGGCTCTAAAGATTACAATAAAAAATTATTAGAGTGCGCCTTTTTATCCTTGTTTATTCGCTGCCGCCGGAGGAAGAAACACTCGGCCGATACATTACAATGTTGATACATGTTGTGAAGATGGTGTGTTTTGTTGAAAATCGGTGTTTTCAAGCCATTATAAAAAAAATATTTATAACCATTTATTAAATATTGTTGTTCAAATGGTTAATAGAAATGGTAGGTCGTTAGCTATTTGTTGGAAAGATAAATTGATTCTGCTCCAATTATCGACGTGGTCTGTCATCTCTGTTGACCAATACAAGAACCTAATTAGTCAAATTATTACATGCACAGAAGATCGAATTAATTTCCGTTTATTTTAATTGATCGTCATTGACGTTGTCGAATTTAATTAGTTATTTAAATTTGTTATTTTCTCAAAGAAGATTGTTTTAGTTTATAAGAAAAATTAAATCGTGCTATATCATACAGATGGATAAACAAATTTTTTAAAAACATTTATTTTAAAACAAAATTCTTTTTATTCTATTATTAGGTTAGGAAATTTATAATCTGTTTCAGTTATCTGTTTAAAAAAAACCTTCTATTTTAATCTAACTGTAACGATAATTTTTTTTCTTATAGATTCTTTTAATAATAATTTCTTTGTAAAAGAGTGTGAAAGTCCCGAATATGTTTAAATGGTAAACTTGCTTCACAAAATATCTTGACATCGGTAAATTATCGGGGTGGACCGATTTTAGGCCAAAAAAGGCATTTTTTAAAAATTCTATTTTAAACTGTAATTATTTTGGTACAAAACGAAACTATTTTTCAAGAAATTCCGAATTTCAGAAGCGTTTGAGAATTTAAAAAATTAAGAATATTGGTGTATAGTGCTTTGATCTTAGTATCCTTTTTTTATATATTCTGTGTTAAATTATCTACATACTGGAGTAGGAATCGATGCGAAACGTTTTTAGGGCATAAATTGGAAAGCCAAAAATCCTCATAAAGTCCGATAGCCAAGTAGCTATTAAAGCATTAGCTCGTAACAAAATCACATGAAAATCAGTCAGTGAAAGCATTCAAAATCTTCAAAACCTAGAGAATCACACCAACCTGATACTTGGGTACCAGAACTCAAAGGAATTTTTTTTGGTGGGGACCAGTAATGGGACTACAAGCATCTTCCAGGCTGAAGTCGATGTAATTGAGAGATGTACTCAGTTCAATTTGAATAAAGTGTGCAAAAATAAGAGTATAGCCTTCAAATCAGATATCCATCAAGTGCACTTATTTCAACTTGCTTCACAAAATATCTTGACATCGGTACATTTATCGGGGTGGACCGATTATAGGCCAAAAAATTCATTTTTCAAAATTTTCTGTTTGAAACTATAATTATTTTGGTACAAAACGAAAATGTATTTCAAGAAATTCCGAGTTTTAGAAGCGTCCGAGTAATTCAAAAAAATGGAGAATCGAGTATTTTAGTGTATCTTGTTTTTGATCAATGACTAGCCTTTTTTTGGGTATATTCTGTGTTAAAACTACCATCCAAACTGCAATATTTCCATACTGGAATAGGAATCGATGCTAAACGTTTTTAGGGCATAAATTGGGAAGCCAAAAATCCTCATAACGATTATTTGGAGGTCGTGAGATGCGGCCTGGTGTGACGTAGGATTTAGAAAAACATTTTCTTTATCGAGCCAACGTTTCGATCTTTATTAAGATCATCTTCAGGGCCTGAGATTTTCAAAATTGTTTATATTTAACAAATACATGTAGGAAGTGGAAAAAACTGAATTTATACAATGCAAAAAAAAGTTTGTTTATTATATTCAATCAAAGTATTTGTAAACTAGGTCAGATTTATTTGTTATTGGTGTGGGATCTTTCATTTTGGAAAGAAGTGTGTGAATTGTTTTATAGTTTTTGAAAGCTATTTTAATGTTATCAGAACAGAGAAACGTCTTTAGTTTATGCAATAGGCCGTGAATGAATGGTATGGAAATGCTGGTTTGTCTGTATTTGGTAGATGTGATGTGGTATTATTAGTAATAGCAGATAGTGTTAGTGGTGAGCTGTTGTTGTTGATTATTCTGTTGATTAAGTGTTCAGGGTAGTGATTGTTATGGAGGATAGCATTTCTTTCTTCTGACAACTTTAAAATAGCTTTCAAAAACTTATTTTTTGGGTGGGGACCAGTAATGGGAAAATACATCAGCATCCTCAGGCTGAAGTCGATGCAATTGAGAGATGTAGTCAGTTCAACTTGAATAAAGTGTACAAAACCAAGTTTACTGCTTTCAAATCAGATACCCAGGCAGCCATCAAGTGAACTCATTTCAAACAACATTAGCTTGAAGATATTGCTGAATTGCAAAATTACATTAACTAATTAGTTAAACAAAATATTCTCTGCTGGGTGCCAGGATGTGTAAGAATTGAGGTACACCAAAAAGCGGACACCGTTGAAAAGATGGCTGCTAAACCACTGATAGGTGTAACATTGCGCCCTTTCATTGCATAGAAATTTGCACTATCAATGAGTATCTTAGAGAAAAAGACAAAGTAAAAATGAGGATACAGTGGAATTCACTCTTTGGAGCCAAACAATCCAAGAACCTTTTAGCAAATTTTGTAAGGAAGAAGGTAAAAACTTCAAAACCTAACAAGATTCAAAACAGTGCATATGAAATGGGCATTTGAAGAATCCAACATGTGAAGATTATGCTAGGAAGCAGAGGAGACACAAACGAGCTTCCTAACAAATTCTAGCCCCTCATATGCCCACAGGACTAAACGGTTTAAGATGCTTTTACTGCTTAATAAGTTTGGCCGTTTTTTCTTTGAAATACTACAGTGAAGTCACTATTTACCAGTTTCTTCGCCAAATCCCATCCATAAAGTCGATACTCAAAGCATGCCCAATAACGGAACATATGGCACCATAGTTATAAGCAGGAACTGCATTTTGATAACTTAACCGTAGAACAAATTCAACCATTGAAATCCGTAATAAAATTTCTTAAAGAACTAGGGCTGCTATAGGAGTGCTGTAAGTACAGAACGGAGCATACAATACCTCTCAAGGGTGCGCTACACTATTACCCCCAAGAATTATATTTACACCTTCACCTACGACACACTCGTTCCGAAATAAATTTGTTCAACCTATACAAATACTAATAAGTAAAAATTAAGGGTCAAGGGGTATTTCAATTCCGTCGTCGACTTTAAAAACTCATTCACGCTTATAAATACATTCTCACGAAACAGTTAGCACGAGATATGCCTATTTCAACACTTTTTATATATAAAATAGCAAGATAAATTTTTGTTTTTGTTTTTGGCCTTATGATCTTGCATATTAGCCATGGTACGAATTCTTGTGAGTTCAATTTGGGGGTTATCGGGAAAAAAGGGCCAGAGGCGACGGTGGGAATCGAACCCACGACCGCGGCGTGAGAGTCTCTCATGCTAACCACTCGGCTACCGCGGTCCCCATAAATACACCTGCTTCCTTCAAAAATTAGGAGAGGGGACTCAATGATACACTACTGGATTTGAGCACGATTTTCCATATGGAGTGGCATTCCTACACGCTCTCTATATAGAGCCAAGTAATAATACCTTTCAATCAAATGTCACACATTTAACAACCTTCCTCTTTACATAACTTATTTTAAGTTGAACTACGGATTTTTTTTAACGAGGGTATTTAAAAAAAAAATCCCATTTGTAAGTATGTCTGGTTGGAATGCAGGGCCGCTGGATTCGAACCCGGGACCTTTACCTTACAATTAATGAGCGCCGTGTCAACGCCTAAACCGTTGCGGCCACCGACGCCCCTGATTCTTCCCCTGATATTTCCTTTGTCAGTAATCATATCAATCATCAGATCAAGTTGAGTTTATGATAGTGCTTAGCCTTTTGCTAAAAATATTTTCAGCATTGCATACTTATTGGGAAATAAAAGTAGGCTTGTCGCAGTGCGGCAAGTTTGACAATTTGATAGAACCATGTTTCAAATTGTTAAAATCCATCCTCCAAATTTAAGGGCTATCGTTACGGTTGAAAGCGCGACTACATAAAGTACTTGAAAGCCCCTTATCGACTTGGGCCGTTTTAAAACAAACAACCGACGTCCATAAGACATGTCAAGGCCCAGAGCTCTGCGTGAAATATCGCCGCTTTTACGTTTCAGTCATAAACAGGCCGGAATTTCGTAGATTGGGAGAAAAATCTAGGATTTATAGTGTCGTTATTACTGTAAAAAATTGCCGGAGAAAAGTGGAAAGGGTTAAATGGATGAAGGGGGTTAGAGATGTATGGAGAAAGAGTGAATTATGGAAGGTATTTTTTGGTTTTCCTAGTATTTTAAATTTTTCTGTTTTTGTTTCAGGTTCAAATTGTTGCATGAAAGCTAATGGTTCATGCCGCAGCGCTTGTGAGCAGGTGAGTCAATGTTTTTTGTCTTTTACAATAATTATCGGATTTTTGGGACTCGACAGCCGTAATTTCACAGTCTAGACAAAAGATATAAATTTCAAAAAAGAACCTTTTGCGGGAACTTTGTGACAATGACAAGTTACATCCGGCGATGCAGCCGTGCTGGCATGGCTCTTTTCAGATATTTCGTGTCATTCGATTTGGACGTGACTTTAAAAAGAATGGGAGCCTCGTCGTGATTGGCTTGTCAAAACAATTAGTATTCAAAACGCGCGACATCCCACCGTTGAAACCTGCGAAGGATGTCGGAGTAATAAATTGTTATCTAAAAGTTATGAGGGGTTTCGTAATTTTGGAGACGGGCCCTTTCTTAGTTTTACGAAGTGTTGTTATGACTTGTGTTGTTTTCTTGTATCAACTGTCCGACTGCTCCAGCTATTTTCTTGCTATATTCTGTATTTTAATTGAAAAACAACGTTTATACTTATTTATATAAATGTTCAGCGTGTCTCGCTACCCCTTTCACGAGAAGCACTCTGGTCAAAAATTCAGGCTGAAATTTATGTAAATTTTTATTCAAATATTTTTCAAAGACATATAGGTACCAGACATGCATTTATTTAACAATAATTTCATAAAATTCAAAACAGATAACAAGAAACTATTAAATTAATGACAACCATTTTAATCAATCATTAAAAAAACGCAATAAATATGTAACTTACTTTTTTGTAAAATAATCTAATAATATTAATAAAAAAAGAGGGATTAAATTTTCTTAGATATTACCCAACAGCTGTCGACTGTTAAATAATAAATTTTAAAGTTGTAATAAATAAAAATTGTCTATTGTTAAAATATTGAAATTGAATCGTGCTTTATTTTTTAATGTGAAAGTCTTCAATTGTTCTAAAATTTTGAGAAACATGAAATTGCGCGAAAAGACTGAAATCAGGAAGGACAAATCATCTTGATTTATTAAAATCGTCTTTATTATTCGTTCCCATAATAATTTTTATATAGATTGATCCATTTGTGTTTTAGTGGTAATTTGACCAAGTTACTTCTTCCAATTGATTATTCCTTAATTAACGAGCGGGATTCGAACCCACGACCTTTGGCTAAATACGCTGATGCTCTACCACTTGAGCTATCATGACTTCGATCCTCTCTTGATTTTTTTATCTCAATCAAAACCTTACATCAAAAAAATAATTAATTGAAAGAAGAACATTGGTCAATTGACCACTAAAACATAAATGGTTTAATATTTAATAAGTAAAAAAAAGTATCACTTCACTAACAGCTCGCCATGGCCAATTCATAAGTCGCTGAGAATCGTGTCCTGATTACACTACATTTCAAAATGGCAAAAAGAGGGAAAATTCGAATGGTTGTATTAGTGTTCGAGTGGATCGAAGACATGATAGCTCAAGTGGTAGAGCAGCGGCGTATTTAGCCGAAGGTTGTGGGTTCGAATCCCGCTAGTGACACTGACTTTTTTATTTCAACCAAAACCTTACATAAAAAGAATAATTTATATAGATTATTTGTGTTATCTACCAGAAAGAGTAGATAGATGAAAATAACCAAACGTTGGCTTTTTTCAAATTAAATATTGCTACTGCATGATCAAATAGAAAAAATATATTTTCTAGTTAATTATTTCTTTAATTAAATAGAGCTAACGCGACAGAGAATCGTTTTTCTTTTCTTTTTGTAAATTTTCGTCACTCAGATTGTCTTCAATTTACATCACTCGTTATTCTTTGTAACTTGTTACATCCTCTTACTTACTCCTGAAAATGTATTTTGTCATATATGCCTTGTTAGGTGGAACATAAAACATGTACCGTTATTTAGAAAAAAATGTGTAGGAAAAATGAAATGTATGCATTCATTCAAGGAAAAAATTGTTTATTTTACTACAACCACTCGCTCACACAAACAAACATACACTCACGAAAAAAAATTTGTTTATCTATCTATTATTACTTTCTCTTTTTCTATTTTTCTACATTTCCAAATATATTTTCCTATCTTTCTCTCTCTCTAACTATCTCTCACCCTCACTATCTCTCTCCCTCTCTCTTTTTTTCTCTTTGTAAACGTTTTATTATTTTGTTTTTATGATAGTTATTGTGATAAGAGTTTAGTACTACCACTTGCTCACACAAGCAAACAAATACTCAAGAAAAATAAGCTCTTAGTTATTTAATCTATCTAATTCTTACTTTCTATCTCACTCAAGCTCTCTTTCTCTATCTCTTTACATCTTTTAATATCGTTTCTTAATTTTCTCTCTCTCTCTACCTCTTTACATCTTTAAATATCTTTTCCTAATTTTCTCTCTCTCTCTCTCTCTATCTATCTCTATCTCTTTACATCTCTACATATCTTCTCCTAATTCTCTCTCTCTCTCTCTCTTTCTCTCTCTCTCTTTCTATCTCTATTTTTTTAGTTTTAAACGGTTTATTTTGTTTTTGTGATGATTAATATCAAAATAGTTAGATGTAATAAGAATAGTTGAAGTAGTCCAAATTCTTCTCTCTCTCTCTCTCACTCACTCAATGTTTCCTCTCTCTCTCTCTCTTCCTCTATTTCTCTTTCTCTCTCTCCCCCCCTCTCCCTCTTCCCCTCTTTTTTTTCTCTCTCTCTTTCTTCCTTCCTTTCCTTAAACGTTTATCATTTTATTTTTGTAGTAATTAAAATCATTAATCCTCTATACACTATTCGACCTGCAACATCTTTTCCTAACTTTTTATCCCTCACTCTTTATTATTTAACTTTTATTATTGCATTTTTGTGATAATTAATATCGTAATAGTTGTAGGTAAGAAAAATAGTCGAAGTATACCATATTCTCTCTCTCTCTCTCTCTTCCTTCCTTTCTTTCCTTAAACTTTTTATTAATTTATTTTTGTATTAACGAAAATAATACATTTGGAAGTAAGTAAGAGTGGTCATTGTATCTCCGTACAACATAGTATTTTTTCTTTTTGTGAAATTTGAAGTAATAATTTGTTGCCAGTAAGTAAGAGTGGTCAAAGTATACCATATTCTCTCTCTCTCTCTCTCTCTCTCTCTCTCTCTCTCTCTCTCGCTCTCTCTCCAGTAGATAACGTTGGATATGTTGAATTGTTTTACTTCAAAATTCACGCTTGTATGCAGTGAACAGTACGGAACCATACTTTTTCAAATAGTTTGAATATCAAAAGTTGAAACTCAAAGCCTGAAAATAAGAATATAATTATGAAATTGTAAAAATAAAAATTGATAAGTAATGTGCTATAAATTTGTTTTTTGAATAAGTTTGAAGGAAAGACACATAGCATGTTCAACATTGGTTAGGGGGAAAAATAATGAACATATAACGAACATGCTCGCGTATTTTCAAGCAGAAAAGCACGCGTTGTTTGCAGTCCGTCGTACAAACCAGACACGGCTAATCAGTGTACAACCTAGTTAAAATGTAATCCCCTTTTCCAATGGAGAACGTTGGCAAATCGATCCACATTGTCTTTGGAAGTTTTCCAACAGTTTCATCTCCCTTCGTGACGTGTTGTGAAAATCGATCTTATCCCGGGTGTATGTAAGTGTAAAAAGCGGAAACAAGTGGATTTATGAGCGATTTTCAACAATTAACAACCTCTTCTTGCATATTTATGCTACACCGTCAAATATTAATTTATAAACACTTCTGGAAATCTTAGAAAACATCCTTACTTTATTCAGTTCCAAATAGCACGTTCAGATAAAATACATGCAGAGATCATACAATTTACTTATTCATCTTTAAAACTGCCGCCCGACTGGCATTTGCCGCTCTATAGGTTCTGAGTTCGATTCCCGGTATTCCCTTTGGGATTTTTGTGAATAACGTTATAAGGTGGATTTACATCTGGTTTTAGACTCTCAGTGTGTAGTAACACTTTAATATTTTATAGATTACGGTTTGATGTAATCTTAAATATTGTTTCATTGCGTAGATGTAACATCAAAGAAGGTAAATTGTGTTTAAAGTAGAAGAAGGCTGCTCGAAAAAACATTTTTGAAAAATGGCAAAAAGGAGGGAAAATTCAAAAGGTGGGGTTGAGGAAGTTAGTGTCCGAGTGGTTCGAAGTCACGATAGCTCAAGTGGTAGAGCAGCGGCGTATCTAGCCGAAGATCGTGGGTTCGAATCCCGCTCGTGACACTGACTTTTTTTATCTCAAATAAAAACGCCTTAATTAATTGAAAGATATTAATTGGTCAAGCGGACCACGAAACTAGTGAATTTAATTATTTTAAACAATTCGAAGTCATTCTGACAAAATTGATCCCGGAAAATGAACCATTTCATGTCGTCTTAATCTCGTTTTCTGTGTCGCAGGTCTCATTGGAAAAAAAATACAAAAACAATAATTTTATGAAAATGATCCAACTTTTAATAACTTTTTTAACGCAGACCACAAAAGACAATTGCCCGAATTTTCGACCATTTTGTAAAAACATTTGCCTTCAATATTACAATTATTGCGAGTTTCAGTAGACAAACTAACTTTTATGCCTTTTTCAGGAGAAGTTTTATCGTTGCAAAAAAGTTACTTGTCTATTCGTTTTGTTAGTTTCAAAAAGAGGGCACTTTTGTCTCATCTAAATATTGAAGTTATCCGCGGACAGCTGTCAGGAATTCAAGTCCCATTTTGAAGTATTTGCAAAAAAGTTACTTCTCTATTCGTTTCGTTACTTTCAAAAAGTGGGCACTTTTGTGTCATCTAAATATTGAAGTTATTTGAGACTGTCAGGCATCCATTTTGAAGTATACCTTAGTCTTGTTAACTCCGCTTTCCAAAATATATTTTGGACACAGGAAGGACATTATTTAACGTGAAAAACATACTTTACCGTGTACGATTCGAAGTACTGTATAAGTTGTTTTGTTAACCAAAAAAGTAACCTTGTCGGGGGTTGCTTTCTATTCGACAAATCCGTTGATACCTCATACATAAGACGAATAGGTTGAAAAAAATCTCAGAGGAAAATCCGTGCTTTTCTGTACTCTTAACGTGTTGTTTTATTGTTCTAGTGACACATAGACCTCTTGAACTTTTTATTTTCAATATGCATAGAATTTGTTTCAAAATTATCATAAAACATCTCAGATCGTAAGGAATAATTGAAAAAGAAACAATATTCATTTTGAGAAAATTTAACAAATACAACCTTATACTGGTGATATAAAGAATGAATCAAATAACCAATATATTTTTTAAAATTAAATCTCTATAATCTCTAAGGCCTCAGGGTTGTTTTTTCTTTCGAATATAATGTACACCGAGAAACTAAAGGTTTAGTGGATTTGTTTGTCCCGCGGTGCTTCCAGATGGATAAAAAATACACGAGACTCATTTTATTTGCAGTTTCGCCTCCACATCGTCTCTTGCCAAATCCGAACGGAACGAGATGTGCCGAATTGAAGCCTTTATAAGATTCGAACATACCTTATGATTCAGCTCAGCTCTAGGTCGTAAACCACGAAAGTAATGGTCCGCGTACACCGGAAAGGGATATGGCTGACAATACCCGAGAAAATTGCGTTATTACTGTATAAATTACAAATATCATATTTATATTAAAGGGTTATTTTTACAATAAT
Source organism: Cimex lectularius (assembly GCF_000648675.2). Taxonomy (NCBI): domain Eukaryota; kingdom Metazoa; phylum Arthropoda; class Insecta; order Hemiptera; family Cimicidae; genus Cimex; species Cimex lectularius. The sequence goes on along the minus strand of NW_019393020.1, from coordinate 102,908 downwards.
TTGTTCTAAAAGAACTGAATACATTTCAGTTTGAAAAGTTCCCCATATGTAGATGTCTTTAGGGTTAGACCTAGGCTATGCCATCAACAACAATAATATTTATCAGTACGATCACACGAATAAACCTAACTACGAGTCCGCAAGGGAATGCCACGTGGTCAAGAGAGGTCGAAACTTTAAGACCTGACGAGACTTTAAGTGAGTTTTATAAAAAGCTCCATGGTTTCCTATTCCAAGGTACAACTATAGTACACAAGAAAGAAACCGGCCCCTAGCACCCAATATGAAGGATAAAAGAGCGACGAGTTCTCGAGGACATTGTTATTATTTAAGTAAAATATGTACTTAGGACTATACCTAGAACAGACTGACGTCGAATCCTTAGACAAGACTTAAGAGACAACAAAAAAGAAAACTTAGGCCATCCACGACGACTTTTCGGACCGAAATCCGTTTTGATCGCTAACAGGAAACTAATCTTACACAAGACTTTACTCCGACCACTTTGGGCAGACATGATGTTCCCGCATACTCGGTCATCCTAAAAAGGACTCTGAGGATCTTTAACGCCCGCACCGTGCTTATTCGGCCTTATCGGACGTTTTGATTCTCAAGATGAGAGCTGACACACTTCCGCATACGACAGGATGGTGTTACTGCCGCAGCATTGGTGTAGAGGCAGCTCAGTCCTGAAGGGCCAAGACAACCTCGCTCCACGCTTGTCCATTCCTAGTGGCCGGGATTGCATTGAGCATCAGACCGTATGCCGCGCGTAACGGGCTACCTAAGCCGACATACATCAGCTCTTGTCTCCCGCGCACTCCCTAGATAGAGAAGGCGACTCTATCTTCCAGAGTATTGGGGCTTCCCCAGCGGAAAAACTACCGGATCCGCTCCGGCCGCGGTTTTGTTTAAAGTGGAATTTCTAACCACCCCCTAGAGGATTACCGCCTACGGTAAAGCCTCCTATCGAGCAAAGCCTACAATCATACTCGAGTAGGAGCAACCGATTACTACTACTCACGCATTCGAGGGACTATCCAGCACAATCATCGCGTCCTCAACGCCTATATGCTGCCGTCCGATCCGCTGTCTCTCTTGAGGCCGGGTGTATAACGGTGGTCATACGCAAGTTTGGTGTGAAGGTCACAGGTAGAAGACAGCCTCTTCTCTAAGTTCCCGCCACGGGCGTTACCACGTACCACTACGAATCCATTACTAGTGTAATAGGGGTTGGATTTTGGAACATTTCTGTTACCCTGTAGTTCAGATGGTTATACACCCTCCCCCGTCTGTGCAGACAGGATCTGGTACCCTAACCCTCGGGTGCCGATCCGAGGCCGTCACACTTTGGACAGACAGAGTGGATCCCCCAACATCCAGCGATTCCAATTCAAATCACAAGTTCTCAGAAAACTCGTCAAAGCCCCTTACATCATCACTAACCCCACTATCCACAACGACCTCAATTCTTTTTGTCAACGAACATCCGTCCCGATATTTTCATTCCAACCTATCAATCCTTACCCTGCTCGAGTCCTCTCTACACAATCCCAACCCGAGAACCCGCCACTTTGCATTAATGGACGATGGCATCGAGACCTCCATGTTCTATAATCCGACATCCTTCATGCTAGCGTTGGCTGGTTTTTCAAGGCATGTGTCCTACTGCTGGATTAATGCTGTGACCTTGTAAAACATTATTTAAAAAATTCTGATTAAGTCGGGAAAAATAAATGTGTAGGATAGGACCAAGGATATGCCCTTGTCAGGCTCAATTGGTCTTTTATTTGAGTACTCGTATACCTCATTCTCAACCAGCGACAGTTAAAAGATTTCAAGATAAAGTAATGCCAGGTGTATTTGAAAGCACCTAGGCACCAGATCATATCAAACACGAAAGAGCATGTTCTTGAGAATCCACGTCAGACCATAGTCCTAAGGAAGCCTGGACTTCACATGACCGCACCGAGCCCGCACCACGTCAACGTGTGTTGAACAACACTCAGTAGTTTAGTAGCTTCAAACCTACAAGTCACTAGCTCCCACAAAAATTAAGTCGGAAATTCTACATTACATCTTTGATTAAAACGATCGCAGAAGTCACTGAAGATTACTAAAATCGTATGACATCCCGAATTACAGATTCACAGAATTGTTCACGGTTTATCTTGTCGTATGCAATAATTCCTGCACTTATTAATCTTAATTCAAGATAATTCTCATAGGTTTTTCAACGCTATTTACATTAGTGTAATCAAATTTAGTGTTGATTTAGTACTTTGATGTACGAGGCACTTTACGGTTAAAAGTTGACTTGATCTTGAGATTTATACGTCGGACAATGCAAAAATAAACTTTTACCGCCAGTTAAAGACTAAGTCGTCTTGGAATATGATAACCGACTCCCAAAACCCTCGTGCCTTTTATCCCTCTTATCCTCCGTAAAACGATTTCCCTTGGCACTATTGAGAATATACGATTTCGAAAAATCCCTAAAATCATCACAACGATTAAACGTTTTATTAAACCGACCGGGCTATATCATTTTGTTTTTCTTTTGTACCCTTGGAAAACAAATAAATATCAAATATATAAACTGATTAATATATATTATATACTGCAATATATATTCATTATTATCCCTTTATTGATTACCGATATAATGTAATACAATAATTAATTTTTTATTTTGATCAATTTTATTGTTCAGATGGCTTCATATTTGAATTTAATTACTAAGTTGAATTCAGTTACTTATTACAGTATAGAAAAATAAATATCTAGATAGCCGGTTCTTGTCACACTTATTATCACACTGTTTTCAATTATGACAGTTTAGTTAAATCTAGTTTATTAATGAACAAGCAGAATTCCTCTCCAAATTTCTTCAACAGATCTTTTACTGCTGGTGGCCAGATTCCTCCCTTTAGTAGAACATTTCTCATAAAAGCTGCTATTTGGGCTTCAAAAACGTTGTATTGTCATATTATGTGGTTCGGTCGCCGAGCAAACACAATCTGTGCAAGTCATGACCTGTCAGCGCCATCGCTGGTTGCCTTGCAGAAATGGTTGGTATGTACTCGTCTTTGTCAGAATTTGTCCTCATTTTTTCCCATTATTCTAGGCTTTTGGTTTCTTCTTGTGAGACCGCAACTTTTGTGTACGTTGTTTCTAATTCTCTATCTAGCACTGCTTGTTTTGCCGAATCATCTGCTATTTCATTTCCTTGATTCTCTACATGGGCTTTCACCCACAGTAAAACAATTTTTCAGCGCGAATTTCTTATTTTTTTGGACAGTTGGATTTTTTTGCCATCAATGCTAGAGAAACCGAACTATCAGTGTATATCATTTCTGATCTCGTGGCTCCTTTTCGTGGCGGAGGAACCACTCCAGAGCCGTTTATATTACTTGCAGTTCAGCCAGGTTGTTAGAGCAAATCGGAACCAATTTTTTCGTTTAATACTACTACTTCATGTTTTTTGTCATATGTCATTGTTGCACTGCCCACCATATCTTCTATTCTACTACCATCTGTGTATACTTCATAGGTCGGATTAGAAATTTCTTCTTCTGTTACCACATTTTCTACTTCTATTGGGTGTGGCCATTCTTCAATCCGTAAGTTGACATCTTCCAGGTAATGAGAATATAGATATATATGCTGCAACATATATGGGGGTTTTATTGGCCGACAAACAGCTGAGATAATCGCTGGACCACTGCGTGTTTTCTTTATTTTCTGGTCGTTCACTCATATTTTTTTGAACTGCAGCCATTCGAGCATCTCGATCTGGTTAGTGACTCTGCTTTTATTTGTATACTATGTCAATATGCTAAAATTCTAGCATCTCGTTTGATCTCAGGTTGTCAACTATCGGATAGAAACGAAAACCTAAATAAATATACAGAGAGGTGTGCGCATTCGACGACCCATAGCCAACCATGGGCCGACGAGGACTCGACCCAAGGGCGACACTTAGCAGGACACCAGGACTTCTACTTGAGAGTCTAGGTACATCCAAATTATGAAAACCCGCTGCAGAAAACACGGTCGGCTGGCGAACCAAATCACCATGGAGTCGCGTTGATATACGACACTGGTAACCTATCGCCACCCGAAACAAACAACATTCTGGTCATATTCATTCCCTCAGTGTACTAGATATTCCTCGAAGCGGATTTGAACCCACTCTATTCGGTACTAATACATTCCCCAGACGTCACACATTCTTCCATGACTACTCGATATTCCTCGGAGTTAAACTACTACTTCCTTTCACGCTAATAAATTACATTTATTTCAATAAATTAACATAAGCACAGCATAGACACTCCAAACCACTATATACATACATTCCTGAGGGGGAACAGGAATCATGACCCAAGACGATATGGACACAGGGCCGACCATATACCAAAATAATGCCTATATATGTTTCTATCTCCAATTGAAAAGGTGCTTGATCGTTTTTCTATTCTTGCATAACGATATGCGGTCGCTTTCCGGCCAAAAGGTGCCCGTGCGTCCTTGTATCACTTATGCGTAGTCTGGTCAGTATGGACTTTTCCCATACTTTCTCCGTAGACCTGGGACCGACGTCTTTCTCCTGCTACAGTTTGGCAGGTTTATTTCTAGCAGTTTTTCTATTCTTCTTTTTCCGCTGGGTTTACAGGATAGGAAGCAATGTAAGGCCTTCCCGTGGTCTTAGGATTTGTCTGCTTTTTCGTCTGTCTATGTGACCGTGAACCCACGCGGACACGACTTTCTTCCCATCTGTGTCGATTCCTTTTTATTGTTCTTTTATTTTATTTGTTCAAACTCTTCTCCCGAGTTTATGGACGGCGTAATAATACAAATTGACGTTCTCATTGATTATGAAAACAGACAAGGACAATTTAAACGTTCATTTTCTTTTTTCATTTAATGTATTATGTTTTTGACAAAAATTATGCTGAGAAACAGCACAACTTTGAATTTTCGAATGTTTAAATAGGAAACAACTATAGTAGTTGAAATTTTTTAAACTTTGAGCCAATCCATATATTACAAGCAAGTTCCGTTCAAGCGTATTAAAATTGATATAACTTGGGGATGACATGGATGATGAATAAATACCAAAACGATATAGCAAGTTTAACATGGATGCGCCTGCTTCCCATACCTCCGGTCCTCCCACATGTGGCGGCGTTGATTTATGGATTAACTCCTGACAGGCACATTTCATTTTTTGTTTCTTCTTTCTAAAGCAAGACTCCATGATTAAACCGAATAAAAAAAGCTCAGTGGCGAACACATGCGCGTTTCGAGGACACAATAGAAAAAATTAATCCATCGATAAAAATAATTGTTCAAAGTGTAATATTTTAAATTCAAAGTGGTATTTATGTGGTTTATACCGTAGAAAATGGTTGTCGGACAGATCTTGTTGTTCCACAAAGTACATTTCTGCTATTACCTTAGGTGTTTTATATGAACAGTGAGAATACGCGTATCCAAGAAATACACGATCAAAAAACATTCGTTTAATCGTAATTTTAGAAACTTGAATACCATTAATTATGGGGAGACCTTTCTTTTTTGTATCTAGGATAATAAAATTATATATAGGATCATATTAAATGAGATAAGATATGCAAAAATTTACACAAACCAAATGACGTTTCTAGTGGAATAAGCCAAATAACATTTTCATTAAAAAAAAAAAAAATCGGATTGGTTTTAAGCACCGTTTGAAACCATAATACGATTTGTATGGCGAGCAAAAAATAAACATTCGGTGTTGTTCTACTTAACAATTCATGCTCCTCTGGATTGTATCCCGATTCAACGTTCAATCGACATATTTTGTTTCAGCCAATTCTACGAAAGTTTAGCTTTTATGGCAGTAAAAGTGAGGAAAATAAGGATAACATCAACCAAGCCTCAAACATTTTATATTATATGTACAATTCCAAACTTTTACGAAGTCGAATTTTATGCCATTATGTGCAGTTTATAGAGTTCTAACGCCCTGCAAAGTTTTCTATGTATCCGTGGAGTGGTTTAAAATTTATCAGAATTTTTATGATTTTCAGTAGAATTTTCTTTCACATGGGATAATAAAATAATAAACCAAGATTCTTTTCAAGTAAAGTAGGCCAAAATCATTACCATTTAAAATATAAAATCGGATTGGATTTGAGCACACTTTAGCATCATTAAATATGAATTTTTATACCAAACAATATATAAGACATTTTGAGCTGGCATTCCGGGAAAAAATTTTATTCCTCGTTGTTCGCTCTTGTTCTACTTAACAATTCATGAATCCTCGGGATTTTATCCAGATTGAATGTTAATGCATCCATTGAAAAAGCTGAACATTTACTGTATAAACCGATGTTTAGAAAGTTTAGATTTTAGGTGATTAAGAGGTATAAGTGAGAAACAAAAATATGAAATCAATAAAGTCTTCTTAAATAATTTATTTTATATCTGCAGTTTGAATTGTTTTAGAAGATCTAATTTTATATTAACATGTGTAGTTTGTAGTGTTATTACTCTCCATAAAGTTTCCTGTCGATCGGTAGAGTTCAAAATGCAGAGAATGCAAAATATTTTTGGTTTTACAAAAAAAGTTGTAGTTTGGGTTCTTTAGGCGCAGAAAACGAATATCAACTTAGTTTCTCGTTAAAAATATATTTCACCTACTTCGCTAAATCGGTAAGGCACTCTATCCAATGTATTGTATTTAGCATATCCCTGGATATCTGAGACAAAGAAATACATAATTAGTAAAAATTTGCTGCGATTGAACATGCTGAGTGAGAAAAATAGAATGAAATTACCAAAGACTCATGCGTTTTATTTGTATCTTCGGTCTCAATTTTTTTTCGAAGTTTGACTTTGTATTATTAATATGTGTATTTGAATCGTAACTCTCTAAGACTTTTGTTATGGATCGGTGAAGTATTTTCAATATCATCAATTTTTTTTTCGAAAAATATCGGTGTAATTTGGAAGGCAACCATTTTGAGAAAAAAATTGATTTTCGGAAAGATTGTTCAGAGTCAGCACATCGAAATTATTTTTGCAGCTAGCGATAGCATAATCATCGTACATTGACCAATATAAATATATCATATATGAATCTATCAAAGTAGGCTGACTTTTTTTTGTACCAAGAGAAAAAGTGGATAATAATTTTTCGCATCATCTGTTTACATATTTTTGGTTGAAAAAAACTGTTTTTCCTTCAAAATCTTTGCTTTACAAACTTATGATTTTTTAAAATAAAAAGTCTGATTTCCATTATACACACCCACTTTAAAGCTAAGAAAGATTTTGCCATGTATCAACCATGTATTTTTTCATATTCATACTTCAATAATTTTTTATTTAAATCTTCAGGTCTAAAATCTTTATATCAGATTGGATTAGGGCAATCAATGCAAAAGTACAATAATACTTACCATACCATCCAACAATTCACTTTGGGTGTTCCAGACGAGGGGACAAACCACATTTTTCATACTATAATCAGTTAAAAATTCATGGGTTATGCCGGGATTCGAACCCAGAATGGCTAGAGTGGCAAATACGAGTCAGACGCCCTAACCGGGTCATGGCGGTTTGCATTAAGGCCAACAATATCTTAGGAAACTGCAAGTTTTTTTAGGTTTTCCATTGGGCATTTATTTTTTATATTATATTTATTTTAATTATTCGTTAATTAGGCTTGTTTTATGATAGAAAAATTTCAATTTATATAATTTAATGTCTGTGGCACCGAAATGCAATGTATATTTGGCAAAATGACCGAGCGACTTGACAAAATAGGCTGAAATATTATTTTAACGAAATACAAAGTTGATACTTGTTTTCTGGGCCACAAAGTACCCCTGAATACAAATGTTTCGTGGAAAATCAAATAACATTGTTTTTGGCCTCACAATTCTTTCCATTGATTACCACTGAAAATTACAAATATAGCGATGAGTTTGATCTATCAATCTACCAATCTATAGGAAACTTTACGGTTTTACGGGACAACACTACATACTGCACTTAATAATAGAAAATGGAAAATAAAAAACGCTTTTATTCGTTCAAAATATTTTCCTTCCAAATATACTTCGATCTTGTCAAAAATTAATAAAACCTATGATAACGTATAAACCGCACTACCGATCGGTAGTAAACTCTACTGGTATTAAAATTATATTATTACAAATATAATTATTTATTGGTACTCACAAAGTTAGACCTTGAAAAAACAAAATAATACAACCGGAAATATAAAACCAAATATTTAAGAAGACTGTTGATTTCATTCTTATTTTTATCACTTATAATGGCTTATAATCTAAACGTTGTAAACATTGTCTGAAACAGAACGTTCTACTGGTTGTAATAACGTTGAATGTAAATAAAATCCAGAGCAGTTATGAATTTTTAAGTGGAATTTAAATTTCGCTTAAAAATCTAAATAATTTGTTTGCTATAAAAATTCGTATTAAAGGGCCCTTAACAGGGATATGATTTGCGTGTTCTTTTTGAATAAATAATTTTAAGCCTATTTCACTGGAAACGATTCGTTTTTAGCCTATTCAATAATTTTTTGTATATTCAAATCCCATTTGATACGATCCTACATATTATTGTGTTTAATATATCTTATGCAGAAATATAAATCGACTGATATATAGCAACAATAAAATACATGGACAACAAAAGCAAAATACGATGATACAACCAAAAAATATGTAAATTGCTTAAAATATATTTTTTCATCTGCTTCTAGACCCCATTGGCAAGAAAGCTCGGTGTAAAATTTTTCAACATATATGACCCATAGTTTCATTAACATCAGAAATCCCACGACCGTAGGCTTCCCTTGTCAACGCATAAACATTTATGGAAATTTGTTATTTTTCCACGACGTATTCAGAGTATTAGAATCTCTTACTTTACCTATACCTCTTTCTCTCTTTTTTCCCTTCTCTTTGTCTTTACTTTTATCTCTCAGACAAGTTTTCTGTACTTTGACGCCAACAGCTCAGCATCGGATTCTACTACTTCCACTCACTCTCGCTCTATTTCGCTGTCTCTGTCTGTCTGTCTCTGTCTGTCTGTCTGTCTGTCTGTCTGTGTCTCTCTCTCTCTCTCTCTCTGTCTGTTACTCTCTCTTTCACTCTCTCTCTGTCTGTCACTCTCTCTTTCTCTCTCTCTCTTTCTCTCCCTCCCTCCCTCCCACACTCTCTCACTCTCTCTCCCTCCCTCTCTCTCTCTCTCTCTCTCTCTCTCTCTCTCTCTTTCTCTCTATTTTCCCTGCCTTTCTCTCTCTCGCTGTCACTCTCGCTCTTTCTCTCCCTCTCTCTTTCTTTCTTTCTCTCACTCTCTCTCTTTCTCTCTCTCATTAATAGATATCTACAATATGTACATATTTTATAAACATGTATGTAAACAGCTCTTAAATGAATAGGGATATTGCCAATTTTGTAGTATTTACTTTCGCTATAATTTTTATTTTATTTTTATTATAAATTGCATTAAAATCTATTAAAAAATATTATGGTTTTACTGAAGAAAAAGTTAATTAAGGAATTTAAAAAATAACAAAATCAAAGTTTTAATTTCATAATTTTCTTAATTGGACATAATAATTTGTTTAACCAATCGATACCGTGTAACCTCCGTTAGCTAATGCCTCTGTGCATCTGTTAGGTATACTGTTAGTAAGGTTGTCACTAATTTCATAAGAAATTTCCCTCTATGGATGTTGCAACGCTGCACTCAGTTGTTGCAGGTCAACTGGCTGCGGATGGTGATCTCAAAGCCTTCTCTGCTTATGTGCTCAATGGGATTGAGGTTTGGAGACAATGGAGGAAGAGACAGATGGGGAAATTCCCAGGTTTTCTAAACATCGAAGAACAACATTGCCTCCATGAGGTCTGGCATTGTCATCCATACATCGAAAATCGGTGCCAATGAGATCCCTAGTTTGAGGGATGCATTCTTCGATAATTTCTTGGACATAACGAACTGCGGTGAGGTTGCCAACAACAATACGGAGTCCAGTTCGTCCTCCAGTGTAAATCTCAGCGTTGACCATTCATCGCCAACTCCAACCTGTACTAAGAGAACACGAAATGGAGTATTGTACGCATCCCCTGTTCTCAGTAGACTCTTCGGCTGCTACCACTATACCGACAAAAATGCGACTCATCAGTGAAAATAACAGCATTCCAATTGGTGTTCTCTTCTATATTTTCCACTTTATTTTCCCGAGTTACTGGCTGCGGGCTGTGCTTGCAGGCCGTCTTAGAGAGACATACGATGTGAAGCGAACTTCCCACAGACAGTTATGAATAATTCCTTGCTACAACATCTTAGTTCATTTAAGATCTGGCAGCAGTGTGGAAAGGGTTTTATCTTGCAGAAATGACAATGTTTCGGTCCTCCCTTAGCGTCCTAATGCCCTGAGATCCACTACCAGACCTCCGTAGGCAGTCTCTCGTAATCGGGCTAAAGCCCGGGAGACCATCCTCTTAGAAACGCCAACTGCCTCTGCAATATCCAGTTACCGGTGACCTCGATGACTCATTCTCACAATAACTTTGCGAACTTCTTGTTCAAGATGATGTCTTTCCCTGGTTAAAGAGAATACAACTGGATTAAAATGGAGAAAAGACGAGAAACGGTGTTTGTTTACAAAATTGAGTAATGTGTGGAAATTAGTGACCGTTAGACGATGATTATTGGGAAATCGTGAGATGCGGTCTGGTCTGATGTAAGTTTCAGAAAAACATTTTCTTTATCGTGCCAACGTTTCGATCTTTACTGAGATCATCTTCCTGGGATTTACAAACAATGTTTAAATTTGACAAATACATGTAGGATGTGGAAAAAAGTGAATTCAATCAAAGTATTTCTACTCACTCAAAGTGTTTGTTTTCTGCGTATTTTTTGTCTGCATTTCAACAAAAAGGTTCTCTGATTAATAGCCGATGCGAGTTTCTTCACCAAGGACTAGTTTTTGCTTCGTGTGTACGCAGAAAAGAAACTCTTTGAATGAGTAGAAATACTTTGATTGAATATAAAAAGTATGTTTTTTTTGACATTGCATAAATTCACTTTTTTCCACTTCCTACTTGTATTTGTTAAATTTAAACAATGTTTGTAAATCCCAGGCCCTGAAGATGATCTCAATAAAGATGAGTAAAAACAATCAAAATGAGTATTTTCAGGTTTAATATTCTTGAGTAAATCCGTTATTAAAAATGAGGATTAACATTTGTTTGTTGTTGGTTTGCAGTTTCTATTTTGTTTTATCCAACTAATCAGAATATATTGGTTAATTTAATTTAAATTAATAGGGTAAGAATAAATTACAACTATACTTATTCATTGTTGAGCAGTTTATTTTTACGTGAAAATCGATCGTTTTCTTATAAAACCTTTATATTTATAACCCTAGTATGAATTTTATGGGAAAATTATTCAATAAGGTATTTTTATCATGGCCGAACTTGTATTTTTACCTTAAGATACGGATGTTTGTTTTTAAATTTTGCCGACGTGACTTCACTTCTAAGTGTTTTCTGTTCTCCAGTCGTGGGAGGGGTTGAAAAAGGATAAAAACACCCCCGACACAATCACAGATCTTATTATCACCCGTCTGGCAAGAATGTAATTTATGGGAGCTCGGCCCTTTGCGGTGATATTTTCTGTAGGAAAGTTAGCCTTACATTTCAGATTCGGCGGCCTTCGGGCCATTTGACGCCCATACTTTTCTGATGCGGATCAAGGATCTTTCGCGATTTTCATAATTTATGGAATTTATCTGATTCTCTTCCCCCATTCAGATTGTATTTTAAGGATAGGCATGTACAATAAAACGGTATGCGAGTTTTACGTCGAGTGAAAAATATACTGAATTGTTAAATAAACAATCTGTCTCTTTTGTACAATATAAGCATTAAACATTCTTTAATATTAAAGTCGAGAACAAAGAAGGCTTTCAGATCAATTAGCTCCTCTTTAAACTGTCTATGAATGATAAACCCAGTTTATTCTTGATAAAGAGATAAGGACTATTGAAACCTCATTTCTTCTATAGCAGTCAAGAACTTACAGACGAGATTAAAAACAGTCAAATGTTTCAACATGGCACATATAATTCATATAATTGTTCATTAACAATTTTTTAACCTTTATTATCTTTATTTAATCACATTTCTAAAATAAAACGTTCCACCTAATTTCCAATCAATTTTAAATTAATCATATAAACAAATTCTTTTTGGATGAGCTGTTGGCTATATGGAACCAGTTTTATCTTAATTTAGCTATTAAACGTTAATTTTTTATTAGTGATAATTGACCTTTCAGCAATTAAGCGCATATATTTACAGGTCATTAGGAGGAGCAACATTTCTATAGTTGCGATCCGTCAGTATTTACTTGAGCAAAAAAATATTTCTTAAAATTTAGAAAATAACTTTGAAAACTCAAAAACGTTTATAATCTGAATGATTTTAAAATTTTATTATTATTTTTTTTTTGTTAAATCAATAATAAGTACACAAACATTCATGCTTACACTTGCATAAACACCTATAAATACACATACATAAAGTACTAACATACTAGAAACACCGCAAGCATAAATAAATACAAGACTAACTAAATAAATAGCTACATATCTAAATAAACAAATGGCCCATCAGACCGGTACGCGAGAAATAAATAAATTGCTAATTGAATATATGAGACTGTGGACGAGCTGGTGGGCGGTCAGGACTCACTCCCCCCAGATGACGTCGCCCCCGGAGGTCTCTCACCCGCGCTTTTTTCCTTTTCATGCAGGTGCCTCATGAATATGTGGATAAAAACTGTTAACAATGCTAAAAATTTGCATGGAAAAATCCACGACTGATCGGAGTCCAAGAAACAGAGAACGTGTTATTTTAGCTGGAAAAGTCCTTTTTTCAGGAATTAAAAAAAAAATTAATTATTATATACAACAATCAAATATGATATACAGTAGATAAATATATACATACATAAGAAATATATGTATATTAATCCCATAAAAAGCTGGTTTTTGAACGAAAAAATGGCCAGCTTTGAAAATGCATATTTTCTCAGCCTTTTAAACCTCAGACCTGGGCTAAGTCTCATCATTTAGAAAAATTTAAGGTGAACAAGGGTTTTAAATGTTTTCCTGTTTCCACCGTTGTAGACATTATTTCCTACTCCCTTGAGATGGGACAGTAAGCCCTTCTGGGGCCTTTATTGACGTAAGCCAAGCTTTTGATCGAGTTTGGTACCTGTTCATGCTGAAGGGCATCCTTCAATCCACCTACTATCTCATACGGCACAGTTACCTCACTGACCGATTCTTCCAAGTCATCGAAGGCCATTCCCCTGTGCATATTTCCCTATCCATGCTGTGTTCCTCAGGGTAGCGTTCTGGCTCCTACACTATACCAGTTGTTCACAGCTGACATGCCATCTCATCCCGAAACCATCACAATCACATTTGCAGACGATACGGCAATTCTCTCTAGCAACTCCGACCTTGTCATTTCCACTCGAAACCTCCAACAACACCTCATACTACTACAGTCTTGGTGTAAAAAGAAAAGGGTAAAATTTAACACAGGCAAATCCACCCACATTATCTTAACTCTCCGTAAAACGATCCCCCCTCCTGTTTTCTTAAATAATATTCCCCTTCCAACTGCGGACAAGGTGCGGTACCTCGGACTGAACATCGACAAACGCCTGATATGGAATCCTCACACACGACAGACACGTCAAGAGGTTATAGATATAGAGTTCTTGCACGACTTCTTGACAAACGTTCTAATTTACCTCTCAAAAATAAAATACGACTGTACAACACCATAGTTAAGCTGATATGGACTGGAAGTGGTTTAGCCAAACATTCCAACATCCACCGCATTCAAACTGCCCAGTCCTTAATACTACGAAAAATACTAGGTGCTCCATTTTATGTATCGAACCTGCGTACATATACATATATACATATCCCTTTTCTTCAAGATGAAATACGTTCCCGTTGAAATCCGTTTAGTAAATTTCATAAAAACCTCCCAACTAACGTAAATCAGCATCAAAAACAACGCATCTCGACGAATCCCCTCAAACCCTCCCAGCCGACTGAAGAGACAATGGCCGCGAGATCTCCTAGGAAGTGATGGTTATGATAGTGAAAGCGTGTCAATTAGATAGACAATATTTTAGTAACTTTGGAGTAACACTAGTTATCTCCACTCTTGGTTTTAATTTTGTATATATTACCTTGCCTACTGTTACTTGTTACCTACTTGAAGGTAGTTGTATTGTACTTCAAATTGTAAAAAAAATGTTTTCTTAGCTTCAGTCATTCATCAGTAAATTCAAAAATTCCGGAACATGCTAGTTTTTGTACTTTTTACAAAAACTCCAAATTGAGCTGTCGAACTAGGAAATCGTCCTGGAGAGGCGCTCATTAGCAATCGATAGGAAATTGTACTAAGCTTTCAATCGGTCACCTACCAGTTTGCCCGATTTTTCAACCGTTTTCTAGTTATTCACGATTTTGTGTAAAAACTTTTTTTTTACGTTTTCGTAGTATTCAGAAACCTATTGTTTCAATACGTTATTCGAAGCCAAAGTGCCACAAGACCTATGAAATGGGAAAAAAAGTTGAATTTCTCTGATGATGTTAACAAGTGGTTATCGACCGCAGAAGCATTCCGCATCCCAAAGGGTCAAAGTGTAACAATGTAAGAATTGTCGTTTCCCAGTTCTGAAAAAGTCCTGGGAATTGAAGTTGTAGAACGTAAAATTTGCGGAAACATGATAAAATTTATGCTTTCTTGAAAATAGAAAGAGAGAGAGAGAGAGAGAGAGAGAGAGAGAGAGAGAGAGAGAGAGAGAGAGAGAGAGAGTGTGGGAGGGAGGGAGGGAGAGAAAGAGAGAGAGAGAAAGAGAGAGTGACAGACAGAGAGAGAGTGAAAGAGAGAGTAACAGACAGAGAGAGAGAGAGAGAGAGACACAGACAGACAGAGAGAGAGAGAGAGAGAGAGAGAGAGAGAGAGAGAGAGAGACAGACAGACAGACAGACAGACAGACAGACAGAGACAGAGTGGGGGAGAGAGAGAGAGAGATTTTTTATTTACACGAGCACGTAAAAAACAATGTTTCATGTCCAAAAATTGCGAATAACTTGAAAACGGTTGAGAAATCGAGCAATCTGGAAGTGACCAACTGAAAGCTAATTAAATTTCCTGTTGATTCCTATAGGGCGCCGCTCCAAAGATGATTTTCTCGCTCCATAGTTCAATTTGAAATTTTTGTAAAAAGTGCAAAAATTAACGTTCTCGAATTTTGGAATTTACCGATGAAAGACTGTAGCAAGGAAAACATTTAAAAAGCCATCTTGTTCGGCTTATTTTTTTAAATGAGACCCAACGCAGGTCGTAAATTGAAAAGGTGAGAAAGTATTCGCTTTTCAAAGTTGGCATTTTATGCAGAACTGAAAACTGGTCGGTTTTTTTTATGAGCAGTGTATGGACACATACATAGGCGTGTCAGGCATGAGCGGCGATCAACCAGTGACGATACCCGTTAGTCGCACACTGTGCATTATTTGCAAATTCAAAAGGTGGGGTTGAGATGGGAAGTTGGTGTCCGAGTGGATCGAGATCACGATAGCTCAAGTGGTAGAGCAGCGGCGTATCTAGCCGAAGGTCGTGGGTTCGAATCCCGCTCGTGACATTGACTTTTTTATCTCAAAAAAGACCATACGTAGAAAGAATAATTAATTGGTTGAAAGAAGTAACCTGGTAAATTGACCACGAAAACGTAAATGGATTATTATTTATTAAATAATGTTAGAATTTTTTGAACAGCCTTATTTGCTAAGAAATACAAAAAAAGTTCGATGATAGTATACGGTAAATGCAGCAGAATGTCGTAAAACGATATTTCTATCTCACTTTGCAAAGAAAATACAGTTTTTATTTTTATTTATTTTTTTACCGACCAAAAAATAATAGTCCTTATCACCACAAAAATATTTTCTCAACTTCGCAAAACAGCAATTTTTTATTACAATGTGTGGTGATTAGTGACCTTTAATCGATAATTATTCAATTGAGTAATGAGTGGTGATTAATGACCGTTAGTCGATGATTATTTGGAAATCGTGAGATGCGGTCTGGTGTGATGTAGGTTTCAGAAAAACATTTTCTTTATTGTGCCAACGTTTCGATCTTTATTGAGATCATCTTCAGAGCCTGGGATTTACAAACATTGTTTACATTTAACAAATACATGTAGGATGTGGAAAAAAGTGAATTTATACAATACAAAATATTTTTTATATTCACAATTATACAGAAGACAAACACTCTGAGTGAGTAGTAATACTTTGATTGAATATAAAAAATATATTTTGCATTATATAAATTCAATTATTTCCACATCCTACATGAATTTGTTAAATGTAAACACTGTTTGAAAACCCAGGCCCTGAAGATGATCTCAATAAAGATCGAAACGTTGGCACGATAAAGAAAATTTTTTTCTGAAACCTACATCACACCAGACCGCATCTCACGATTTCTGAATAATTATTCTCTACAATGTTGAATTGCGAAGTTTTCTTATGCCAGAGCCCCTCTACACTATGGTCAATGCATTGGTTATCAAGACGGGCACTATGCCATGCTGGCCATGGGCCTGGCTCCCTATATAGAGCCAATAAATGGTCTAACCTCTCAATGGCCAACATTTGCTTACTTTTCCTGTATCATGATAAAAATCGAGGTCGAAAATCTGCAGTTTTGTGTTTGGCTAGGGTGTATAATTGCTATTTACATATTATTGCCAGAAACCTGGTGAGAAACTGCAGACAATAGGTTACCAACATTGGCTTATTGTGACGACACGTCTTCGCTCTTTTTTTGCGCATATTGACTTCCTTTGATGAGTTTTGTGAGACCACTCTCAAAAGCCAATGCTCCCCAACACCATTTCCAAGTTTGGCCAATATGGGCTACTACCGGTATCCCAACGCAGTACAATGTTATGCCAGAGTGAACAGGAGCCATGATGTGTTTCCTCAGCTACGTAAACCTACTCTTCTTCGTTATTCCAACAGACCGAATAGACTTCTCCATCCTTGTAAAAATTCTTGAAAAGCTTCTTTTTTCTCTCCTAGAACAGCAGGAACTAATACTTTTCCTTAACATCAGACCGGTTTCAAAAGTTCCCATTTGACTTTCACCAAGGACATCGCTTTGTTGGCACCATCGCTACCTCCCTAAAGCTGAAACAGTATTGGTCTGGTGTATTCCTGAACATAGGTCAAGCCTTTGACAGGGTACGGCAATCGGAATTGCAGGGTAAGTTAAAGGGCTATTTCCTCATCCTTAAATGGAGCCAACATGGATTCTCTGGGTCCAGACCCCTACTGCGGCCTAGCAGTCTCCCACAAAAGAGGATACAAATGGATCCATAATGAGTCCAAAACCAGGTGGAACAATACCGCAGCTATAAGGCACGCGAAGAGATTCATAGTAGGACAATCCCCAAAACTTACAAAAGAATTACTGGACGGCAACCGCAACCGAACCAACCACAGGACACTGCCACTTAAGAAAGCACATGCACCGGATAGGAGTACAGACATAAGAAATACTGTGCAGATACTGCAAGGAGTAGGAGACCGCAGAACACATTGTATATTTCTTTGAAGGTCTATGTAGGTGGAGGTTCTTGCAACTAAAACAAGAAAAGTCATAAACAAGATCCTACACCAAGGAGCCGCTGGCAAAGCTGTGGAGGCTGGTTAATAACCTGAAGCTGGCCATTGAGTTATAAATAACAGGGGAGCACAATAGATCTATCCAGGACGAGATGCAGTAGGACTTGTGGCCGCCTATTTTATCCCTATCCCCTACCTGTCCCTTAAATCTTATTCTGCAATCGATAGTTCAATGTCACCCAAAAATGTTTTATCCTTCCATTTACCCTGCCTGGGCTTCCCACACGGGAGCTCACTTGCTCCTTTGTTATACAAAAATGATACGGCCGACTTAACCCCTCACCTAGAAACCATAACTTACTCCTTCGCTGATGATACAGGAATTTTGTCTCCTCATAGCAATCCGTCATTTACAAAACCACCATCTTGACCTTGAGCGCTAAGTCCAGTGGTGAAGAATCAAGATAAACGAACATAAATCCAAACACGTAGTTCACGCTAAACCATAATCCTATCCATACCAATCAAGTACAATATCTCTGACATTACATAGACAAAGGATGGACATGGAATCCCCACACTAGACTAAAACGTATAGACTACAACCCCTGATATAAAATATTAAAACGAATTCTTGACCAACAATCAAATTAACACTAATAAACATGAAAAAATATACACAGCCCTACCCCTATAAGGGCTTACAGTATTGAATTATACGGCCCAGCGAAACGAGCCAAGCATAACCGTTGACTTTTTTATCTGAACTAAAAACCTTAATTAATTGAAATAAATAATAATAATTACGAATCCGTATAGAATCGAATACTTTCTTACTCTCTATATAAAAATCTTACAAACAATTTTTGTAGGGCAAGTCATCAACAAATAAAAGTAAAAAAGCATTTATGTTTGACCCGTGGTAACACATGGTTTTTAGTTAAACGTGGTCATTATACTACATTGTGCCCGGCCCATTTTGTTGCCAATTTAGTAATAATGCCGAATATTCTGAGAGCGGTTATATTGTTAATGCAAGGGACAAAAACGGCTATTTTGCCAAGCTGGCCGAGCAGAAATGCTACTGAATTCGTCCATAAAAGAGCCAGTTCCCCATTTTTAATTGCTCTTTTAATCCATTCAGTTCCTTTTGAAAATAATGTTTGTAATGGAATCAGTATGTTATAACATTCATATATCTGAATGCACAATTGATATTGGGTATTGTAAAATACCATTATTTTTTGACATCATTTCTGGATTTTTGGACGAGCGGATTCAAACATTGTGTGCTGACTGATGTGCGTTATTCATTCGTAATTGGCAACAGGCGAGTGATATCTTGCCCAGTTGTCAATCACATGCCATTTATGAAGTTTGTAATTAGAAATAATCAAATCCTTACGTAAACGTGTTTTTAATGAGCCTGAGAATTCGGATTCATTACAACGCATTATTTTACAACTGAAATAAAGTATTAAATGTTTTAGCGCGAAAACATTTGTAAAAAAAACTCACTTGTTTGTGTAGAATCATCGCTTTTTTGTGAAAATTGAACAAATAGACTCAAATAAGCATTATCGGATAGAGAGATAAAGCCGGTTAACTTTCCGCCTCTAAGCCATGAACGGTAAACACGTATTGGGTACTTTTTCTTCTGCTACTTTTCTATTTACCTTTAAGAGACTTTATCTGGCCATTTTGAAATAAAAGCCATATTTCTAGAACGTCTGCACCCCTTGACCACGACTGTACGGACTTTTAAAACCTTTCTTGAACACGAAATTCACGTAAAGTTAAAAATTATTTCTTTCGATTAATTATTCTTTTTATGTAAGGTCTTGGTTGAAATGAAAAATTAGTGTCACGAGCGGGATTCGAACCCACGACCTTCGGCTCAATACGCCCCTGCTATAAACACCTGAGCTATCGTGAACCGAAGGTCGTGGGTTCGAATCCCGCTCGTGACATTAACTTTTTCATTTCAACTAAGACCTTACATAAAAATAATAATTAATTGAAAGAAGTAATTTCGACAATCAGACCACTAAACATAATGGAGTTAAAAATTATGTTGATATAGGCTAAAATTTAAAAGAACTAGGGTAGAGTGGAAAAGAGCGAAAGAGAATGAGTGAGTGAGTGAGAGAGAGAGAGAGAGAGAGAGAGAGAGAGAGAGAGAGAGAGAGAGAGAGAGAGAGATCACTTTATTTCATCTTGCAGAAATAGGTATCTTGGACCTTTCTTACAGCCAACGTGGACAATAATTTACAATATAAAAAACAACACACAAAAAACAACAACATCTTTCAATTGTCTGTTTTACATAAAATATGGTAGATATCCATTTACAACTTAAATTTATGCATTTATTAGTTATACTTCTTGGAATTACAATATTTTTAACATTTACATTTAACTTTTTGTGTTGTATTTAACAGTTCCATTAAAATTAATTATCAATTTAAATTAAACCAAGATTGTACAAACATATAGAAAAATTAAATTGTATTAACTTTTCCTTTATGCAAACGCAATTTTTAGAAGTTCAGTATATCCTATTAATCAATTACCTTATTGGGAGTACATACATGTGAGATATTCTTTTTGAGAGATTTTATACGAATTTTCAGATTCATATATTTTTACATAATTGGGAAGTTTGTTATACAGTTGAATACTTCTTGGAATAAATGAATTTTTGTTAGATTGTGTTCTGCATAGGATTTCTATACATTCTATTTGGGCGTGTAATTTTTGATTGCATGGGTCGTATCTTTTCAACAGGATGGTTTATTCGTCCATCTCATATTAGTAGAGTTAATATTTTATATTTTATTATGTCTTATATTTTCAAAAAGTCTAAAGCTTTATATTTGTCATGTATTCTTGAATCATATTTTAGGTTGCTTAAATATCTTATACATGAATTTAGGACTACTTTTAATTTATTTGTTACTGCTTTAATATAGATGTGATATTTCTGCTGGACAGTATGTAACATATGGAAGCATTAAAACTTTATACAATTTCAACTTTGTTTTTGTTATTAGTTTTGATTAATTTTCAGAAGAGAGACGTACATTTTATATTTGTGCATAATTGGTAGCAATGTGGAATAAATTTGAAGGTTTACAAGACAACGTTCTGTTTTCTGATAGTATTTATATACACATACTTATTTTTAATCATATTATAGAGGAAAAGTAGAAATAATGAGTGAGTGGAAAGGCTTTTCTGAAGAGAGCTTCTCTTCAAACAATCCCGTTACTTAAGGATAAGTATCATTCAGAATGGAGAGTGAGTAGTTGTCAGTAAAACGTTAGCAAATATAGCAAAAGACAAACAGAATACAAAGCAAAATATTAAACAAATAGATAACACATCTTATAAAAATCCTCTTGTTAATCGGCAAGTGAAATATCAAATATTAATCAAATTAATTTGCGCCAAAAAAAAGGGAGCTTACATTAAAAAGAAAAACGTTTACGATAAAAATTTCTAATTACAATTATCTAATTACAATAATTTCTAGAAAAGTGGAGATAAATGTACCTACTGAAATGCCCATTAAAGTTCAATTTTTATATGTTTGCCTACATTACAAAAGCAATGTATTCAATGAAATTGAAGGAAAACAATTTTCACACAGTAATACAATTTATACATATTCCCCCAATTAAAGATACAGAAGTTATTTTTTTTAACACTTTGGATATATGCCTGGGGGTGGAAATCGGAATGACTGCTCAGGAAAAAATAGAATATAGTTCATTTACGTTTTAGTGGTCAATTGACCAAGTTACTTCTTTCAATTACTTATTCTTTCTATGTAAGGTCTTGGTAGAGAAGAACAAAGTCAGTGTCAGGATATTTGAAAATGGCCAAAAAAGGGAAAATTTGAACGGTTGTAGGTTTATATGTCGAGTTGGTGTTCGAGAGGATCGAAGTCACGATAGCTCAACTGGTAGAGTAGTGGCGTATTTAGCCGAAGGTCGTGGGTTCGAATCCCGCTCGTGACAATGACTTTTTTATCTCAACCTTACATAGAAAAAATAATATAATATAGTCGTAATCCTCTTCATGACCTTCTCGATAAGAAGAATCCCTTTTAACTCGGCTTCAAATCTTCGGCTAAAAAACCTACCTCCAAATCTCAAAACGACCTCCACTCTATATTAAATCACGTCAATAACCAAAATTTTCAACTTAAGAGACATTAAACTTATATATAAAATGTCAAATCTCATTTCAACTTTTTCTCAATTATCGTTTTTTCTGCCTGCCTTTAAAATAATTTTGTAACAACCAAATCTAGCAGTGTTACTTTTGGAAAGAAAAAGTGTAATCTAAATTACAAAATACGGATAGCTTTTAAGAAAACCGATTTTTAAATTTTTATCAGTAGAAATGTGTGGCTGTTAGTGACCGTTAATCGATAATTATTCAGAAATCGTGAGATGCGGTCTGGTGTGCTGGAGGTTTCAGAAAAACATTTTCTTTATCGAGCCAACGTTTCGATTTTTATTGACATCATCTTCAGGGCTCAAAGTGTTTGTCTTCTGTGTAATTGTGCCATTCTGTGTTGAGAGTTCAAGAATGGCACAATTACACAGAACACAAACAGTTTGAGCCCTGAAGATGATCTCAATAAAGATCGAAACGTTGGCACGATAAAGAAAAAGTTTTTCTGAAACCTACATCACACCAGACCGCATCTCACGATTTCAGAATAATTTTTATCAGTAGATTACAAAAATACCGACGATGAATTTTTTCACTGAAGTCTGATTTTTAACAAGGGAAATTGTGTTATCAAATCACATTTTATGGGACGTTTTCAGACGAGTTTGACATATTTTGATATTCCTCGGGCAAAACTTGCATCTTCGATCACTCGAACTTTCACCTTGAGGTAAAAAGTTAAAAAAGAGTATACGAGTTCTAATATTCAGAGAAAAACTTTCTCGAGTCGGAATAACATTTCAGCCATCTTACTCAGGAATAGTATATTTAATTTACAATTTGCCGTTGAATTTTACCCTTTTGTTTTAACACTTATACATTTTTATCACAATTAAAAATTAATGAAACAATGGACGAAGAATAATTAAATAAAGGAATATACCATTTATTTTTACTTATAATTAAGAAAGTATTGGTACACAATGAAACAGGGTCTGAGGGAAAATTTTGACTTAAATAATTAACTTCGTTACATATTTTATGACCTAATGATTGGAATGTGACGCCAGAGCAAATTGGCTAAATGGAACTGCAAAAAGAAAAGTTTTCAACAATAAACAAACAGAACGAACGGAAATAAAAAATGGAGAAAGCACAGGCATCAATATTGTAGATCTTTAAATTATCCCATTGCTGACATTTACTTAATGATATATAAAATACAAGTTAAAGAATCTGAATTTAATGGTCAACCAATAAAAAAACTGTTAATTGTTATATTAAGTTTACCTAATAAAGTAATATATAATAAATATGTCTAGAGGGTCCGTTTTAATTTCTCTTAAAGTAATAAAAAAAACATGTTTAATATTTTTTAGACCAGTTTCAAATTGGAA
Organism: Cimex lectularius; assembly: GCF_000648675.2. Classification (NCBI taxonomy): domain Eukaryota; kingdom Metazoa; phylum Arthropoda; class Insecta; order Hemiptera; family Cimicidae; genus Cimex; species Cimex lectularius. Next base: position 79,556 of record NW_019393020.1, on the reverse strand, counting down.
CTTTTTTTCGTTGAAAAATGTACAGGGTACATTTCCCAGGTCCCAATTCATCTTCAAAATTTCAAATACCACCCTATTCGTCCTGACACATCATTTTAAAGGATTTGTTACGCTGAAAATACTGGTGCAATCCGATTTTAATTGGTCAAAAAGTGAAAAGTTATGATACCAGCTTCTGCTAATGTAAACATGGCTGTAATTGCCTTTATTGTTTACATTCTGCTATTATTTGTATAACTGGTATTATGGAAGCAAATCTCACTTCCTGGACGTACATTTTTCCGATCAACAGAGAGTTGATATGTACGACTGCTTGGTTGTGGTATTGGGTGTTGTGCAGACGAGTTGTTCTCCCAGAAATTTAAGGGTTTTAGGTTTTTCAAAAAATAAAAGTAGAGCTGTACTCCGAACTTACAATTTTAAGCCGTATCGCTCACATCTTGTCCAGGGACTTCGAGGCTCTGATTACGACATGCGTCTAACTTTCCTTGCACAAGGCTGAAGAAAACGTTCTTAAGAAAATGGACTGAAAATCCAAGTTCACCTCTAAGAGTATACTAAACGGTTGGAATTTTCGAACGTGGGCAGAGGCAAATCCGAGAATTTTCTACTCTTGTCATCATCAGGTGGTTCACAGTATAAACATTTGGGTATGGACTTCTCGGAAATAAATTAATTGGGCCTTATATCTACGAAAATAATTTAAATGGTGCTCAGTTCCTCATTTTTTGAGGAACGTTTTGCCAACACTATTAGATGATGTTTCTCTGAAACAACGACCAAGAATGATTCTTCAGCTTGAGGGATGCCCCGCACACAATTCTTTGTAGCTGTGACATTATTTAAATCGTCACTTCCGGATAGGTGGATAGGACCTCATGCCCGATCTCTTGGTCTCCTCGGTCACCCGATTTAATGGCTATTTTATGTGGGACCATTGAAAAAACAGTGACTACGCTAATCATAACCCAGCAACCTCAGTTGAAGAACTGCGGCAAAGGATAGAAAATGCTTGTCAATTCATCTGACATGTCTCTGTCGCTCTAAGCACCGGTGAATAGTGGTTAAATAGTGGTTAAAAAGAGCAAATATTTCCATCTTTACGCGGGCAGTTCGAACATGAAATTTGATTAATAAATAGCATGCCAAATGACTTCTTTTTCCTAACTTTTTGCCATAAGTGTGTCATTTTTTGCCAAATTTAAAATCTGATTGCACTATTGTTTACAGCGTAAAAATTCTTTAAAATGCTGTCAGAATGTCGTACTTTCAATTTTGAAGTTGAACTGGGCCTGAGGTACCCTGTATAATTTTTTCTCCAAAAAAATAATAAAAATTTGAAACTAGTCTAAAAAATATTAAATAAGTGTATTAATGATATGTTTATAGCATCATTTGTCCAAGAAAAATTCAGCCGGGCCATCTAGAAAGGACATCCTGTGTTCCTACATAAAACATGGTAATCATTGAGCTGTTCAATGGTTCGGATCCCGGGCTTTCGTAGGGTTTGCTCGCCACGCCTGAAAGTATAGATACCATTTAGTCCAGGAATTTAGTTTTTAATTTCGTGTACACCTTTCCTTCATTACCATAATTACAAAAAAAGGGAATGATCTGGACGAAAAAGTCATTACTTTTCTATGCATTTATTTCTATTCTTTTTATGTTCTCCAATGTATATCCTGCGTTTTATGGTTAATTTTTCAATTTTCAACATTCACCGACGTATAGACGGATTTAAGTTCATGTTGTATATACATTTAATTATATATTTCGTGTGTGAAAAGAGGGTAAAAAGAGCAAATATTTCCATCTTTACACAAGGTAGTTCGAAGGAAATTTGACTAATAAATAGCATGCAAAATGTCTTGTTTCCTAACTTTGCGCCATTACTTTGTCATTTTTTCCCAATGTAAAATCCGATTGCTTTATTGTGTACAGCGTAAAAAATCCTTTAAAATGCTATGTCAGGATGTATGGGGTCCTACTTTCAATTTTGAAGTTGAGCTGGGCCTGAGGTACCCTGTATAATTTTTCTCCAAAAATGGTAAAAATTTGAATCTATACTAAAACATATTAAACAGTGTTTTTTGTTTTTTGATAGCGCCATTGGTCCAAGAGAAATTTAGCCGGGCCATCTAAAAAAGACACACTGTATAAGGCGTTAGTCTCGAATGGCGGTTTGTATTTCTTCATAAAGTAAATTTTTGTATCCGTCTAGAAAGTTTTAACCAGACCGAAACCGAGCTAATCTGTTAAAGGTATGCCCGGTGGGTGTAAAACTTACTACTTAGTGAATTTAATTGTTCTTTGGTCCCTTATGCCACATGGAGCCGGGTTTTATCGCGGCAAAGGGGTGCACCCCCTTGGGTTTTTTTTTAAAAGGTTAATGTATTGTACAGACTTTTCCAGCGGGCTCAGTTGGCTTGTTTTATTTTTTTCTATAAAATATTCGTATCATAGGAGTGCCTTTTCATACATGGTATTTACGATTATTTGTAGATCGTGAGATGAGGTCTGGTGTGACGTAGGTTTTAGAAAAACATTTTCTTTATCGTGCCAACGTTTCGATCTTTAATGAAATTATCTTCAGGGCTCAAAGTGTTTGTTTTCCGTGTAGATGCTTCATTCTTTTCTGTCGTGTTGAAAATGCCGTTTTGAGAACGTCGGCACGACAGACAAGAATGACCCATCTACACGGAAAACAAACACTTTGAGCCCTGAAGATGTTTTCATTAAAGATCGAAACGTTGGCACGATAAAAGAAATGTTTTTCTATAACCTACGTCACACCAGACCGTGTCTAACGATCTCCAAATAATCATTGGCTAACGGTCACTAAACACCACATGGCATTTTTATTATTTTATCAAATTTTTATGTAATATATCTTTAACCTTATTTACATTATTACCTTAATGAGGTGTTTGTAAATGACATTAGACTTTGTATAGTGGGGTGAGTTAACGACCATTGTTCTTCTACCCACTATTCGCGTCATTTCCTTTTCAGTCGTCTAGTGGGAATATATTAGATAATTGGGCAACTCGGTTGTGGTAAGATAAGAGCTTATTGTAGAAAGTGGAAAGTTGGAGTTTTGAGATTTTTTTTTGCAGGAGAGGTGTTTTGTAGTCATTGTGAAGGGTGAAGGTAGAAGTAGACAGGGACGTGTCCGTAATCAAAGGATCGAAGTTAAAGGGAGCGATATTTTTGGCACCCAGGGATTTATACAGTTGATGTTTCACATCACAAAAGGGTCAGGCTGTCTTTACATTACACCACCCTTTGAAAGCAGCGAAGCCCTGTTTGACGGAAGGGAAGTTCGTTTATCCATTTTAATTGTGGTTTGGAGTTAAAATAACCCCCATGAAAAGGCAAACGAGGAGGAGAAAAAACCAACAGCGTGTTTCTAATTTTTCACGTTATCATCAGAGATAAAACGTAAATCCGTTTCCTAAATGTTATTCCGACTTGATCTTCGTTAAAGTTTGTCTTGGCATCGTCTCCAGTGAGAATGTCAATTTATCCTTCGGCTTAAGTTAAAATCAAGTTATGCAGCGCTCGTCAAAAGCGCTATTGAACTTTTACTTGCGTTTGTAACGTCTAATGATCAATTATATCCATTCAGAAACTTAACCGTTTGAAGTAGAAAGAAAGTAAGTTGATAGTTATTCAACTTAATTAGTTAAGACTTTTGAACAAGACCCGAACAAAGGAAACTCAGAACCTGAAGTTTAGTTTTGTGCTAAAAATACGTTTGACTTAAACTTGAAAAAATTATGATAAGACATAAATAAGAAACACATACACACTCTATATGGAAACAATGAATGGAAAAAAGGTAAGGGATATAAGATAGGTTCATGTCTAGTCTTAAGACCGGTTGGATGGTAAAGTTAGATATCTATCAAGGTTTATTTACTAGGGTATTGGTTTTTGGATGTGTATTTTCTGTATGCTGAAGCTTTTAGTTGAATCAAGTCTGTACGTCTATGTTGGATTTTTGTATACAAGTTATATATTCTTTAAGAAGTCCTAAAATGAAAGCATTTTTTAACGTAAAATCTCTCTCGACCAAATGAAAATTTTAAGCTTCTGTCTTCTAACTCTAGTGAATGGGTTCCACGCCAATCCTGACCATTCTTGTTTTTCACACTTATTAAGTAGAAATTTGATTTTGATCACTTCTGTTGGTTATAAGATTACTGGGTTGAGGACGTATCATTATTGAAAATAATCTATGAGGTTTCGTGGTCCGATTGACCGAATAAATTATTTTCAATTAATTAATCTTTAATTAGGGTCTTGACTGAGATAAAAAAGTCAGTGTCACGGGATTCGAACCCACGACTTTTGGCTAAATAGCCTTGAGCTATCGTGGCTTCGATCCACTCGGACACCAACTTCCCATCTCAACCGCACCTTTAAAATTTTTTTATCTCAAGCAAAACCTTAATTAAAGATTAATTAATGGAAAATAATTTAATTGGTCAATCGGCCCACGAAACCTAACAGATGTAATAAGTGCGTATTTAGCCGAAGGTCGTGGGTTCGGATCTTGCTCGTGACACTGACTTTTTACCTCCACGAAAACCTTAATTAAAGATTAATTAATTGAAATTAAAAATAAGGTGGTTACAGTACAATAGCATGTGTATATGGTAAAAAGAATTGGGCTTAAGACACCTCCTTGGCGAACACCGGGGATCCTCCCATCTTGTTAATGTTTTGTCAGGCAGATAAGACCGCGGGATGAGTTTGGAAGTGGAAGGTAGATATATTCAAAAATAACATGTCGTCTCATTGAAAGTCTAAACTATGCTCAAGCCTAAGGATTCATTAACCTCATTTACCTAGGTCACCGATCATTCTTAGATTCTATTACAGATTCAAAGCGTTAAAAATGAAGTTTTTCAGGATTTCTCTAAAAATAAGTAATAAACTTAATGAAAACGATATTGTGTTGTAAGGTGAAAAGATTTGGTTTGAAAATCAATTTTTTAACCAATACGTAGGCCAATATATGATTAATAATTAATAATGATTAATAAATAAAGGACAAAAATAAAAAATAATAAAATGTATAAAGGCGCCATTTATTATTTATAAGACTTTATCTAGTGTTTTTTTAAACTCCAATGTAACAAGGCTTAAATTACACTGTTAAAGCAATAAGGACTGTTCTTTACGAAAGACAGGTAATTAGACTCACAAAGCGGCAAATTCGTAGTAGTTCCTTGTTGCAATTAGAGGAAATCTTTACCCAAGCCTCTTCCATTCTCAGATTTACTCAATTTACCCCTGTGCCTTGGAGGCATTTTGTCCTGGGCACGGGCTGATCCGGTTAAATTCACCGTGAAAAGGAAGACCGCCCCCCGATGCCGGATAAGGCGTTGGGACGACAAAACGGTATATTCGGTACAACTGGTTGAAAGTTATTGAAAGAGAAATTTTCCCTGAAATCACATAAAACGAAAAGACAGCTTTTAGGAAACTTTAACAAATTAATATGCACGATCGATGGCTGTAGTTACATACAAACGAGTGATTGGTTGGTGTTGCGGCCAATGAAAGAATTTTAAATTCTCAAAAAATTCTAATTTGGTCCTATGCTTCTGGGCTTTATGGGTCATTTTGTAAACTACATGAAAAAACACAACATCTAAGTACATAACGTTTATACAAGGTGTAACAGGGTTAAATGTCAATAATGCCTTGGTGGATTCATTAAAATAAACGTAGTTCAGAGTCACCAAAACGAGGTTTCTACCATGACTTTTTCCTGAGATATTAACATTTTTGTAATTTTAGTCTAAAATCAAATTTTTTTTAACATAAAATCGTAATTTCTGAACTTTAGCTTCATTAAAGTACAAATCGACCATTATTTCGCAAACTACGTTAAATTTTTCACAAAATCACAACTTCTCCATTGAAAAATTCTCGCTTCCGAAAACACAGTAGCCGCTCAAAGAATAACAAATGGCAAAACCCCTGTTTTTTGGAAATATTCAATTGTAGCACGTGCAATAACTTTTCAATCAAAATTTTCTGCGATTTCACCAAAGTTGCCTTATTTTATAGGTATTCCAAGGACATAAACACTTATATATATTTTAGAAGTTTTCTTAGATAAATCTCGTTTTCAAGCTTGAAAAACGTGATATCGAATCCGAGGGGTGCAGCAACCCAAAAACATACCTGTCATAATTTTTATAAAAACATTTATTAGTTAGTAAAAAAATCAGGTCCATAATATTCTCATGAAGTGTACATAATTAAAGAAAAATTACAGTGAAAATGAAACGTTATCAAATTACGTATTTTTTGGAAATTAACTGACGTATTGTTCAAAATGCTTTGCATGGGGGACTTCTTTTCTTATTTCCCTCATGAGCATGGGATATCAATTTTTTCTATTAGCAGTTCCCTTTTTTGATGGGAAGTGCTGTACACTGCACTTTTCTGAGTTCCCCATATGTAAAAATCTAATTTTTGTTACTGACTAATGAATGTTTTTTACGGTCAGGATATCACATTTTTCAAGCTTGAAAAAGAAATTTCTCTAAGAAAAATTCTAATGTATCTATAAATGTGTATTTCCTTGGAATACTTATAAAATAAGGCAACTTTGGTCAAATCTCCGAAAATTGTGATGGAAAAAGTCATTGCATGAGCCACAATTGAGATTTTTAAAAAAATGTGTTTTGCCATTTGTTATTCATTGAGCGGCTACTGTGTATTCGGAAGCGCGAATTTCTCCACGGAAATGTTATCTTGTAGAAAATTTAGATTAGTGCAATGTCCTTCGCATACCATTGCACGTTCAACATTTAATTTTCTTTTCAAATCATAGTGTCTAAGTAAGGAATCGGTTTATCTTGCTCTTACTCAAATAGGAATCTCAGTTTTTCAAGACAATCGTTAAAACTTGAAAACAATTCTGTCATTTTTCCCTCCTAGACAGCCGTCAGGATGTGACCTAAGTACAGTTTAAAAGTGGTGAAATAAAACTGAGCTTACTTAAGGCATCTATCAATTCGGCATTGATTATGTCTCCGACGACCGGTCGTTATGGGCTGAACGTAGATCACCCACAAACTGACCGTTTGTGACGTATTTTAGTGGGAACTGAAAATGGTATAAAATTACCCAAAATAAAGCTAAAACAACAAATAAAATATATTGATAAATGCGAATAGATACATTTAACCAACTACATGTGGTATATCTCCATTTTTCAATTTGAATATATTTATTAGCGTGAGTGATAAGGTATGTCTGGGTGTGTCTAGACTGAAAATCGAGTGATAATTACATATTTGTTGTATGATGTGAGGGGCAGATCGCTGCTTTCAAGGTTGTAGTAATACTGCCGAGTTGCTGCGACCTCTCCAATATGAATGTATTTATTAGCGTGAATGTTTTACGTAAATGGACGTGGACTGGAGGTTAGGTAATCATTTTCTTAACGTGAGTGAGTGGGTATGGTAGGAACTAGCAACAAAATACTCCTCAGTATGGTAATGCGAGAAGTTTATATACGTGAGGTGCCGACAATTACCCTAGTAGTTAGCCGGGAGAAAAAAAATTAAAAAAAAAAAATTGGATGTAATTCAAAACAAATTTCTCAATGTTGTCAAGGTTCTTGATTGATGAGTGATAAATGTGTGTGTGTGTTTTCAGAAGGCTTTGTACTTTGAATCCGAAACGTCGGTTTTCCAGCATTTAAACTGGTTTATTGGCCACAAAATCACCAGTCACTCGTTTTTTTACAAATTAAACTATTTTATTATTTTGATTTAAAGAATATCTTTTTTCACGTGCCCATTATTTACAATACATGTGCATACAAGTTTTGGATGAAACATTTTTCTGTGATATTAGGTCGAAAATTAAACACGTGTCCTTCCCTTATTGGCATGTTTGATTCTTTAATCGACATATTTTTAACAAAAGGTTTCCAGGACTTTAGTACAAGTAATCTAAAAATTTGGTTTGTACTTTTTCATTGAAATATGTAGCTGTTATCTAAAGAAAAATTGAAATATGGCAAAATCAATTATATCAGGCTTTAAGCTAATATTTACCCGATCGTTTCTATAAAATCACTCAGAAAGGATAGAAATGATGAAATTTTGTGGATAAAACGATTATTCCCCCGACATAAATACATGTCGGTCCGAGTGTTTAAAGAGAGGGGTCATTTGAGTCTAGTGAATCCCATTCTATCCTAGTCGGAATTATTCATGAAAGACAGCTTCAGGAAGACGCGGCGAGAATAGTCAAACCACTCTGCATTCCCCTATCACTTGATACTTCTTGAATCATAATAGCATTTTCCTACGAACGTACGACCGACCGTCACAGTAACACGATTCACTGATTTATTGTCCACTAAGAGTAAGGTGCCTTTTGCTAAAAACTCCGCAATAATAAGCTGAAAAAAATTGATTTTCATACACTTAACATTCCTTTTTTATTATTTACTATTACCAACAAAAAACAAGCACAATAATTATGATGATTAAAAAAAGGAAAAACAACAGCAAACTACCAGTCTGCAACATTTACTGCGTACAGTGTTTGAAAACCTAATTCTGCCACAATTGAAATCCCAGCTTGTCCCATTAATACCAAATGCTTGCTGCTTTATTTAAAGATTTTTCCTACGTACAAACAGTTACAATCCAGATTATAAAAAAAGGGAAAAATATTTTTTCTTTGCCAAGGCTACATTCACTTTAAATCAACTTGAGCATTTTTCACTGTCGGTAAATAATTTAAACGAAGTGTTTTACCTGTACAAAACACTCTTTAATAACGATTTGTCGGTATTACCAATTCAGGACAGCTTTTAAAACTTTTGGCTATACCACTGATGATGGCAAAAAGTCGAAACGCGTCTAACAGGACAGAATAATCTCGGGAAGATCGGCATTCAAAATAATATCTAGGACAAAATTACAGTATTAATTTGATTGATTATACAAATATTTCTGATGGTCAATCGGGTCGGTGTAATGATGAACCTATTTATTAAATACTGCCCAACCCTGATGCAAAAGATTTAGAAAATTTTGATTACGATGACGTTGCAGAAGAGCATAATGAAATACGAAAACGCATTTCATAATTGAGATACAGTGATGAATACAGAAAGAAAAAAGAAATAGTGATAAGGAAGGATATGGAAAAAAGAGTGAGTCATACAGGAATAAGAGGGTGGGAGAAAGTGTGTGAGAGGGCGAGAGAGAATGAGAGAGACAGAGCTAAAGGTAGAACAAGAGAGAAAGAGAGAGAGAGAGAGTGTGAGAGAGGAGAGAGAGAGGAGAGAGACTGCAGAGAATGATAGACAGACAGAACTTTTTTAAAAGAGTAGATTTTAATATTTTGAAAAAGCGAGAGAGAGAGGTAGAGAAGGTAGAGAGAATGAGAGAATGAGAGAGAGAGAGAAAGGCAGGAAAAGAGAGGGAAAGACAGAGAGAGAGAGAGAGAGAGAGAGAGAGAGAGAGAGAGAGAGAGAATACAGAGAATAGTANGAGAGAGAGAGAGAGAGAGAGAGAGAGAGAGAGAGAGAGAGAGAGAGAGAGAGAGTCAGAGAGAGAATGCGAAAGACTGCAGAGAATGATAGACATACATTTTTGTTTAAAGAATGTATTTTAACATTTTGAGAAAGGAAGAGAGAAAGGAAGAGAAAAAGAAAAGTGAGAGAATCGGAGAGGTAGAGAGAGAAAAATAGAGAGGGAGACAGAGAAAGATGTTAATTTGAAATTAAACAACAAAGGTTTTTTTTTAAATACAAAAGGGTTAATTTGATGGTAAAAAAGGTTAATTTGACGAAAAAAGCTAATATATTCTTTGTCTCTTGTTTAATAAAGACAATATGAAATAATCAATTTTTTGGTAAATCATTTTTATTTTACCCAATGTTTGTAGTTATATGGGGCTGAAAATAATTAAAAATTCAGGTAGTCGACTCATTTATCAACAGACGTACACATGTGCTATCTTGACTTTTCCTAACGAGCCGACCTGATAAATATGCCTTCCGAATTCTGACAGGAACCTCCTTTTTCTCGTAAAAGTCAGCCTCGGGATGAATTACTTCGTCTCCGGTGACACTCGCCCTCGGAGTGTCAAAAGTGAATTTTTCTATTTTACCGTTTGAAATTATTTCCGAAACAATGAGGTGAAAAAGGTGGCGGCTGTGGTATTCCACGAGCATGACGAAAAACGGACGTATCTGCCATGTGTCGCGTAATTGTTTCATTTTGTCATTTTACCATTTCCCGTCATGCACATATGAAATGCGGTTTTCTTAATTTACAGCCACCACAAGTCTTCCGCCAACACTTGTCGTTTATAAAAATAACTATTTGTGCTATATGTGTGGAAACCGTGGTACCATATATCTATCCGGTCTAGCTAAGTCGGAAGGAAAGAGCTTATCGTTCTCCTAACTATTTATATGAATAGTCAGGCGTAAATCTGTGAAATGCTGGAGACACCACAGAGTGCAATATAAAGATCAAAGATATTCAATATCTAGTTTTCCTATTAAATATTTAGAAACCAATAATTTTAGAACTTTCCTAAAAGTATATTTGGTACGGATAAAAAGCTTCTTTTTGAATTTTTTTTGAAACTATGTTTGTACTGTATCAAGGTTTTTAGACGCGCATTTCCTACTTAAAATAATTAAATTCACTAGTTTCGTGGTCCGCTTGACCAATTAATATCCTACAATTAATTAAGGTTTTCAGTTGGGATTAAAAAAATTGAAAAATAGCAAAAAAGGAGGGAAAATTAAAAAAAAAGTGTGGTTGAGATGGGAACTTAGTTTCCGAGTGGATCGAGGTCACGATAGCTCAAGTGGTAGAGCAGCGGCATATCAAGCCGAAGATCGTGGGTTCGAATCCCGCTCGTGCCATTGACTTTTTTATCTCAACTGAAAACCTTAATTAATTTAAAATAATGTTTACTTTTTGTTTAAACATCAATTTCCAAATTTTTTACCGTGTTTCACTAGTTTATTTACGATGATTCAGTTATTCAAAGACAGTCCAGAAACGTTCACATTTTCTCAAAATCTATTTGGTATAATAAACTATTTTTTGTATTATTTTTCTTGGTATACTATGAACTTTATCATAGAAGTAACTATTAAATTATGCAAATTACTTAAAAGTATGTATTCTTACATGGGTAGAAACTTATTTTTCGAACGAACAGAATGTTTTTTCTTTTTTTTAAGTACACTTAAACGCCATGCTTTTAGTAATGATGTATATTTCTTATTTAAAATAATTTTTACTTTTTTTTAAGCATCAATATATATTTTCTTACCGTTCCAAAAGCTTAACAATGATTATTTAGTTATTCAAAGGCAAGCCAAAAATTTGCCATTTTCTCAACATCTATTGGGTAAATAAAATCTTTTTTATAGTATTTTTCTTGGTGTACTAGGGACTCGAACATAGAAGTAACTATTTACTTAAGAAAATTACTTAGAAGTATGCTTTCTAACGTGGGAAGAGATTTATTTTTCGTACGAACAGCATGTTTTTTGCTTTTTCTTTTTATTTAAACTACTCTTCTACTCGGTGCTTTTATATTTGATATATATCTTTTTCAAAAGAATCTACCTTTTTTGTTTATGCATCAAAATATATTTTTTAACGTTTCAATAGCTTAATATTTTTTTTTTTTTTTTTTTTTTTCCGGGGCTTTCGACATCTAGGTCATTTCAGCCCCCACTAAGTCTATATTCTATACACGTTCATACAAATAAATACATTCATACACATAAATACATCCATACAGTACNCTAATTTTTGCCCAACACTGCTTGCGCTCCCCAGGTACTGCAGCCTTTTGGCTTTTGTACCTTCCTAGTTCGTTAGTTCAGTGCATAGACTCAATCCCTCTCCTTAGAAGTATCAGGTCATTGACCGGCGCTGCTGCAATTTGATTTCCTGTTTTTTCCATACATTAGGTTAAATCTCCATTGAGCTGTTGCTTCGCAGTCGAAGATGATATGAGTGGCTGTTTCCTCCTCCTCGTTACATAATCTGCAGATGAGATCTTCGTTGTATATGCCCATGTTTGGAGATGTTTTCTCAGATGCCAGTGACCAGTTAGTAGTCTTACCACTCTTCTGAGTTTGCCCCTCTCCAATTGCAGCAATGATTTTGCCAGTCTTGGTTGTTTCATCATAGGTTTACTATGTCCAGCACCGCTAGAGTTTAGCCACTTCTCCTTTTGTTTTTTTGGATTCATTCTGCGATGGAGGAATCCATATTTGTTTTTGTTATCCCAAGTATAGGTTCGAGTCCTATGGTCTTGCGGATCCTCTTTTGGCAAGCCTGCCTGCTTTCTCATTACATAAAATTCCTCTGTGCCCTGAACCCCTTGATTGACCTATTGATTATTTAGTTATTAAAAGACAGACCAAAAGCTTGCCATTTTCTCAAGATCTATTTGGTATAATAAAATCTTATTTATATTATGTTTCTTGGTGTACTAGGGACTCGTACATAGAAGTAACTATTCAATTATGCAAATTACTGAAAATTATGCTTACTTACGTGGATAGAAAGTTATTTTTCGGACGAACAGCGTGTTTTTTTATTACATTTCCACGCCATGTTTTTAGTATTGATGTACATTTCTTATTTAAAATAATTTTTACTTTTTGTTTAAGCATCAAAATATTTTTTTTCAGTAGCTTAATAATGATTATTTAGTTATTTAAAGACAGACCAAAAAAGTTTCCATTTTCTGAAGATCTATTTGGTACAATAACATCTTTTTTGTTTTATTTTTCTTAGCATACTTGAAATTCGTTACTTAGTAGTAAGGTAGTAAGAAATTATGCAAATTGCCTAGAAATATGTTTTCTTAAGTGGTTAGCGATTGAATGAAATATAGTAACAAGACATCACTATCAACTTTCTCGGTATAGCTATCCACAGCTACCAAGTCTTCAGGCGAGATATCTGCGGAAAAGAAGCTACTAAGATCAAATGGAACTCAACTAAAGTTAAGTTAGGAAGTTAAGTTAAATGGAGATAAGGCTATTTGGACCGAAAGGTTATAGGTAACATTAATTAGCTGCCAAGCTTCTGTTCCAAATTAGAGGTTTTTGTATCAGTAAGTTATTTTATAGTTTAGCATTAATTTGTCTTTAAAATATAGACTTTTTAGGCTCTTATAGAAATTTTGTTTATAAAAAATTGCAGTTTTCGTACAATTTGTTTGAAAGTAAAGGAATATTTTGGTACTGATAACGTTGATAAATTGTATTATATATTTTTGAAATAAAATATATTTTTTTAGCTGTACTTGAACACAATAGATGTATTTAGGTCGAGCAAGAGGCTCTGTGGCTTCCCCTTTTATTCTTCCCTATCTCTAGTTCTTACTTTATAAAAATACCCTTTATCTTTTTGTTGTAAAAAGAACATGGCGGACTCGGGATAAATTAAAATGAAAAAGGAATGCAATTAAAAAAATACACACTTCACTTGCTTAATGACTCCAGGCAGAGATTAAACGAGGATAAAGCATTGTTGGATTTAATTTCCATTCTAAAGTAAAAATTCATTCCCATTTGAAAAAAAGGCTTGTTTCATAATGGAGGGGTGTTTTTAACAGGCTGATGGTTCTTGAATCGTTCTAATACGATTCAAAACGCACGAGAGACATTAAAGTCAAAATACCAAATATTTGACGTTTAGAGCATTTCCTAGTCGCTAAGTTCACAATGGATTTTTACGCAATAAACTACATCCTGCTTTCAATAGAATGAAATTGTACTTATACAATTCCGGACTTTAGAAGTGCTTGAAATAATTTGTTGAATGTTGAGAATCAAGTGTTTTGGTGCATTTCGTCTAGATGAAGTTTATACTTTATATATATTAAGGTGCTTTAATGACTGTCTTTTTTAATGTATAAAATGTGTCAGAAACTATCTTTTACTATAATGATGGTTCCAAATTAACGTAGGAAAATTTGTTTCATTATCGAATGTATGGTTTATAAAGAGTACTTTTAAACTTCTATTATCGTTATTTTTTGTACGCAATACTTCATTTGAATTAATTAATCATTTTATGTAAGATTTTGGTCGAAATGAAAAAGTTAGTGTCACGGGCGGGATTCGAACCCACGACGTTCGGCTAAATACACCGCTGCTCTAACCACTCGAGCTTTCGTGACTTCGATCCACACGGACACTTACTCTTCATCTCAACCTACAACTTTTCGAATTTTCCCTCCTTTTTTCCATTTTCAACAGCCGAAAAACATGTGTTCGAATCCCGCTCGTGACACTAACTTTTTCGTTTCGACCAAAACCTGCGGAAAATTTAAGGACTTAGGATATGAAACCTCCCGCATCCGACCTCTCTTTCCGATTTCCACTTTTTTACGCAATTTCATTATATCTTTTGGTATATAATTTTTAGAGAACCAGTTGAAGCAGAAAACTTTCCGAGACTTAATTGTGACACGAAATTAAAATTTTATTTTTATCATCGGAATAAAAAAGGTAATCGGGAAAGATGTATAGATTGTGATGGACAATATTTCGAATTTTCGTTATTTTGTAAAAATTAAAATTAGTTTTCGTACCACCGACGTATTGGGGTTTTTTTATGGCATAAATTAGCCGGCAGCGGGAAAAATTCCAAGTCCATTTTTATGCAAAGTTTATAAAAAAAAAGCCACCCAGGAGTGCGAAATTGGTTTTGTTTAATGAAAAGAGTAAAATTTTGACAAAATTTAAGGTTGTTGGGAAAATAAACGATTCTTTATTTCCAAAAGACCGTAGATGGAAAATCGTATGTAAAGGAAAATGAAACAAGAAAAGATTGGTTTAAAAGAGCAAGTAAATTGTGAGAAAATGATTTAAAAAAATAACAACTTTTTGGTTTCTTTTTAAGCAAATAACTGACATTGAAAAATTACTGAAATACTGGAAAAATTTCAGAGTTTGATTTCTAATCAGAAAGTCAACTTTTCCTGAAAAAGAAATTGCGTTTCAAAATTAAAATCCTTCGGATAGATTTTTTTAAGGGGGCAACAGCAGAGGTTATATCAACCCTCGGGGAGCCGTGTTGGTGGGCCGTTGGATTTGAACCCGGGACCTTCTCCTTACATTGATGAATGCCGTGTCAACGCCTGAAACGTTGCGGCCACCGACGCCCCCAACTCGGGTAGAGATGAAATTCTAAATATAAACGGGAATAAACCAACTTTCATCCGAAATGCTATGTTTCCTATCCCTTTAAAACGATTAGCACAGTTTGCGTGAATTTCCCTAATATAAAGTCAAAATTACATCTATGTGCGTGAAAACACACATGTGCTGAATCGAATCTTTGACTTCATCCACTTTGGTGTTTTGGTGGTCAGACCTTGTTTTTATTCCTGCGACCGCCGAAGAATTTTGAAAATGGACATTTTTATATAGCCTTATCAAGCTTGAATTTGTATATTCAAGAAGAGTTTTAATCCCAGAATATAACTTATTTTTCAATAACCAAATGTAAAAATGTTTAATATTTTTGGAATAAAGAAAAATCTCTTCGTTCAGTACCTATTGTTGATTTATGTTGTTATTATTAAATGACTTATCTGATTACTCGTCGTAATTTAAATTAAAAACTTTTTCCAATAAATTTTAATACCATTGTAGCTTTAATATCTGCTTCAAAAGGATCTAAAATTAACCAGGAAGAAGTTTCCAGTTGCAATCAGGGTTATTAAAGGACAGTCGCTTGAAAATTTTAACGATAGGTCTTCCGTTCATTTTTAACGACTCATGGTATTGTTTTAATTCTAAAAAAATAGTATGTTTAAAGCTATATAGATAATATTAATTAGAAAAAGTCATAAAAGCTCTTTTATATCTATTTTTTACGACCGTGAAACAACCACGTTAAAACATTGAGTATTCAATTTATCTTACCGAAATGTTTAAATTTTACCAATTTTTTATATTTTTTTTATTACATTTATTTGATATTTACAAGTTATGTATTAAGTAAATATGTTCGTATATGTTGAATTATCATTTGAGGCTCTTGTAGGAGAAGTTGCCCAGTGTAACGGTCCCAGTGGATCGGTGTATCACATCTGACTAAACGATTCCTTACAGGGAGCGAGTGGGCATGACCCCTGATGTAAAGATGGCACTCGGAAAGGCAGGTCGATTGTTCTTATGGAAAACGGGGTTGTTTCCTTTCATATGGAATTGTATATACTGCCTGGAGAGTACGTGTAAATGTATGCAAATTTAAATATGTGTTTTTGTGTACCGATAAAAAAAAAGAAAATTAGATATATGAAAATTTACAAAAACCAAGTGATCCATATAAAAATTGGCCAGAAAACAACTTTTTATAGCAAACAAAAATAGGTGATTTTGGGGATAGATTAGCATTTTTTCCGAGATGTCTACGTCTTTCACTTAAATTTACATAAATCCTATGGATTTTATGTTTAATTGTGTCCAAGGTATTACAGCAATTGGAGCAGATTATGTTCATGCCAACCTAAAGAAGAAAAATAATAAATGAAAATCTAATCTTTTTATGTAAGGTTTTGGTTGAAATGAAAAATTAGTGTCATGCTCTGGATTCGAACCCAGGACCTGCTCTAATAACTTGAGCTATCGTGACTTTGATCCACTGGGACACCAACTCTCCATCTAACTTACCACCTTCGAATTTTTCCTGTTTTGACATTTTTCAAATGTCGTGTAATCAGGATTCGATTCTCGGTGACGTTATCCATTATATTGATGTTATTAAATCCATTATATTTAGTGGTCTATTGGCCAAATTACTTCTTTCAATTACTTAATCTTTTTAGTTAAAGTTTTGTTGTCATCAATTTTGAAAACATCGAACATTGGTCGCCTACCGTCGATATTTTCGAAACATTGACCATCGATGCTTATCCCTCTTGGAATGAGGAGTTGGTGTCCGAGTGGATCGAGGTCACGATAGCTCAAGTGGTCGAGAAGCGGCGTGTTAAGCCGAAGGAAGTGGGTTCGAATCCCACTCGTGAAACTAATTTTTCATTTCAACCTAGACCTTACATAAAAAGAATAATTAATCGAAAGAAATAATTTTTAACTTCACGTGAATTTCGTGTTCAAGGAAGGTTTGAAAAGTCCGTACAGTTGTGGTCAAGGGGTGCAGACGTTCTAGAAATATGGCTTTTATTTCAAAATTTCCAGATAATGTCTCTTAAAGGTAAATAGAAAAGTAACAGAAGAAAAAGTACCCAATATGTGTTTACCGTTCATGGGCTAAGAGGGGGAAAGGTAACCACTTTATCCCTCTATCCGATAATGCTTATTTGAGTCTACTTGTTCAATTTTCACAAAAAAGCGATGATTCTACAGAAACTAGAGTTTTTTTTAACAAATGTTTTCAAAACAAAGGTTTTGGTTGAATTGAAAAAATTACAATCAACCAAAACCTTACATAAAAAGATTAAGTAATTGAAAGAAGTAATTTGGTCAATAGACCACTAAATATAATGGATTTAATAAATGAAAATAACAACAGCCCACAAACATTTGATTTTATTTCTCCGATAGTTTAGTAATATTTTTTGAAAAAAAAAAACAAACATTCGGATTCATTTTAAGCATCTTCTATAACCCTTAAAAACGAAATTGATAATGTACAAAAAAATATACATTTTTGGACTGGATTAGGCAGGCCAATTCTTTCTCTGATGCCCGGTGTTTTACTTAAAAATTAAAATTTTTAACTCCTCTGAATTTTGTCCAATGCCCACAGTATTACAAATTTTGGTAAGCTGAATGTTGTTTGTTCCACCCTGTGTCAGCAAAGTTTAGATTATATGCCTTTAAATGCATTGCATAAAAACGACAAAAACCCTCCATAAGTTTTATTTTATATTTCCATTTTTTTGTAATTCATTTTTGGGATTATGCTGTTTATTCAAAAAAATAATTCAGTTTTGTTCCAACCACCCTTTAAAGCCCTTAAATATGAGTTTTTTGTGAACGGTGTGTGAACTCAAATAAATGATGTAGTTATTTATTTTCCTTGGACAAAATTTAAAAAAAAATCGATTTCCATTGATCCTAGGTTAATGTACTCGTTAAAATAAGGTCACTGCTGCCTGCAAATGGATGAATCCGACCCTTTGATCATTTCTGATCAGCCTGATAGAACCGGCAGGGCTTCCGTATGCTGTTAATTTTTTTTGAAAAAACGGATCTGCCGTGTCGTTTTTAATCGCGTTGGTACGCACAAAGCGAAACTAAAAGCCTTCAACAGGCTTTTTATCCCGGGGAAAAAACCCGGACGAGAAACGGAATTTTCGAGATAGTTGGGCAAAGTCAATTCGACAACCTGAACTGATTTATAAAAATGAAATAATCAAAAGTTTAATTAGAAATAATGAATTTGTTTAAAAAATAAATCAAATGAATCAATACAGCCGATCAAATTTCTGATCTTTCTCCCAAATGGGAATAAAGATAATAAACAAAGTTTTTTATTTCTGAAAAATTTAGTATATTTCAAAATAAACGTTCAATTTTTTTTATTACAGTTTTCGTCGTATAACTTAATTTAATGTTAATAAGAAGTTGGTATTCCGTCATGCCTAAATATATGCTGGGCCCTATTGAATTCTAATGTTATTCATGCTAATTGGTCTAATAACATTATAATAAAGACATTTTGCCTAAAAGCTTAGGTAGTTTTCAAAGGAAATGCTGTTTCAACATCCTGATATATTGAGCAAATGCTAGCTAATAATTTTCGTATAAACCTTCATTTAAATAATAATAGATGGAATGTAAATATGAATCCTATTACGATTCTCTTTAAAAAGATCTTAAATAAAAGATCTTTATGTAGCAAATCAATACAGCCGATCAAATTTCTGATCTTTCTCCCAAATGGGAATAAAGATAATAAACAAAGTTTTTTATTTCTGAATAAAAGCTTCCGTTATATACTCCCAACTGGTCGGAATAAAAAACAAAACAAACAGGATGTTCATGTATATGAAAAAAATTGTGGCGGAATGATAGCGCTTATCGAATTGAACGTGACCCTTTTACGGCGGTAGTAATCTCTTATTTTGTTCCAAAATATATCTGAACTCTTGAATAACATTCAGAACGGATAGAACCGTTTTTTACAATGCGTTTTTGTTTAATTTTCTTCTTGAAGCAAGTACATTTGACAAAAGATGAACAATATGCCCTCCCAAAAAGGGTTTGGACGAAAATGATAAAAAGTATGTCAGGCAGGTTATTATTTTTCTTCAGCCATTCTTTGAACGAAATTTTACACTTATGTATATACATTTCTTCTATTAAACCATGACTTATTCACAAGACAATAATAATTTTACAAAATAATTTAATTCAGGGTAGTAGGCAGGGGGTTGGTCCTGATACTGCTTGATCCACGGTTGACCTTTGAAATATATTTAAGTAATTAATTATAGAGGCATATCTGAATATTCCCGGACAATATGGAACTGGAAAAATGGAAAATTGATATATGCCAAGAAATACTGATTTAAAGTGGTTATATTTACAAAAAAATTCTATTAGTATAATTTAAACAATGTAAATCTTAGTTTGCAAAAGAGACTAGGTCATAATTTGAATAAGGACAAAGAAGGATCATTTTATTTCGCATATTTCAGTCTAAAGTGTTCTCGTAGCAAGGACCTTTGGCAAAGGGAGAAAACAAACAAAAGCCCAGCTAACAAAAGGGTTAGAACACAACACCAAACAGATTATAATGAATTTTCTTCAACCATTACGTGCTTAAAATAGTTTGCATTTTTTATTTTGTATTTTTTTAATATAAAACCACAATTTGGACAGAACAAATTAAAATTGGTACAAATTCATTTTTTCTAGCACAGTAGCTAAGGGGTTAGTTTTGACCCTATTTGACACCTTTCTGAAGCAAAACTGTTATTTATATATTATTGACTTTAAACAAACCTTGGTTGTTTAATTTATTGGACAAAATTATGTTTATTTGCAAAAGTAAAGGAACTACTATTAATTTATTTATTAACAAATATAAATATTGTATATATTGAATACATTAAAAATTAAGTTAGTAAGTTTATCAAGTTTATCAATAACCAAAAAATTTTAAAATCAAAGTTTTTCATGTAAACTAGTTCATAAATATTATTACCATGAAGTTTTGTTTTAGCACTTCTAAATTTTTATATACATATCTGGGTGTATGTATATATAACATCCATTAGAAAGGGATGCTCCAAAAAAATAGAATACATTAAAAAATAAGTTAGTAAGTTTATCAATAGCCAAAATATTTTAAAATACAAATATTTGTCATGTAAACTAGATCACAAATATTTTNCGGCTTGGGATGTGACGTACATACGACGTTAACAAGCTACTTTCCCGTCTTTCCAATGGTTTTTTTGTCGTCAAAATATTTATAGCTGTTTTTTAATTATGAGCCGTTTTAATCCGATATTCCGATAACGACTTATCAAAAATCGAAAATATTACGGCTCAAAAACATCCCCTGATAAATTTCAATCCAAATAAGATTTATATTTATAAGTCTCTAGAAGTGCTAAAACGAAATTAAATATTAGTTTCATGAAAAAAAAAATGTATGACCTAGTGTAGTTGAAAAACATTTGGCTTTATGACATTTTGTGGTTATTAATGAACTTTGATAGCTTTTACTATATTTTTATTGCAATCTCCATAAAAAATGTTGTAAAATGATATATCATATTGTTGTTTTGAGAAAGTAGAAAGACGAAATAAAAATATTGAAAATCGTAAAATTTTAACGTTCAAAATTTTTTTTGGCAAAACCAAAGCCTATTCAAAAGAAATGGCGGTTATTATATTATTATTATTATATTATTAATAATTATAAATAAATTGTTTTCATATTTTATAAAAATAACAATAAATTCTCATTCGTCTTTGTGCTAGTTAAACAATGAAAAATCTTGCCCTCTCAAAGCAGACCGGGTCAGAATATGATTTATTGCCATTTATACGAGATTCATAGTGTAGAGAGGCTTATGTTCTCGCAATCCATTAACATACCGAGCATTAACTGGACTTGTAGGCTGCTTTATGCAAGTAGTGGTGTACTTAGTTTAATCCTAAAACATGGTCAACTCAAGTTTTCAACAGTAAACTATGTCAGCTAGTCAACTATTTTCTCACAAGGAGAATATTTTAAGACATTTTTAAAACAATTTTTTTTTTTAAATTGAACAGTTTGTATTATTTAAGATTATCATTTTTGCAAGACATTTTCTCGACTTGATAGAAATGCTAAAATTCTGAGGATAACTCTTTAATCGAGCCGAGGGTGCATCAAGTACTTCTCATTTATATTAAAAACGACAGATCTAATCTTTTCAACCCCTCCTCGCTCAGCGGGGAACGAATTAAGTATTTTCCGCAGGTCTGAAGGCAGCCACTTCCATCCTAGCATGTTATGACTATTTACTCCCCTTCTGACACTTAATTCCGACAGACTGACTTTTCAACTTAAAAGTCTCCGGTCGTCTGGTGGCGTCAGCGCTGAACTTTTGGGGCTTTATTAAAAAACTGCCAACCACCCCTTACCAAATTTTAATGTGATGAGCACAAGACGGGTACTGTAAAAATTTATCCCCTTAGAAGATTAACATATTTGACGTTTTAATCTTATATGTGGGTTCCATGTAAGTTTGCTATCCCAAGGTAGCTGACGTCGTACGATGGTGGTATTTTTTGAGGTTAATGTGCACTGCTGGGCAGGTTTGATGTACGTAAATTGTTGACTTTTTTGCTCGTACTACCTGATCCGCCACCAGACGGTAATGAAGTTCAGATATTGTTGGATTGCTTCTGTGGCTAGGATAGGATCGGAGTTTGT
Source organism: Cimex lectularius (assembly GCF_000648675.2). Classification (NCBI taxonomy): domain Eukaryota; kingdom Metazoa; phylum Arthropoda; class Insecta; order Hemiptera; family Cimicidae; genus Cimex; species Cimex lectularius. The sequence continues at coordinate 57,600 of NW_019393020.1, read as the reverse complement.
TGATAAGATTCTGGTGTCATCCGCGTAGGTTGTGATTTATGTGTTTGGATGTGTAGGTTGTCAGCAGTGTTGATGGTGTAGAAGAAGGGCCTAGGATACTTCCTTGTGAAACGCTTTGATTGGCGTTATGGGTGAAAAATCGGTGCCGATCACTTTAAACCGTCGATCCTAGAAATGTCATATTGAAATATTATAAATACACTTTATTAAGGTTTTCAGTTGAGATAAAAAAGTCAATGGCACGAGCGGGATTCGAACCCACAATCTTCGGCTTGATACGCCGCTGCTCTACCACTTGATCTATCGTGACCTCGATCCACTCGGACACCAACTTCCCATCTCAACCACACCTTTTGAATTTTCCCTCCTTTTTTTGCCATTTTTGTCAAGCGGACCACGAAACTAATGAATTGAATTATAAATACATCATGATATAATTTACATTCGTAATAATTAAAATTAATAAAAATTGATTAATGGTTTTATGGATCAATTCGTATAGATAAACACAAGAATCCCACAGGTTTAAAAGCATAAGGGATGATTTCATTCGCAACCACTTTCCAAGCCACATACCACAAATTCCTGGCGTCCGTTTAGCCTCTGTGATAAAACGCGTGGAATCCTGAACCAGAAGATGTTTTGAAGTCTGAAAGTGATACGAGACTATGATTCTGAGGCGCCTAAGCCTTGTGAATGGATGTGATTCGCATTCAATTATCCTTTCTACTTTTTCTAGTGTCTTTTATGATGGTCAGAAATATTTAACGTAACGTTAATCTGTTTTTGTTCATATCAGATTGTAAATTACATTTTAAGCAAAGGGTACAATTATTTTCTTATCTTAATAACAGGTAGGCTTTGACTCAGTAAATCTTAATTACAAAATCATCTGAATTAATAAATAACCTTTATCTTGTCTTAAACAAAATTATGGCCCCACGAGAATTTTTCAGCATTAATTAATGTTATATCATTTTATGCGAAACGATCGAAAACAAAGCTTATTGAAATTGAAAAAGCTAATTTGAATTTTAAGATGGAAACGTACATTTAAAAAAATATATTTAAGAAATAAATATTATTTTAGTTTATTTTTTTTGTCTTTAATGTTGGTTCGTACTAGTATTTGCATTTCTGCAAGCCGTTTTCCGCCGTGGCCTCCTTTCGCTCTAATGTAGTTTAGCTCCGGGGCTGGGTTGGCGCCCGGGCTGCAGACCTTCTGGCACCGTCCTCTTGTCAAAACTTGCCGGATCGATCCCATCCTCATATCCGTCATTACCCAATCCTATTTTCTCCCGTTGGTCATACTTCTCTTTCCGTTCGAATCGGCCGGAATCGAAATATGTCCAAAACCTGTCGCGGTTTGCCCTTCCGCAAACGAGATTTGCGATGGCAATCAGCGCTCACTCTCCGCAATTGTTTATACGTTTGCGATAGTTTTTTGTGGTTTATACTTTCCCCAAAATCTATTTTGCATAACAAAAAATTGTTTGAGAAAATTATAAATATTGGATCGGCTATAAAGGCTTTAGCGCAGCCTCCACCCACTCCTATCACCTTTAGGTAGGGTTCACACCAGTGCGCTAAGATAAACATCTTTGGTCGTAACCAATATACGACAATTGTCTTGAAGGATACGCAACGCTCAGGCGTATAGAAACCGCCAAGGAACGAAAAAATTAGTTCTCACCTGGACGATTGCAACCTGTGTCGTAAGATACGGCCGGTTTGTCTCTTCCTCCAGTGTCGTACGATATTGCGAAGGGTGAAGATGGCAAATTCAAAGAGTGAGGGCATTGGCGTTTCGATTGGCTGGTTGGGTCATGTCTTCTGGCTTTGATATGAACCTCAGTCATGATAATCGTGTATCCAATGCTTCTGAGATGTTGTCAAGCAGCACTCAGTTGTTGCAGGTCAACTGGCTGCGGATGGTGATCGAATAGCCCTTTCTGCAACGCAACCTACATGTGTTCAATTGGTTTGATGTCTGGAGACAATAGTGGGACAATATGTCCCTTGATGGGAAGTTCCTAGATTTTCTAAAGATTGATGAACAACTCTTTCTGCCTCTTCTGCCAATGAGATTTGAGGGATGTATGACGATAATTTTTTGGGCATAACGGACTGCGGTGAGGTTGCCTTCAACAATATGGAGTCTAGTATAAATCCCAGCCCAGACGCACCTTCCAAATTGCCCTGTGGGGAGCATGAACTGGGGCATTGTACGCATCCCCTATTTTTGGTAGACTCTTCGGCGCCTGCTATCACTAAACAGACTTTAATGCCTGGGAGTGTTTTGGTGACCCTGACGGCCGGTGTTGTTTGGAAGCGTAGCGTTGAGACGATGTATGGAGTGGGTGTACTTGTTGGTAGAAAGAGCAGTTGGCTGAGGTCCGGGGAGGGGAGTCGGCTGACTCTGGTGCAGCAGATGGCCGAGTCCAGCGGTTTGCCTGTAGCCAAGTCGGCTTTGTTGAGAAGGCGAGTTCGATGCTAACGCTGAGAGTACCCTTGCCATTGTCGTAGGTGCTTCATTCATTAGTGATAAGCGAGAACTCGTCGGGTTGTCGAGTCTGCTTTCGTCGTCGACCAGTGAGAGCTCGTCGGGTAGACGAGTCTTGTATAAGTGAGATCTCATCAGGCTGATGAGTCTGAAGCCAGTGGGGCAATGACCCTGCTTATATACGCACTAGCTCTGCTCTGATTCGCTGAAGAGTGGAGGGCGAGACCATACCAGAACCGGTAGTGACACCTAACGGGTACTTGTGTAAACGTAGGTTCCCACAACATGCTCATCAGTAAACATAAAAACATTCCAATTGGCGTTCTCTTCTATGCGCTCGTTGAATCATATTCTCCTGAGTTGCTGTTGACGGGCTGTTGCTGCCAGGTCGTCTCAAAGGGACATACTTCCCACAAACTATTACGAAACGTTTTTGTTAATAAAGCCCTTGCCGAAAAATCTTGTACTTCGTTTAGGATCTGGCGGGCACTATGGAAAGGCTTCCAGGCTACCGTTTGGCACTTACCGTCTCTCAGAATGGGGCTATTGCCCGAGAGACTGAAAAGCGCCAACTGCCTCTGCGATATCCACATGTCGTTCACCTCGAACAATCTGTTCATTATTCTTAAATAAATCCGTAATTAAAACTGACGATTAATATTTGGTAGTTTCTGGTTTGATTTTCTTTTTTGTTTTATCCAGCTAACAAGAATATATCGGTTAATTTAATTAAACTTAATAGAGTATGAATTCCCAATTCATTTTTGAGCAGTTAAATGTTTTATTTAACCAATACTTTTGATATCCCATTAATCTTTATAGTCACTTTATTTTCTTGTTTGTAATAGTCCATTTTTCATCATAAAGCGCAAAACCCTGTATATTTTAACAACTGATAACACTAAACTGCAACCTATTTACAGAGATTCAAGCTTGAGAAGTCCATACAAAAATGTCCATTTTCAAAAATCTTCGGCGCTCGTACGACTAAGAACGAGGTCTGACCCCCGGTCCACCAAAACAGTGGATGAAGTCAAAGATTGATTCAGCACGTGGTTTTTTCACGCACATATATGTAATTTTGACTTTATATAAATCAATAGGGAAATTCAAGCAAACTGTGCTAATCGTGTTAAAGGGATAGAAAATGCATTTCGTATGGAAATTGGTTTATTCCCTTTTATTATATTTAGAATTTCATCTCTACCCGAGTTGGGGGCGTCGGTGGCCGCAACGGTTCAGGCGTTGACACGGCATTCATCAATGTAAGGTGAAGGTCCCGGGTTCAAATCCAACGGCCCACCAACACCGGCTCCCCGAGGGTTGATATAACTTCTGCTGTTGTGAACCCTCGTAAAAAAAATCTACCCGAAGGATTTTAATTTTGAAACGCAATTTCTTTTTCAGGAAAAGTGCACTTTCCGATTAGAAATCAAACTGAAGTTTTTCCAGTATTTCAGTAATTTTTCAATGTCAGTTATTTGCTTAAAAAGAGGCTAAAATGTTGTTATTTTTCGGTATCATTTTCTCACAATTTACTTGGTCTTTTAAACCAATCTTTTCTTGTTTCATTTTCCTTTATATACGATTTTCCATCTACGGTCTTTTGGAATTAAAGAATCGTTTATTTTTACCGAAAATGTTAAGTTGTATCAAAATTGTACTTTTTTTATTACACAAAAACCATTGCCTGCTCCTGGATGGCTTTTTTTAAATAAACTAATCGTGTTAAAGTGATAGGAAACATACCATTTCGGATGGAAGTTGGTTTATTACCGTTTATTTTTAGAATTTCATATCTACCCGAGTTGGGGGCGTAGGTAGCCGCAACGGTTTAGGCGTTGACACGGCGCTTATCACTGTAAGGTAAAGGTCCCGGGTTCGAATCCAGCGGCCCTGCAATCAAACCCGACATACTTACAAATGACCTTTTTTTTCAAAAGCACCGCCACCCTGAAGGTTTATATGACCTTTGCTATTGCGAACCCTTGGAAAAAAACAACAACAAAAAACACTAAACTTGTAGCTTTTTTCAAATTTTTGTAGTGAAGGTCATATTTCTATTTATCTTCTAACTTCGTTAACAGTTTTTTATATCTCCCATTTGAAACGATTTTATTTATTTCTTTTGCAGCAAAGGGGGGTCTCATATATTATCATATATTTATATCTACTTCAATAAAATATCAATATAATCCGTCATTATCAATTTTATGCAAATTTTATTTATACTATTGTCAACCATTTGAAATTCGCCTATAGAGAGTAGTTGTGCCATGATTAAACCGTGTAAGTTGTTCACATCAAAATACTGAAGAAAAGTGCTATTTTCAGATAAATAAGCGTTATTTAGCATGTGTGGTGATTAGTGGTGATGGAAATTTCAGAAAAACATTTTCTTTACCGTGCCAACCTGGACATGTATGGACACGAAGCAAAAAGTACTCTGCAGAACATCGCCAACAATGAGAAGAAATTCGCATCGGCTATTAATCATAGAACTTTTTTGTTTAAATGCAGACAACTCAAGGCCCTGAAGATGATCCGAATAAAGATCGAAACGTTGGCACGATAAAGAAAATGTTTTTCTGAAACCTACATCACACCAGACCGCAGCTCAACTTTTTTTGTTTGTTTCTCAACTTGGTAAATACCACCCCTCGTTCATTAAATACATATCGTTAAGAGATCAGTGGTTTGAGTACTATAAAGTTGTAAGGGAGATCCGGATGGTGTCTGAGGGTTCGGTGAGTTATATCGGGTTTGGAGTTGGTGGATAATATGACAGCCTTTCCTAGTATAATGATGACGGGATGGAAAGCATATCAGTGCTATATAGTGCTACATACAGATTATAGCGATTTGTATAAACAGTACGCATGCTTTAAAGTTCCTATTTATCTGGTAGTACTAAAGGAGGAAAAACCATGTAAATAAGACGCCCTTTCAGTTTTCTATGCACTCCGAGGTGTTAAGGTTAAGTTGTAAGAGTTTATGATGTTGTAAATGTTGGATACATAAAAAATTAAAAGTTGTTTATGTCTAAATAAAAATGTTGCTTTCCAGGATTTTTATTTCAGTACTGTTCGTTTTGATAGTTATGTTGGTTGAAATTACCGTACTGTCCCATTAAAGCTCGGGTAGAAAGTAATATTTCAATTGTGAGCAAATAAAATTTAATTTAAGTTTACACCATTTTCAGGGGTTTCTCTCTAGAATAATAAACGTAAATGTGGAGACTGTGATTTTTTTGAAGTTTAATCATTACACTTGACTCTATTGACTCACACACTCTAACTGACAAATTGTAATATATAGTAGTTATAATAAATTTATTTTTTAAGAAGATTTCAGTTCTTCTTAAGAAGTAGTTTTAATTTTAGTATTAAAAGACCATCGATGGTTTTATAGAGCATAGCTTGTTGTTACTCGCCAGATCAATGTTGGGGGCACAGGGCTGACGCCACTCTTTCCTTCAAAGGCTTTCCCTATGATTAAAATCTTGCCAAATACAGACCAGTGCTTTTAATCTTTAAAAAAGTCGAATAAGGAGCTTTTGATTATTAGGCGATCGATTTGTTTGTAATTTCGATAAAACCCTTCGAAAAGCAACATGTATTGTAACAAAAAAAAGTTTAAACAGGCATAAAAAACGTTGTAAATAATTTAAATCCGAGAGAACTCCCATTCGCCAGTGGCGTACCGGCTCATGCTATATTTACCAGGCTGTCAACGAACTTTAAAGCGTTGCATTCATTGCAATTCAAGTGCGGTTTGCCGTTTGTTGCAAAGTATCTAAACGGGGGGAAAAACAGTTGAGCACAACACTGGCTGAGACCTCCCTTAAGTCGTGCGTGACGGTCGGAAAATAAAACAGTTTTTATTTATAACGTGAAGTTTAAATGTTCGTGTTTATTTATCTTGAACCGGGCTTAATTTGTTTTTTCCGGAGACATCATGGACCAGTTGGGACATTATTTAGCATATATACGTCCACTAAACTGACCCTTCTATCTTTATACATAACTAGTAATATTTAATGGTACAAATTGATTTATCAATGGCTCTTTCGGAACTATTGTGACACTATGACACCCACATTCTAAAACAAAAACACAAGTAAATTTGGTTTTTTGTTTCGATAATCAATCATATTTTGTTAGACTTGATGCACTGAATTTAACAAATCCATGGTGCAAAAAAGAAGGGTTACGAAACCCTAATAAAAATATCTTTATTTCCTTTACCAAGAAAACACATGGAGAGTGTAAGCCATTTGTTAAAAATGTAGCAGTCCTTCTCTAAATGAGTGAACAATGTAGTCCTTATATTCGTATAATGATTTTTTTTTATCTTGAACTTATTAGAATCTCTCAAAAAGCAAAAATTGCCATTGGCTCTTGCTGGAAAAGACGAGGGTTAATTCGAAGGATATCCCTACACTAGAGGTATTCACGATGTTTGCGTTAACCCTGTTAACTCTGTTAGGACCTGTTAGATCGAGAAAAATTTAACATTGCTAGATCGAACAGGCAAGGGCCAATTGGCAGTTAATTCGAAAATGTAGTCACATTGCTATCCGTTAGGGCGTAGGTAACCAACATCGCAGCCATGAATTTAACAGCTGTTTTTTACACGTATTTTTCTTCTTAAATACGTATTAATTAAATCAGACCAATACATTTCTTTTGTTAATTTCTGACCTGTCGTTATACTCTCATTCATAACAGATACATCACGTAACCAATAAATTTGTAGGCTGTTAGGCGTTAGGATACAGGTTAGGTATGTCCTCAAGAATTGAAGCGTGTCATTTGTTAGTACTTTTCGAGTGCGTAGATAGCATTTTGAATGAAAGAGTTGATTCATTTTCCCTTTTTTTTAACTCCTGCCATCTTACAATTTAACACAAAACAAAACCATAAAAAACAACAAGCCTTCAAAGACTGTTATAGATTTATTTTTGGTTCTACCAATCGCCACGCGCAGCATTGCGGAACAGTTAACGTTTGACATGCTAAGAAAAGATGGAGACTTTCACGATCTTACTGAAAATTTCTCTATTCGAGTTAACATCTTACAAACATCGTGAATACACCTACTGTCTACATAATACTAAGACGTTTTGTCAAATTGTGCAATTATTAGGCTATGGTTAACCTATGGTAGGTTTGGTGAACGAGGACACAACAAGTTTGAGCTGTCGCGATTCTAAGTACTGCTCAGAAGCTAGCGCGCCTAAATTCTTATGGTTCTATTATCAAGACCAATACTCCTCTTGATGTCCTCCTGAAACTGCCACATCTACATAACTAGAGCCACAATCGGCAAGCTAATGCAGGGTCAGGCTCAAATGCCAACAAAAGAAGCAAACTTTCAAGATCTTTAGGCAGACACGGTCCTGTGGATGCATGTCGTCGCCATGATCCCAAAATTCAGATTTTAGAAACAAAATTTCAAATTGAATTACCCGTTAAAGCTGACGGAGTGAAAGTGTTCCTAGTTAAAACGTAGTATATCAGGTATGCAGTTTGCTCCAAGATTAATTAAGGAAATAAACCAAGAACTAAAAGTTATCCTTGGCTTTTGAAAACTCTGTTTAGGGAGATCAAAAGGCTTAGACAACAAAAGAATATCCGTCTAAGATAGCTAGTTACTTAAACTTCCAGTAATACATTGGGTAAAATCACTTGTAAATTAGTGAAGGGAAGTTTGATCAGTCTATCTATAAGTTCTGAAACGGTCCTTTGCGGCATATCAAATAACCTTTTTTTCAAAACGTTTGGTATTGTCAATAACAGAATAGCAATCTGCCAAGATAGCACTAATGGTCATTATTATCAACTATCGGACATTATGGATAATAACAAACTCACCTTCATTTGGATATTAGTGCTTACAGAGCATAAAGGCAAAGAGGAAGTTAAAATAAATAGCTAAGAAAAGTTCATTCAGTACACCTACAGGGCCTGAGTCCTTTCGCGACATACCTGTGCATACATGATTGTGCCAAAACGCGAGAAATAATGGGTTAAGAATAAGTCCTCGGATTAGTGGGAATGTATTTCAGGACAGCGGCAGGAGACAAAATTCATCAAAGGATCATTGCAGTATTCAACGGTAGAACTACTAAACCTAGTGTTAAGACTAGAATGATAGGACTGCTAACAGGACCCTGCAGGCTGTTAGCATGTTATAGATTCAGAGCAGCAGAAATTAGCATATGAAGCCAAGGAAAGTTCAGCCCGATTGGTCGTGAATCATTTCGCGCCATACCAAATTACCAAAGGTATAGCTCAATGGCTTGAGAATGAATTCTTGGCTTAGTTGGAACGTATTACGGTAGAACTGCTTAACATAGAAGTTACGATTAGAATGGTAGTCGGTACGCAGTGTCAGGAAGCATACATATAGACTCGGGCCAGCAGAAACATACCGATGTAGATATTGCCAGGAAAAACAAAAACAGCGGAACATGTCCTCATTTTGTGCAAAGGGTGTAAGCTGAGATTCTTACCGCTGAAAGAGTAAAATCCAAGCCAGAATTCACAAAACTTTGGAATCTGGTAACGAGCCTTAACAAAACTCTAGAAAATAATGGTTTGCCCAATAGACCAATACTAGCCGCACAGGTTGTATTTCGGTCAACTTGACGTAACCTATGCCCAGAAACAGTTGATTATTTAATATTAACTAAGAATCAGTCTCATACCAGGAGAAGCTTGTGCAAATATTGCCAGTAAGAACAACAGCGGAACATGTCCTCAGTTGGTACGAAGACCTAGGCTTGAAGGACACAAAATTTTTGAACCTGGTAAAAAACCTTAAACTTCATGAAGACCTTTAGAAAATGATGAAGATTGCGCAATCAAAATTAGTCGGGTACGCCAGATCGTAAAAAAGCCGACTCCAATTAATCAAACCTAATTAACCTAGATATTTATTCAATGAATGGTATTGCAAATTTTAATGATTTGCATGAACCAAGAAGCCTTTGTACATATGGCATGGGTAATTTTTACCTGCTGGGGTTAAAGTTCAATAAACATCTGGTGGTCATAAGACCGTGAGTATTGTTTAATTGTTAAATGAATAACAACGTAATTAATTAACAATGTATTGTGTGATAATTTAATTATAGAAATTATTTGAGACTTGAAAATCGTCGACCTGACTTCATAACGATCGACTAATTTGCAATTCCTCTCCAACCTCGGGTCCCACCATTTTAGAAGGAATTAAATAAGTAATTCAGATGCTCGTCGGAAACATTTTGTCGTTGGGCGGCCTTTCTGACCAATAATAATGAGCAAAATCCTCGGCGTACCAACAAATCTCAAGAGCTTTGCAGGTTTAATCTAACTTCGGCCCCGTTTAACTTTTCGCTTGATTTCATTTAGCGCTAGTGGAATAAAAGACTTGCATTGATGTAAAATTGCAATTTTCTTCTTTTTTGTAGATTATATACGAACACAGCGGTTTTTTAACTAAGTGAAAACCATAATTGATTTTTTTCCTTAAAGCTTCAATTTTCAAACTTTACTGAATTTTTCCTGACATTTTATGTAACAAAGCTTTGAAAAAATGATTATTTTAGTTCATTAAAATTTCATATTGTTCAAGAACTAAGCGCTCGATTTTTACTGAAAATAAAAAATGTACTGAAAGTTAATTTCCTAGCCCTAAGTAAAGTTTGCCTAAAATAAATAATTAATTTTAAAAAATACGATGTTCGTAAATTTGCACTGGAGTGATTCATTTTGAGTCTGTTCCCGATAGACAGGTGATACATTTTACAACTCTTTCGCCCTTGATCTGATACAGTTCGTTCAATTTTTGGTTCTTTGGAAAACGTCAATAATATTCTAAAACCATACAGACACGACTTAACCGGTTCCAAATTTAGCTTAACTTTGAATTTATTTAGTAATTTATAAACTAGCTTCTTTGACATTTTTATAGGTTTGAAGCCGTTGGCTTTTGAAACTTATCCAAACTTGCTTCGTATTCCAGGTATATTGCTCAGTTATCTTCAAACATAAAACACTGAAAACAAAGCAACAACTGGTTGAGACAAGTTTTCAGCCTTGTAAATTGTATTTGTAAGTTGAAAGACCGAACTTTTAGCCATAAAGTTTTGTACATATACTATATTCTGATGTCTGTAGTTTTATTCATACTAGGATATTTTTGACGAATTTGAACTAGGAATTTAATGTCGAAATATTCAATGCACATGATATTTTTGGTTATGCGTTTATACGTCTCCTACCACACATCGTTACACTGAACAAATGGTTAAAAACGTCTGCTCTTTATTAGATAAATAAATAAATTAACAGTCCATTAAGAAAAAACATACAAACATACATAAAAATCTTCAGTAAAGACAGTTGAGAAAAAAGTTTATTAAACTAACTAACTCATCATTGTAATCATCCATATTATTTTTGGTGAGTTTGAGGCCTTGAACCGTCTTTGAAGAATTTGCTAGACCTAATTTGCTCCCATAATTTTATTTTTACTTTTTAATTGTCCTGCTTTTACATAAACTACAGAAAATTGAAGTTAAGAACGGTGTCTTACTCACCTGCTTGTTTTGCCAGTGTACTTTCCTGGACCTTTGTCCATTTTTTTATCACCTTTCATATTTATCTTTCTTTTAACTTTAGTAGATTTGACTTTATATCGAGAGGTAAATAGTACAATTTTGGCATTATTTAAGATTGATCAGTATGGCTCGCTGCCCTTCCAAATTGCTTCTTATCTATTATCTTTCGCTAATGATTAAATAAATGGCGTGGCTAATTTCTAGCATAACTTTTTGTACAATGGGTATAAATTTTATAATTTTTGGTATACGTACGGGTTTCTGTTTCCCTAGTTAAATACTGCCAAAGCGACTCTTATATTTTCATGGATTTTTCTGCCGTATTGGTCAATTCCCAGTTATTCTCTGATTAGAATTACAACTAGATGCCGTTTAGATTTGGCAAGGTTGAGTTTGGTTTGGGATATGTTAGGTAGAGAGTAAGAGCTTAATGAGGTTAGATGTGGGATAGTGGGTTAGGTAAGGTAGAGTTAGGGATGGTTAGGGATGGTCAGGTGGAGTGTAGAGTTTGGGCTATTGGCGGGTTAGGTTTGGTTTGGGATAGATTAGGTAGAGTGTCGAGTTTGGGCTAGAGGCGGGTTAGATTTGGAGTAAGTTAGCTACAGTTAAAGCTAGACAAGGGTTAGAATTGGTTTAGGATAGATTAGGTGTAATGTAGATTTAGGGATGATTAGGTACAGTGTAGAGTTAGGGATGGTCAGGTAGAGTGTAGAGTTTGGGCTAGAGGCGGGTTAGATTTGGAGTAAGTTAGCTATAGTTAGAGCTAGACAAGGTTAAGAATTGGTTTGGGATAGATTAGGTGGAATGTAGAGTTAGGGATGGTTAGGGATGGTCAGGTATAGTGTAGAGTTTGGGCTAGAGGCGGGTTAGATTTGGAGTAAGTTAGCTATAGTTAGAGCTAGACAAGGTTTAGAATTGGTTTGGGATAGATTAGGTGGAATGTAGAGTTAGGGATGGTTAGGTACAGTGTAGAGTTTGGGGTGGTTAGGGATGGTTAGGTAGAGTGTAGAGTTAGGGCTATAGGCGGGTTAGATTTGGAGTTAGTTAGATCGAGTTAGAGATAGACAAGGGTTAGAATTAGTTTGGGATAGATTAGGTGGAGTGTAGAATTAAAGATGGTTAGGTAGAGTGAAGAGTTAGCGCTAGAGGCGGTTAGATTTAGGGTAAGTTAGGTAGAGTTAGGGCTAGACGAGGGTTAGAATTGGTTTTGGATAGATTAGTTAGAGTAAGAGCTAGAGACAGATAAATTTAGAATGTGAAGGGTTAGGTTAGGGTTACAGTTAGAGATTAATGCGGGTTAGAAACTACGATTAAAAAAGAGTTATGACAGTGTAATGTCAAATATTACCTCATTTTTTTCGAAAATCGATAGAAACTTGCAGGTTTGTACATGATTAAAAAAGGTCGCTGTTCTATCAAAAGTACATTTGCTTTAAGCACTATTGAATTATTTTTGTTTTTCATGCAAGCCCGAAAGTACAAAATGTTAGCCGAGCCGAATTGTATTGCTGACACAAAGAGGATTTTAAATTATTGAAACCAACTGTTCATCCAAAGTAATTCTTCTGGTTACTTAATAAAATATTCTTAATAATATATTAAAGATAACGTTTTGTGGTTTGCACGCGTTAGAAACGTTAATTTTAGTAGATCGAAATGAGTTGACTAATTTCACATTCACAAAGTACAAGCTCGTTTTCACCTCAAGTTATGTAATTTAACCAACTTCCATATAACATCCCATTTACCCGGTTCTGAATATATGGTTAATACAATTCTGTTTAAATAAACCAACAGGAATAATAAACATGACTAAGAAAATAAGGAACGTTTAATATTAAACTCTCGGTAGGTTATAAAATTGAAATTATTTTAACAATCGTTAATTAAGAATTATTTTGTAATAGAAAAGAAAGTTTTATAACTGCTATACTGGGTGTACTTTTTAGATGAACTGTCTGAAATTCAAACTACGTGTTTAATATTTTTTTGGAGAAAAATTATACGGTGTATTTCGGGCCTATTTAAACTTCAAAATTTCAATTCCACCCTATATATCCTGACACATCATGTTAAAAGATCTTTTACTCTGAAAACCATGGTGCATTCGGATTTTCAATTGGTCAAAAAATGGCAAAGTTATGGCAAAAAGTTTGTTTCGTTGTTAATTCGTTAATTTGCTTCTTCACTAAAATAAACATTAATTGCATTTGTTACATTCTGTCTTTGTTTTTCAAAGTCGAATTATGGGAGCAAGTCTAAATTCCTGGAAGCAAATAAATTATACAAAATTTTCCCGAACACAAAGTAATAATATGCCCTAAATATGCACTCTTCCTTGAAATTATGCTGCCGGGTTCTTTTTGCCATAACTTTGTCATTCTTTGATAAATTTAAAATCCGACTGCACCATTGTTTGCAGCGTAAAAAATCATTTTAATTTATGTGTCCGGATGTATAGGGTCGTATTTCAAATTTTGATATTAAACTGGGCTTGAAGTACTCTGAATAATTTTTTCTCCAAAAATGGTAAAAATTTGAAACTGGACTAAAAAGGTTTAAACATTTATTTTTTCTAGCGTCATTGGCTCAAGAGAATTTCAGCCGGGCTGTCTAGAAACGTAACGCAGTATTTGATTTTCCAACAATCAAGTAATAATAAAGTGGTAAATTTATGGGCCGACAGACAGCTGAGGTCATCGTCGACTCTCTGCGTGTTTTCCTTCTTTTTCTCGTCTTTCGCGCATATTTTGTTTTAAACTGCAGCCATTTGAGCGTCTCTGATTTGATTTATATACTACGTTGATATCCTAGAATGCTAGTTTCTCTTTTGTACCTCAGGTTGTCAAATACAGAAAAGAAACAAAACATACAATATACATATATATATATACATAATATACATATATATACATCACCAAAAATATAGATGTCTGGTCCTTCCTTTTGCTATTAGCAACCCCTACCTTTCAAGCTAATAAATTATTTTTACTCTCCAGACGTCATACACTCACCCCAGGGTACACGATATCCCTTGAGGCGGTGTTATTAGCAACCCCTACCTTTCACGCTAATAAATTACTTTTACTCTCCAGACGTCATACACTCACCCCAGAGTACTCGATAACCCTCAGGGTGGTGTTATAAGCAACCCCTACCTTTCATTCTAATAAATTACTTTTACTCTCCAGACGTCATACACTCACCCCAGAGTACTCGATATCCCTCGGGGTGGTGTTATGAGCAACCCCTACCTTTCATTCTAATAAATTACTTTTACTCTCCAGACGTCATACACTCACCCCAGAGTACTCGATATCCCTCGGGGTGGTGTTATTAGCAACCCCTACCTTTCACGCTAATACATTACTTTTAATCTCCAGACGTCATACACTCTCCCCAGAGAACTCGATATTTCTCGGGGTGGGGTTAAATCACCCCTTCCTTTCGTGCTAATAAATTGCATTCATTCCAATAAATTAACATAAAGTCAAACACAAACACAACACAAACACACATATCAAAACTACATACGTTTAAAAATTCCTACAGCCCTGAGGTACCGGTACAGCGATTTGTGCCCGCTGCCGTGCCGCAAGACTACGCACAGGTCAGATGATATATTAAAATATTGTCTATATACATCAAGCCTTCTACAATTGAAAAGGTGGTCGATCGTTATTCTAGCCTTGCCTAACGGGCACCTTCGAGGTCGCTTTCCGGCCAGAAGGTGGCCGTGCGTTATTCTTGTATGACCTGTGCGTAGACTTGCCAGTATGGCATTGTCCCTTTTCGAACTGTTCTCCGTGGACCAGGGATCGACTTCTTTCCTAACCTGTCACAGTTTGGTGGGATTATTTCTATTTCAGCTGTTTAACAATTAAGTAAAATGTCGTTTTTTCTAAATTATTTAATTTGTGTTTTGACCATTTGCAACGATCCAACCCAATTTGGCCAATTAAAGCAAAACAGCATTTACCATTCAATTTACATCATTTTTTGAATTCAAAGTCTAAATTTTGTTTGTTTATTTTTGACAAACAGCATAATAGCATTCAGATGCTATTAAATACATTCCCACTTTACATATTTACAGAGAGAAAAAAGAGATTGTGAGAAGGAAAACAATGTAAAAAGAGTATATATTAACGGTTTGAGAAAAGAAGAGATCAAAGAATTTTATCTCAAAGGGAGGGAGAGAGAGAGTAGATTTGTTTCATAGTATAACCATCTTGCTTGCACATTGAAACAAACGCTTATTGTTAATTACCCAATCTAAAAGTCAAGTACGGCCTCATTTTGTGAAACATTTCGAGACTTTTTTGTGACAAAATTTCATTCTAGCCAATGGCCGTCTTTCCCTGGCCCATCCCCGACGTTTCCTCCTCCACAAACGACTTCCTTTCCTCACAGTCTATTTCAATCCTTTATTGTTTCCACGCGAGCAACCGGCTAATGGTGTTTTTTTTGTAGTCGGTGTAAACATGGCAGAAGTGCTGAAAGGGCCGGACTTCTTTCCGAGGGAAACAGAATGATCTCGTGTTGTCTTTCTATTTCTCGTACTTTTTTCCAGCTTTCAATAATCCTGTAATATCTCGTTTTGTTCCCCGAGGCATAAAAGCTGTGTTAATATTACTGTTCGAATTATCAATATTTACTCTTTTGTGAAGCTTTATTAATCTTCGGGTGTATTTTCTATATTATTATATTTTATTTCGAACTGAAAATAAATTTGCATATCTCCTTTTGTTTCTTGGTGTGCCCTAAGATAAAGAACCAGGCGATTATAGTAGTCACTCTATAAAATCAAATCCGTATGTTTACTTACTACATCACTGCAAGGAAAAATCAAAGATAAAAGAAATGTAAACCCTGTATGAATTTTACATAACACGACAGATTTTTTTGTGTAAAAATAAGCATTTAAAATTTGATAATAATTTTAAATTACACACAATACAAAATAACACAGGTTTCTTCATTTATTAAACTTCTTCAAGACTTGCTGAATAAGTAACGAAACAGAACCTACCGCCATTTTACAAAGTTGAACAAACCCAATGGCCTACGCAGATATTTGAGTAAGGAAACTTATTAAGATTTATAGGCCTCCTTTGTTGACAATATTCTTAAATTAAAATTATTATTACTTAAATTTATGTTCATAGAAATAATTGATATGCTGACAATGCTCCAATACTAGATTGCAAAATTGTTAAAGAATGAAAGTAAACTAGATGCTGTGTTATAATTTCAGTTGAGATTTATTATTACCATTGCTGAAAGTACTTGTTTGGTATACCCTATTGAAGGTCTGATTCAAACTTTTCAATAATAATTTCTATATAAATATGCTCCTAAACTAAATCATAAATGGGTTAAATACGATAATTTATTAGATATTGAGCCAACTCAGCAGACAAACCATTCTATTTGTGTTTTGTGTGTTCTATTTGTTGTTCATTTAGCATTTAACTTTTTTTTGTGAGATTTTTTCGAATGTCATAATCATAAACATTTTTCTATACTATTCTATTAATTGTGGCGTTTAGTGTTCGTTAGTCAACTATCTTTATTGAGATCATCTTTAGGGCCTGGGATTTATAAACATTGTTTAAATTTTACAAATACATGTAGGATGTGAAAAAGGGGGAAAATTGAATTTATACAATGTTAGAATTTTTTTTTTTCAATCAAAGTATTTGTACTCACTCAAATGTGTGTTTTCCGTGTAACACTTTGAGTGATTACAAATACTTTGAAAATAAAAAATTTCTAGCATTGTAAAAATTCAATTTTTTCTCTCTTTTTTTCACTTTTTCACATCCTACATGTATATGTAAAATGTGAAGATGATCTAAATGATGATCGAAACGTTGGCACGACAAAGAAAATATTTTTCTAAAACCTACGTCACAGCAGACCGCTCTCCAGAGAGAGCAGACAGATCTCCAAATAATATTCTATTAAGATTTATATAATTCGCGGAAGGCGTTTTTTGAAAACTTGTTAATATAAAAAAAGAACTAAATTTTTCATTATTGAGAAATATCCATCAATTAATTAACCTCATCTTGAAAAATGGCAAACAGGAGGGAAAATTCAAAAGGTGGGGTTGGGATGGGAAATTAGTGTCCGAGTGGTCGCTCTTTTACCGAAAAACTAAAGTTGTACCACCTGTGCTGTCGGCCCATCGATTCTGTCTTTTGTTGGGAATAAAATGTTTGGTGAATGGTTTTGGCCGTTGACTGGACCACAATAGTTTAACGAATTTTTTATATCCGACAGATAATCTTTTTTTTCTTTCTCAAAGTTAAAATTATGAGCAAAATCATTTTGACATTATTCAGTACTTATTGGTCGTCCTTAAGTGAGCTAATCTTTGAGCCTGCCCTAAAATCTTTTTGCCTTTAGTATTAACCTGTCCCACCGTGACAAACGGGAGGATTATTCTTTTATATGCAAGGTGTCCTGCGAACAAAGGGCAGTACATCAGGAGGTTATCCTATATCGGATTAAAAATTCTTTATGTGGTAAAATTATGAAAGGTTGAAATAATCTTAAAATAAAAATATCTATATAATATTACTATAATAACATACAAATAATACTGTTTAAATAAATAAATAAATAAAATTGACTGATGCATCCTAAGTCAAACATAAATATGATCAATCACAGGTTTGGGAAAATCATTTATATCATCNATATATATATTTGCATTCTTTCATTATCATCATTTCATGGACTTACAAATATTCAGTCAACTGTGTAAACAAAGGTGGCAAGTTGACATATGTACTTCCGTGAAATTCTTATTAAATTGTACATTCATTTTCTTTGCACAATTGCTCTTCGGTGCGGAAATAGATAAATAAATAATTTAATATTCACCCATATTTTTGTAGGTAATGCCTCTAAAAAATTGAAACGCTTATTGGAATCGAACTGTGATGGTGTAAAAGTAGTGTATAAGTTTAAGAAAAAAATGAAAAGAACTTGTTTACTAAATTAAAAAGTAAAGACTCTTTGTTAAAGAAATTAAATGATATATGTTGCATTAAGTGTAAAGTTTGTCCTAGTTTACTACGGTCAAACTAAGCAGTATCTTGGCGAACGTATGAGGCAACATAAATATGAAGGACTATACCGATAGACCAGGTACGACTCTACATAAACATAGCCAACAACATAAACACACATTGGATTTAAACACACACAATATTAAGGTAGTAGAAACTGAAAGTAACTTAAAAAACAAACCTTAATGATTTAAGTGTTATTTATAGTGGAAATCTGGAATATAGTTGTAAGCCATACTCAACTGTCATATCCACATGTATTTATGTTATTTTGTTATTTATTTATTACACATAGAAAAGAATTATTTAGAGGCACCTCAACAAATGTAATAATTGGTGTCATTTAATAATGTACGTACTATGACTAGATGATAAGGAAAGTAGAATGGGCTGAAAAAGAACCTTCCCCCTTAAAACTCATCTGGTTATGTCTATATATACAATTTTTATTAAAACTATTTATTTATCTATTTCCACATAAATGAGCAATTGTACAAAGAAAATGTAAGTATAATTTAATAAGAACTGAAGTACCTCAACGTGCCACCTTTACACTTCTGACTGAGTATTTGTAAGTCCAAAATAAAANAACTTCCCATCTCAACCCCACCTTTTGAATTTTCCCTCCTTTTTGCCATTTTTCAAATGTCGTGTAATCTATTTGATTCTCGGCGACAAATGAAATGGCCACATAGAGCTTTATTGAAGATATACATCATTTAACTTACTAAATTAATTAGATTTCGTGGTCCGTTTGACCAAATAAATTGTTTTATTAATTAAGGTTTAATTAAGGTTTTGGTTGAGATAAAAAAGGAAAAGACGAGAATCAAATAGATTACACGACATTTGAAAAATGGCAAAAAAGAGGGAAAATTCAAAAGGTGGGGTTGAGATGGGAAGTTAGTGTCCGAGTGGACCGAAGTCACGAAAGTTCAAGTGGTCGAGCACCGACGTATATAGCCGAAGGTCGTGGGTTCGAATCCCGCTCGTGACACTGACTTTTTATCTCGACCAAAATCTTAATTAATTGAAAAGAATTTATTTGGTCAAGCGGACCACGAAACCTAATAAAAATAAATTAAATTAAATTAAATGTTCAAAAGGTCCAACTTTTTGAAGAAAACAAGCCTGGCATCGTTTTATTATTGAATATAGAATTGTTAATAAAGACGTAATAATTTAATTTATTTTAATTACCAAAAAAGAAAAGTTCTTCAGGGTAGGTCAAAACTCACAAACACTGCACCTAATCAATACTTACACGACATAGTATTTTTTAAAAATAAATAGAAGGAATGGCCCGGCGTTGAAAAATAGTTATTTGTGAAATCCAAGTCTTATATTATTTTTCTCCTGGCTCCACTCTGTCTGTGTTTGTGGGTGGAAGCTACAATCAATGTTCCATACACAACCCGCTGTTTTCCTTGTTTTTGGCTCATGATAACTCACCCTTAAATGCGCGGACAGTTGTAGACAAAAGGAGACAGGACAAACAGATTATCGGCCTTTGATCATCTGAGGGGGAATTCGTGTTTGGCACGAGATTCCAAATTCCCAAGTAGGATTTCAACTTAAAAAAAAAGTTTTTGTGTTGATATTTTATGTAATAAACCAATAAATGCGGCTCTTAAC
Organism: Cimex lectularius; assembly: GCF_000648675.2. Classification (NCBI taxonomy): domain Eukaryota; kingdom Metazoa; phylum Arthropoda; class Insecta; order Hemiptera; family Cimicidae; genus Cimex; species Cimex lectularius. Next base: position 37,769 of record NW_019393020.1, on the reverse strand, counting down.
CACTTTCCAGAGAATCCTTGCATCGATCTTATAAAATACGTCATCTATTGATCGTCTCGAAGATGTAAACAATTTTTCTTATTTATCTTCAGATTTGCGGGCCAAGATGCCGTTCCGGTCGCTTTTAAAATCCGTCGGGGATTTTAGTTACGTTAACCTAAATCACAGTGATTTCTACAGGGTCTTACAATCGCGGGTCTATTACAGTTCAAAGGGTATTCCACTAAGAGTAAAGCAATTAGCCCTAAGCAAATTACCTCTATGGGAAGTCACGTATCAAACTAATGGCGTAAAAGGGCAGAATTCCCCAAACTAGATTACATCTAGAGTTACTGTGGACCCTGTTCATTATTTAAAATTTTCTTATTAACAACAGTCAGAACTGAATAACATTACAATGATATATTGTAACTTTACTGTAATAATACATTTCAATCAATCAAAAATTTTAAAATTTTACTTCAGAGAATATTCTATGTTCATTCAATCTGCTACCAGTTGGATTTGTCCTGTACCCCTTTTAGTTTTGAAACAAAACATCTTATTTTCACGCCTTCTTATCGGATTGTTGACTTTTAAAAAATTTGTCATCCGTCGAAAGTGCCTATAATCAGATTTCAGTTACATAATATTTTTATGTAAGGTTTTGGTTGAAATGAAAAAGTGTCACGAGCGGGATTCGAACCCATGACTTTCGGCTCAATACGTCGCTGCTCTAACCACTTGAGCTCTCGCGACTTCGATCCGCTCGGAAGTCAACGGAGTATAACTTGACTAACAGCTCCCCGTGGCCACTTAAAATAACGCCGAGAATCGAATCCTGATTACACGACATTTTGAAAAATTGGAAAAAGGAGGGAAAGTTCGAAAGGTTGTAGGTTAAAATGGTCCGAGTGGAAGTCACGATAGCTGAAGTGGTTGGTTAGAGCGGCGTATTTAGCCGAAGGTCGTGGGTTCGAATCCCGCTCGGAACAATACCTTTTTTCATTTCAGCCAAAACCTTACGTATAAAAATTAAGTAAGTGAAAGAAGTAATTTGGTCAATAAACCACTAAGTATAATATATGTAATGAAATTGTGCCATAACCGTGATATACGCAGGGTGAAGTGAAACTATGAATTCACTAGATGCAAAACAATCACATAAATCCTTCCTGTAAAACTCAGAAGACAAGAAATACCTTAAACGGGATTAAAAGATGCACAGATATTCTCAAACAACCGAGCAGGACTGAAAGCTTTAGAGTCGTCCACCTTCAACTCATAATCTGGGAAAATCTAACATATCTCCAGCTTCTGAATACAAAATCAGATAATTGACGTGCAATGACCCGAGGGAATTGAAGACAACTATCAGCCTGACAAACTAGCAAAAACAAGAGCAACCCTCCCATACTTCGAACCAAAACTGTAAATTATCAAGCCCTAGGCGCCTACTTATTGAAGTTCTGACAATTTTGCAAGGGTCGAAAAACAAAAAACGACGTGCAGGGATCGTGTTGCAAAATGGCTTCCTGTTGAGCAAAACTAATTTTTGCCCTGTAAATTAGTAGGTCACAGTAAAGCTTTAATGGCTATACAATCATAAAATCATGCAAAACGACCACAAAGACCAAACGCGAAGTCTATTTTTTTCCCAAACGATCTTGGCGGACCACCGTTTGTGCCAGTTCAACTAGCCTTACTACATGATTCTGGAGTTAGTATGAGAAAGCCTGGTCGATATGCTTGTAAAAACATTTCAGCCGTCACATATTTTAGATCAAAACTGCAATTTGTCACGCCCCCAAGTCTGCTAAAAGCGAAACTGACTAAACGGATGAGGATGACCATGTACTGGGATGAATTCGCTAGATGCTAAACAATCACATAAATCCTTCCTGTAAAACTCAGAAGACAAGATATTCTCAAACAACTGAGCTGTTTTCTGACTGAAAGCTTTAGAGTCGTCTACCTTCAATTCATAATCTGGGAAAATCTAACATCTCCAGTTCGTCGAAGCTGAACTGAACTAACAGACGGAGCAGGAAATGACCAAACACAGGATAAATTCACCAGGTGTAACACAATCAAAAAAATTCATCCTATATTTCTATGCACATAAAATACTTAAAATAGATTAAAAGGTAGGTAAAAGTACATAAGGCTCTACAGTCATCCACCTTTTTAATTTGGGAATGAATAACATATCTCCAGCTTCTGGAATGCAAAATCAGATAATTGATGTGCAATGAATTGGCAACTACCAGGCAGAAAACTAGCAAAAACAAGAGCAACCCTCCCATACTTTGAACCAAAACGGTAAATTATCAAGCCACAAAACATCAAACAGCTCAACTTCTCAAAAAAATTTAGTTGTGTATGGGGGGGAGTCCATTAAAAAAAATGGAAAAAGTAAATACATGAGTGCATACAAAACGAAAAATGGATATATTTGCATATAAATATATAAAAACAACAAATTTCACAAAAGAAATATCTCCAACGAACAACACAATCGATCATTGAAGAAAGCGAAAAAATTAATTTGATACAATAATGCTAGGACAGAAATACCAAAATAATCCATGATCCGAGTGGATCGAAGTCATGATAGCGCTCAATTGGTAGAGCAGCGGCGCATTTAGCCGATGGTCCTGGGTTCGAATCCCTCTCTTGTCACTGACTTTTTATCTCAGGAAATACCTTACTTAAAGATTAATTAATTGAAAAGAATTTATTTGGTCAAATGAACCATGAAACCTAATGGATTTAAATAGCAAAATGAAGTATATTTCAGTTGAAAAATGGCAAAAAAAGAGGGAAAACTCAAAAAGAAGGGTTGTGATGGGACGTTGGTGTCCGAGTGGATCGAAGTCACGATAGCTCAAGTAGTAGAGAGCGAAGTATCTAGGCAAGGGTCGTGGGTTCGAATCCCCCTCGTGACACTGACATTTTTATCTCAGCCAATACGTTACTTAAAGATTAATTAATTGAAACGAATTTACTTGGTCAATCGGACCACGGAACCTAATGTATTATCCATAATACTAACCTACAATAGTTGTTTTTTCATCTAATGTTCAAACGGAAGAAGTTCGTCCAAATCGAAAAAAAATCCACCGATTCCCCGTCTTTCCTCAGACGACAGCCTGACCGTATAAAGAATCTGAATTTTTATTAGGTTTTTAGAGGGTTGACCGATCAAACCCTCCGTGACGAGCGTTCCAAACATGTCGTAAAAACGAGAAGAAAAATATTCAAATTTTTCAATAATACGCTAGAAATTTCTATTGGAAAAATTCCTTTCATAAATAAATTGTTTGATGAAAAAATAATGAAAGACAATTGAATTTTTAAACACTTTTCAATATAAATAATACGGTCGAAAGGGTTGTCAAATTATTTACCACGATTAATCAAACGAAGCTTATTTATATACGATTATATAATTAATGCTTTTGAAGTAACCCACAAGAGAAACAAATTAAAATTTAATTAACTGCCTTCTATAATTTCTATAAGTGTCAACTCAAATAAGTACAAAGTACCTTTTGTTGGTGATAATAGGCCAAAAATTATTAGACAAATTTCAAGCGTTCTTGGCAAAGAGCTGAACGAGCTGGGAAGATAAATTTTAGGTAAAAATATTTTTCCCAGTACGGTTCTCTGTTTTTGTTGTGCAATTATTTTAAAGTTATTAGAATTTTATCAGAGAATTTGTTGTTTTGCGAAGAATAGGAAAATAATATGCTAGATTAAATGATGTTAGATATATAGGTATAAAAGTTATAAAAACTAAAAGACCATTGTAGAGTAAAGTTTTTAAAAAAACAATTCTGATTTATTTTTAGCTCTTTCTTAGCTCGTAAATACAAACGTTTATAACAAACAAAATCATATATTTTTGCGTTCGAATATTCGGTGGTAATATTATTTCTCAGACGTCCGGTGTTCCATTTAAAAGTTCATAACTCCTAGGGACGTTAAAAAGGTTTATTTCTCTTTTTTCAGCTTACACCGATTAGTCGCAAATCGAACGACGAAAAAGTTTAAAAAGGCAAAATTAATACTCGTTTCCTTCACTTCAAACCATCCCCAAATTTTCGGAGAAATTTTTCTCTCAAAATTTACATTTAGGACTTTTACCGAAACTCACAAAAAATAATGATAGCTTTTGAATTCTTTGATAAATCTATAGGAAACTTTACAAGCAGTTAGAATTCTACACCAAATTTCACTCGCAGTAATAATAGAAAACGCTTGAGTTTTTATATTGAATTCTTCCTTATTTTTATCATTTGAAATGCCATAAAACCTATAGGTTGTTAAGTTTATACAAGAAATAAGCAGAATGGAATTATATACAGAAATAAAGATAAGTAAGAGGAAGAAATTAAGCTTTCCATTGGTTGCTGTTGAATGAGGATAAAATTCAGAGGACTTATGAATTTTTAAATGGAACGATATGGAACATCTGATTAAATTTTTTCCTTTGGCTAACTCATGTCAAAATGTTTATTTTTTGTTTGCTACAGAAATTTTTACTTACGAGCTTTAAAGTATTCTTAAAAGGAAAACGATTTGGTTTTGCTCGCTAAACAAATTGTTTTGATCAATTTAATTTTTTTTAAGTTAAAATCAATCATGCAATAAACGCTTTTAAATTGCATTTTAACACTTTTTCTGCAAATTAATCCTTTCTAAATGAAAATTCACCATTTTTATTTCAACATTAAACCTTTTTTTAAGTTAAAATTTAACATTGTTAATTGAACGTAAATATTTCTTTATAATTAATTAAGGTTTTTAGTTGAGATGAAAAAAAGCTAATGGCACGAGCGGGATTCGAACCCACGATCGTCGGCTAGATACGCCGCTGCTCGACCACTTGAGCTATCGTGACCTCGGACACCAACTTCCCATCTCAACCCCACCTTTTGAGTTTTCCCTCCTTTTTGCCATTTTTCGAATCCCGCTCATGCCATTAGCTTTTTTTCATCTCAACAAAAAACCTTAATTAATTGTAATGATTTAATTGGTCAAACAGACCACAAAATTAGTGAATATTTCTTTATTTCAAATCAACTTTTTTCCGAAACAGTAATTATTTTTAACTTCAAAGTAATCTTTTTAATTTCAAATAAGCATAGTGATTTTAAAGCGAACTCTTTTTAATTTCAAATTAATTCTTTTTCTAATGCATTAAATCCAATATTTTATAGATCAACTTTTTTATATACACAAACAAAATCTCAAATTATTAGAACCATCTATTTTTATGTTTCATTTGATATATTTTTTTAATTTTAATTGTAATTAATTGCAATGTATTTCAGGATAGAATTTTATTTGAAAAAATTCATACCTGTCAATTTATAAGAGGAATTCTTTATTTTTATATAATTTTTAATTTTAATTGTAATGAACTTTTATATGATTTTCTATGAGCCAATTATTTTATATTTAAAAGATGAAAATTTTATTTTACTTTCTTATTTCGTATTTCATATCTCCTCTTGAGATTTGTAATGTTTTAAATAAACTGTTACTTGGAACATTAAAAAAAGATTAAATAAAGGGAGAAAGGGTTAATTTGACGGAAAAAGCCATCTATGCTGATTTAATACCATCCTGCATATTATTTTATAATGTGTGGTGATTAGTGACCGTTAATCGATAATTATTCAGAAATCGTGAGATGCGATCTGGTGTGATGTAGGTTTCAGCAAAACATTTTCTTTATCGTAGCAACGTTTCGATCTTATTGAGATCATCTTCAGGGCAATTTTATAATCTTTGACTGAAAATTAACCCTTTTTATATGAAAATTCAATTTTTTAAAATTTTGTTAACAGTTAACATTTAGTTTAACATTGTTAAATACACGTAAATATTTCTTTATTTCAAATTGACTTTTTTCCAACACAGTAATTAATTTTAACTTCAAAGTAACCTTTTTTATTTCAAATAAACTTAAATAATAACTTTCAAATAAAAAGTGAATTCTTTTTAATTTCAAATCAACCGTTTATCTAATGCATTAAAATCATTATTTTATAGAACAACATTTTTATATAAAGAAACAAAATCTCAAATTATTAGAACCATCTACTTTTATGTTTCATTTTATATATTTTTTTATTTTAATTGTAATTATTTGCAATCTATTTTAGACGAGAGCTCATTTTTTTAAAATTCAAAACTGTCAAATTATAATAAGAATTCTTTATTTTTATATAATTTTTATATTTAATTGTAATTAACTTTTGTATTATTTTCTATCAGCCAATTATTTTTTATTTAAAGTAAGAAAGCAAATGGACAGACATTTTATTTTACTTTTTTGTTTCATATCACCTCTTAAGATTTTTAATGTTTAAAATAAACTGTTAATTTGAACTTTAAAAAAAGGTTAATTTAAAGTGAGAAAGGGTTAATTTGACGGAAAAAGCCATCCAAGCTGATTTAATACAATCCTGCATATCATTTTATCATCATAGTTAAACATTAAAAACTAAATCGACTGGTATGTACATACGCGTACATATACATATATATACATATAAATACGCAGCATATGAAGTAAACTAGATAGAATTTTTTTTTTTGATTCTGTTCTTGTGTCCTGTTGGCAAGAACTCTAGGGCACGTTTCTAATATTTTTCGATCTCGCATCACCGAGCAAAGATTTCATTAAATTCGGAAGACCACGTCCACAGACTCCCTTTGTTAGAAAAAAGTAGAAAATCCAGTAAAATAACAGACTAAACATTTTTATGTTTTTACCTGAAAGAATATATTATTCCTAAACGGCTGCACTGTTTTTTATTTGAATGAACATGTTTTAATACAATGTATTGTAGGTTTTTTATTATTTGTATTATTTATTATTATCTCAATAAAATATTGTTATTGTTATTAACATACGAGGTAGAGATTATATCAGATTATTTATTATTATTCAGGTGTCAGACAAATTTATGCGTTTGGGTTGAGATGATAAAACAAACAATTAATTATTTAAACACGAATCTCATTAAAACTACACGATAATTTTCTTTTTAAAAGTCAATGTTCGATAGTATTTGCCGATTGTGTGAGGATCGAATAAATAGGCCGTTAAAGAGAAATTAAGTTGTCGCGCATGATGGGAAGTTTTAATCGAATCGATCATCATGTCGTCAAAATAATCTACGCTCGTAACCGTACACAGCAATGATGTCAAGCCGTGTAAACTTGCACGATCTAATACCCAGTATTGCCAACATTCGGCACACAACCCTTTGACGACATGCGAGACCGAGCCTTATCGCCATTTGATTAACATTCCTCTGATTAGTTTACAAATTTAACCCATGATAAAAGCAATATAATAAAATTTTCTAATGACAAGGACCTTAAAGGAATAACAATTTGAAAATTCTAAGAAAACTGACAATAACACCTTTATCAATTGAACTGGATAATTATCAAGAAATTTTCCTGTTAAAAAGAAGAACAAAAAAGGTTTATGTCTATTAAAAACCATCTACTGATAAACAAATTTTAAAACCATACAACAATAGTCACCGACGTCTATGGAATTTCTCAGTTGACTGTGATCTCAAAGCTGATTCCAGTCCAATTCGCTAAAAGAATCACCGAATGAGCTGCTAGCAGTGAGGGTAGATCAACTGCCGACCACCATTAGAAATTGGAAAGTTTTTTGAAAATGATGCGGATCTTCTCCGTTTACATGTCGAATTTTAGATGGTGTACATCATAGCATCTCGAAAGCTTGAAGGTTGTTAGGGCTACAAATTCCGATAAAGATAAATTCCTAGATTTGTGAGAATGGAAAGAATAAAAGAGAAATTGGGCAACCCACAAATGGCATCAGAATTCGGGCTTTAGGTAAAAGAACACAAAGAGACAACAAACACAAATTATTCGGCGACAACGAAGAGATTGAGTCGGTTCGGAGGTCCGCAGGTTGAAGATTGCCGCTTCATAGCCGTGAATTCAGTTATTTGGGCTTGAGACAGACTAAAAACAACTAGTTTCGACAAGTCTTCAAATGCTGGATTTCAGCATGGAATTGGTATTTGCGAGCTTTGCCGAAATAGAAAGTATCAGGAAAGTAAAGACTGCCATATATAAAACGGTCATCGCACCGATGGTGTTGTGGTTCCCTGGATCATGACTACCGCAGAAGAAATGAAGCTGGACTGCTAAGGGATGAAAATTCCGAGGGTTATTTGGCTGGGACATCTAAAAAAATGGGTGGAGACCAATCACCCATGAGCATTTATGAAGGACTTCCGGCTGGTTGAAACTTAAAATGGGGCTAAAAGTAAATACTGCCATGTATAAAACGGCCATCGCACCGATGGTGTTTTGGTTCCCTGGATCATTACCACTGCAGAAGAAATGAAGCTGAACTGCTGAAAGAGGAAAATTCTGTGGGGTTATTTACAGGCCAGGAGTGAACAATGGGAGAATGATAAAATATGAGGAGTTAAAGAGGGTCTATTCTAGGAGATGAATTTGGTTGGTTTAGTAAAGGGAAGGAGATTGCGCTGGCTGGGACATCTAAAAAAATGGGTGGAGACCAAGCACCCATGAGCATTTATCAAGTACTTCCGGCTGGTTGAAACTTAAAATGGGGCTAAAAGTAAAGACTGCCATGTATAAAACGGTCATCGCACCGATGGTGTTTTGGTTCCCTGGATCATGACCACTGCAGAAGAAATGAAGCTGAACTGCTGAAAGAGGAAAATTCTGTGGGGTTATTTACAGGCCAGGAGTGAACAATGGGAGAATGATAAAATATGAGGAGTTAAAGGGTCTATTCTAGGAGATGAATTTGGTTGGTTTAGTAAAGGGTAGAAGATCGCGTTGGCATCTAAAGAAGATGGGTGGGGATCGAGCACCCATGAGCATCTATGAGGGACATTCGGGTGGTTGAAACTTAAAATGACGTTACCACGACCAGTATTGGTCTTTTGACCATCTCGACAATTATTTATAACGACTAACCTTAAGGCTTTTTACCCCGAATCTTCTTTACTCCTGTGTGTCGTTCAGCTCAATCTTTTCTTCTCCAGAAGGGAAATCTCAACAATCACACTAACAGAAGATATGTTCTGCTTTTTCTTCTAATTCCGGACAATTTCTGAACACGTTTTTTTTTTCTGCTTTCAATCTATGCAACCTTCAGAGTCTGCAGTGTCGTCAGCAATTCAACTATTATTATTGTCCTATTATTGATATTTAGTATTTTTGCTGTATGTTTCTACGAGGGACTTTGTCCATTGCGTCTGAAGTACAGTCCCATTGAAACTTAAACCGACTTATTCTTAACCCATTGCCAGAAGGATCCGCATTTTTGGCAGTTACGTGTAGGGCAATAGTTGTCATCACCGGATTTACCTTGGCCAATTTAGCGGCCTCTTCGTTGCTTCTTTGTCCATGGGGCTTTAAACCCAGAAAAGGCTAATTTTGTACGAAACTGCTCTGGACTTCACTACCTATGAGGTAGTCGCCCTTAGTGTCATCTGGTTGTCCGAGTATGAGCTATTCTTATGTTAATCTGGGTGGTAAGAGACCACTAAGAAGACCTCCTGTAAGATAAATCCAGGATGAGGAGGAGCCTATAAAACAATTATGGTAGCGTGTTTCTTTATTTCTTCTTATACATTAGGCGTTAAATTGGCGATTTTTCTTGAAAAAAGTGTGTCCTACTTGATCCCAATGCAAAAAATAATAAAAATAAAAGAAATAAACAGGCTGGGTATAAAAGACAAAGATATAGACAAAAACATGTAGCCGTGCTCAAAGCAGTGGACGTGTCTGAGGTAAGATCACAGGGTGGATGTCATCACACATGACAGATCGAAAAAGCTGATGAACTAGGCAGGGAGGCGTTCCCAGCATAACATGCAGGACCCTGCTCAATGATTCCAAACTACCAGAAAAAAAGAAGCATTGGAACAACATCAAGAAACTAGGTAAAAATGCTGTTAAAAAAGTTGCAACTTACTGCGTCAAAGTCGAACAAAAGGATCAACAAGGTGCCGGCACAATACCATTTGAATTTTTGGGAGTAGCAGAAACCAGTCTGTTTGGGGTCAGCCCAGAAGAAAACCTTAGTTTATATGAATGTTTGTCAAGGAAAACCTTTCTAGTGAATGAAAGCACATCCAGTAATTGTAACTACACTATTACGGCTATGCGGCTAATAAAATCTAAGCTAGTGATCTATACTGCAGGCAATGTACGAAACTATACATTCCAATCCCATTGTAATGGACCTTTACAGCAGGCTCTTTCTCCTAACCTGACCGAACCTAGGTCTAATAGTATATAAAGTTTATAACGTACATCATGATCATCACGAAGTAAGAGTAAATCCTTTTTATGATACAGTAACCTATTTTAATGAAATACCTTGGAGGGTCAACAATTCCGTGTATCGAAGTATATAAATCAAAAGTCGATTTTGTCGTATTCCAACTAGAAACAAAATGTCATTGATGTCGAAGGGTAAAGTCGTATAGGCGCACATTCAATAACGGAACGCTGAAAATGAAAACTTTGCCTCAAGCTGACAGATTAGAATTTCTGGAATTAATGACTTTCCCCCCTCTTTTCCTGGAATGATATATCTGAAAGTTCGTCCACATTCGGGCTTTTTTGATTGCCGGGGTGGACCGAACATGCCATAAGTTATTTCCTCCATGCGTTTATTGCTCTGGGGGAGCTACCCCCGTTTGATTAGAAGAAATAACAAGAAGCAGGTTGAATATTCAGATCAATCTTGCCACGACATATTCAATATTTACTCTACATTAGCGTTTCACCATTGAACATTTTTTTAATATACATTTTTCACGGTTCATTATCTTCGGATAAGGCAAACGCATAGAAGACCTAGTAATTTAACCCCCATATTAAATTCTGTTTATCCAGCTGCTCAAAGGCTTTTCTGGTTTAGCAAAAATTGAGTTCAGTCCTTTTGATAACGCTGGAAAAAAATTACAATTAACTCCTATTTTTTAAAACCAAGGGAGAAAAATAATCCCTGCATTTCTTGGGAAAACTCTTTCCTTATTTATTGTAAACCCTTAGAGAACATTTCAAAATTTATTTTTTTAAATTTTTAGAACTTTACTTTTTTATTACCCTATAAAAATAATACTGGCTCTTATATCAATAAATAATTTTGTTATAATGCGCAACTTAAAGTTTATTTCTGATCTGTAGATTTTGGTAAAATCAGATACACAAATATTTTATGGAATATTTAAAATATAACTCTAGATTAGAAAAATAGTTTTCTTCATTTTTGATTGAATTTGTATTGCATATATAAGATACTTTTCATATTGAACATACATTTATACAGTGGAATTTTTATTTACAGTCATAGCAGTCTGCATATGCAGAGTAAATCAACAGATTGTCAGCGGTATTAAATGCATAAAAAAATAGCTCTTCCATGCCAGTACATCTATAAATGTCCGTTAAACAGAGGTGAATAATCGAAACCGTTATTTGAGGTTTCACTGAAATGAATATTTTTTATATTGCATCTGTTAGTGTATTCCAGTGTAAAAAAAATATTCTTTTTGTTTGCAGAATTTTTAAACATAAAAGATTGAAAATGCAATATAATGTTCTTTAAATGTAATCGAACAAATGGTGTATTTGTGTACTAAAAACACTGTTTTCAACAAAGAGTCAAAAATTCAAATTTTAGCTAAACATACAAATACAAAAAACCATAAACCCCAAATGCCTACACGCTCTTTATAAAGAGCTTAGGATTTAACACATTCACAGGGGAAGCCATAGATCAAAGATTTTACTTAAACGTTCCTAAGCACTAGGTCGAAAAATAGTCCATATTAACCAAGAAAAAAAATTTTCGTGTTCACTTTTTTTTACGTATTTTTTTACAAGAATTGTAAGGTTTTTATATATCATGCAATATATGCTTTTAACTAGAACACATAATAATTCAGTATAATATTTAATGAGATTAGATTGATAAAAAAACTGCATATAAAAAAGTCGTGTCCACCAAAATAAACAAAAAAAAATGTTTAAAAAACTAATAAATTTAAATTACAGTAAAATAAACATATACAAAAATAACAACAGTAAAAAATATATAAACGTTTATCCGCTCTTTATATACAGTCAAGGGTTGGATCTACACATAAAAGGGGTTGGGAACGGACGAATAATTTTTGATAAAACTTTTTTGTTTTTTATACTAGATCTAAAAATGTTTGACGCGTGTTTTTGTTCTTGCCGAAGGGCCGAGATATCAATAAAATGTTGTTAGTACTTTTTATTTTTCTAAATATGGTTTCCTCAGTTTATGCTTTTAACTAAAAAAAAGACACAGAAATGAAAAGACGTGTCCTCTAAAGCTGTACACGAATAATTAGTTTTTGGGGAAAAAATTTGAGTCAACAACAACAATTTAATAAATTTTTAACTATTTATAAATACGAAGTTCTATATCAAACGAAAAATCAACAGTTTGAACTGAGTTTGCCAGGAGCAGTTTTTTTCTTATATGTTCCATTTAAAAAATCATAAGTCCTTAGGTCTTTACGCGGATTCAACGTTATTCTAACCAATCTCAATTAATTATTCTTTTTGTGTAAGATCTTGGTTGAGTCTCACCACTTGAGCTATCGTTTTACGCTATCGTCAAGTGGTTTAGCAGCGGCGAATTGAGCCGAAGGTCGTGGGTTCGAACCCCGCTCGGTACACTGTTTGATCTCAACCAAAACCATGCATAAAAAGAATAATCAATTGAAATCTAAACAACAATTTCCAAAAATTTATTTTTAATATTAATTCGACAATTGAAAGTTATACATTTTTACCACCATCATTTCTTCATCGAAATTTTCAGTAATATTACACATTAATTACTAATCTATAATGTTATTATAAAGATGTATTCATAATTTTGAATTATATCCCACTGAAGACAAAAAAACTTATCATTCTTTAGTATTCTTGCTATTATGCTAGATCATAATTTTTGTATTTGTTGTAAAGTTCCATTTCTGTTTTAAATCTGTGTTAACAAAGTTTATATTTCAGCAGTCTACAAGTGAGATAAATAAGAAAGAAACTAAACACTCTCAAACTTTTATTTTATATTTTTTTATTATATATTTTGATTTAAATTTCAACTTTTTATTATTATGTGCAGTCTTTAAGGTAACTCCTGTGTTGTTTACTGTAGGTTAGTGGAAGAGTTTAAAAAGTACGAAAGAGGGGAAAATTTTGCGAGAAAAAAAAAACGCTTTTTGATTTTCCAACAAATTTGAATTCAGTGCTGTTTTAGGATGCAGAAAACGAATATCATCTTTGTTTTTTCTTAAAAAAAATTAAAGAAATATTTTAATATGCTCTGCTTCGTTGTTAGGTCATTACGCCAAAATTGAATTTGTGCAGTGTTCATATGGAATGATAAAATTTAATTTGAATTTAAAAATGGTTGGTTTGATGGAAAAAAGCTATATGATGCGGTCTGGTGTGAGGTACGTTTTAGAAAAACAGTTTCTTTATCGTGCCAAGTTTCGAACTTTATTACAATCATCTTCAGCGCCTGGGATTTATAAACATTGTTTAAATTATACAAATACATGTAGGATGTGAAGAAATGAAATTATATCAGTTAAAAAAATTAAATTCTTTTTGAGAACCCTTTAAAGACTGTAAGCACGAAATTTTGCAGCAAACAAAAAATAAACATTTTGGGCTGATTGCGAAATACCTAGGGCTATTTTGCTCTCACATCTTCCATGTTGTTCGACATAAAAATTCATGCCCTCTAAATTATTTCCACAAAATTTAATAACCCGACAAATTGACCTTTTTTTTATATCGTTAATGGTGTTCGTTTTAATGCGGGCCAATCATGAACAAATACCGTGCTGACATTTACTGAAGGTGGCGGGCGGGAGGGAAGGGTAATTGTTGGTAAATTGCATCTGGACTGAGTGGTGTTGACTAGAAGGGCCTGTAATGTGATTGTGCAGCTTTTGTTGATAAATCCCGTACGAAAACCCGTCCAATGGCTTGTTCAATGGCTTGGAGTAATGAACACCCCGGTCCAAACTCCTCCCGACCATATATTTAAATCAAACCCCGGGGAAAAAAACGGATGGCTCTACGACGCCTTGCGGCCTGGTGCAATGAATATAAAGCGAATCCTTTTGTCCTTAAATAACTGGTTGTTTTATATCCACACTGAGGGTAGTTTAACACTTTGAGCGAAAATCGATCTAGGACATTAACAACATCACGTGGAACATTTTAAATTAGAAACCCAAATTTCTTACAAATTTGCGTGTTTAGCTACAAATAAATGTGTGCATATATATATATATATATATATATATATATATANATTATAGTTTTCTGTGCTGTCCTTTCTATCATGTGATGAAGGGGGATTAGTCCCAATATCTTTTCCATGCTAATTGTAGGACATGTTCTCATTGTTCCCGTTATGCAGATGCATGCAAGTCTCTGTATTTTTGAGAGTTCTTTCCTTTTGGTTGTTTGTTCCGCTTTATCAGCCCAGGCTATAGCTCCGTATGTAAGTAAAGGTCTTACTATCATGGTGTATATCTATAGCAGGGTTTCTGGCCTACATCCCCAGTTTCTTCCTGCCATTCTTCTGCACACCATCAAAGCTCGTGTCGCATTTGTGATGATAGAGCTGATATGTTTCTTAAAGGTTAGTGTTTTATTTAGTATGATGCCCAGATATTTGACTTCATTTTTGATTTCTATCACAGTGTTGTTTAGTTTGATTACTTTCATGTGAGCAATGATTGTATTTAGTCATCATAAATTGACAGACAAAATATTCCACCCAATTGATTTTTTTTTTTCATTTTCTCGATAAAAGAAAATTCAGCCCTTAAGTTGTCTCATTGCTTTTACTAATAATATTTTTTTATGCTATGTATTAAATTGGGATTAGTAATTAGAGGTGAACACACTTAATCCATAGTCCAAAACAAGGATAAATGATTTTGTCAATGTTTAATTTTTACGGAATTTAAAATGTTTATTCACTCTCATTTGAATTTTGAAGCAATAAGCTGTTTAGTTCCACTAGTTTCGTGGTCCGCTTGATCAATTAATATCTTACAATTAATTAAGGTTTTCAGTTGAGATAAAAAAGTCAATGGCACGAGTGGGATTCGAAACCACGATCTTGTTTTGGACCAACCACCAACCTCCCATCTCAACCACACCATCCTCAACCTTTTGAATTGTCCCTCCTTTAGCTCAAGTGGTAGAGCAGCGGCGTATCAAGCCGAAGATCGTGGGTTCCATCCAATTATTAATTAAAACAATAAAAGATTATAACACAAAAAACTCGAAAAATTGTGCAGTCTAAATTAATCTAAATAAATAATATATAAAAAATAAATCGAGCTAGAACGTCAAAATTTAATTTTTATTAGGGTGGGGGAAAAAAATATAACATTCAAGAACAAAGCCGTTCGTAAAAACGGAAAGTCATAAGAAACTTTTTCGATTTAATTCTGCATTACGTCGTTACATGGAAGGATTTTCACGACTGTGAAACTGGGTCTCGGCTGTGTCAGGAATGCCCAAGTAGGATCTTTAGGTTTTACTATCTTTGTTTTTGCTCTTGGACGGATGCCGTCTTTAATCATAGAAACTAAAAGTCGCAATTATTTAAATTGTCAGACTTAAAATTGTCGAATGTAATGAACACCCTTTGAAGTCAAACGACCCCTCTTATCAGACCTTATTATCATATATAAATATGACTTATTTGCTGATAAATAAATTTTATATTTGTTTCATTATTTTTTGAGACTGTCCTTTACTTTTTTCTGAATAGATTTAAAAATACGGACAATAAAATATTTAGCAAGTAAAATTATGATTTACTATATCAAAAAGTTAAACAATCCAGTGGCTCTATTATTAATAAAAAAATTATTACCAATTTTGATTAAAAATGAGGGGAATATTCAAGTTCAAAAATTTATGAAGTCAGCATAACAAATTGATTAATTTCTGGAGAAATAGGAATTTGATCACTCATCTTTTTTCTACTTTTTCATAAAGAAGATGCGCCCATTCCTAATGGGCTTTTAAGTAATAGCATCGGATTGAAAAGCCAACCTTTTACTTTCCTGAAAAAATGTCGAGGACAAAATTTTTAGATAAGAGCACAAGGATTCAAAGCGGTTTACGCGCCAGTCATTGTCACCTGGCCTAAAATAGAAAATGAATTTATTTAGAATTTGTAGAAAACCTTTACGAATCGGGTGTGGGAATATTTTAGTTTTGCCACTTTTCATATGTCATGTAATCAAGATACGATTCTCGAAATTGAAAAAGGCAAAAACGGGAGAAAATTCGAAAGGTTGAGATGGTCCGAGTGGATCGAAGTCACGATAGCTCAAATGACGGTGTATTGAGCCGATGGTCGTGGGTTCGAATCCCTCTCGTGACACTAGCTTTTTCATTTCAACCAATATTAAGGTATAATACATAAAGATTAATTAATTGAAAGAAATTATTTGGTCAATCGGACCGAAAATATAATGTGGTTGCTAATCAATTTTACTCAGAGTATGTATTTTCAAAATCTTCATTAACAAACGTCAATTTTACATATAAAAAAGATTTCACTAATTAAATAGAAAATTCCAATAGATCAAATTATTGTACAAAATTATACAAGAGGTTGATTTTAATTAATTTTTCAAAATATCTAACTATTACAATATAAAACAGTTAACGACTTTCAACTTCATAAAATCATTCAAATGTAAGCTTCATATTTTGTTGCTAAGTATGAACCATGGAAATATGACGGAAAAAATGTAAACATTCGGAAGGGTATAAGTACTTGGGCTTTACCCTCAGACTTAATTTCAAAAACATCTAAAAGAAAAAACCAAAACCGTAAACTACCTTAAAGACTGTATGGAACCTCTTCAGATCTGAAGCTTTCAAGAATATGAAGAAGTCGAAAGTCTCCAGAGACACTTTAATCAAAAGCTGTTCTGTATGCCTAAGAGTTGTCCAGATTATATACTTTATCTCGAAAGTAACAGATGGCCTACGATCATTTTTACGGTTTCCCTACTTATTAACTATATTCAAAAAGCCCTTCAATGTTCAAGACAAAGTCTTACGAACAAGTTAATAGAAGCGATAATGACAAAAAATATTTTGGTATGATTCGTTTGTTAAACAATGTGTACAAATGGAATATAATATCATTGAAATTATATCGACAAAAAATAGCATATATTTCAATAACTTCCTAGAAGATTTAAAACTAAAGTTCAGAAAAAGGTCTCATTTGGAGGAGAAAATGCACGCGTTTACAATCATTACAAGCTATCAAGTTCACGAAGTTTTTTATGTCTATAATTATAAAAACTAGGATCGAAATGCTAAATTTAAATTGTTCAAACACTAGATACGTGGAGAGACGCAAGTGATCTCACTGCAATATGTTAGCAGATGAAATTGTCTTTCATTTTTTATCCCTCTGCCCAATTCTGAGTAACTACAGAAATTTATTTTTACAGTCGTTCGAATTAAATTGGAATACATTTTTCGGATATTCGAATTATTTGGACATGGAGAGATGCGGTCTGGTGTGACATAGGTTTTAGAAAAACAATTTCTTTATCGTTCTAACGTTTCGATCTTTATTGAGATCGTCTTCAGAGTTCAAATTGTTTGTTTTCCGTGTAGATGTGT